>NC_053425.1:39904452-40243452 GCF_007990345.1 Gossypium hirsutum | reverse complement strand
AATAAACCATAGCCAAAACATCAAAACCAAACATAACCATCATTTGATCAAAGCATAAAATCCAAGCTTAGAAAAATAATAAGCCATTTTCACATGGCTCATATTTACATACCCCAAAATGAAATATATAAACTAGCCTATACATGCCATAGGTTCTAGTTCAAACTTATAAAAGTACCAAAATAGTTGATAGTGTGATAAACTTCGCTGACGATCCCCAAACTCGTAACTTGTCTCCAAAATATATAAAATAGAGGCAAACATACACACATAGTAAGCTATCATAGCTTAGTAAGTCATAAGCAAATAAATAACTCATTGACATAATCAACTCAATTTAACCAAACCAATTCCCGCTATCATAATCACATTTAACTTCAAGCTTACGGTTTCATATACAACATATACTATCATATATATAAACTTTATCTTGGCGAAAAATACATATCTATTAGTATCACTTAATTTCAAAGGCATAATATCATTATATAACCGAATATATATACACTCATATGCATAAACTCATGAATCAAACTTTAATATCACATACTTATACATAACATGTGGTCGAATATATTTCACAAATACACATATATTTACATTAACATCATGTATAATTTGCATCACATATCAAATAACCAACTTACCTTATTTTCAAATAGGTAATCAACTATCACATACCTGTTCACTTTAGCTTAATTTACACATTCGATCACAACTTATCATTGCCTATTGAACCATTTGTAAATGAATAGGATACTCGGATAATCACGCATATCATACAATGCCAACGTCCCAGACGTGGACTTACATGTAATCACATATCGATGGCCCTATCCCAAACAGGGTCTTGCACATAATTAACTATCGATGCCAACATCCCAGACGTGGTCTTACACAAGAACACATGTCAAAAATCCTATGTCATGACATATGTATCCTAGCTATTCTTAAGGTTCGTACGGGGCTTTCGGATGTCGAAACTCAATCGAATCGAACTCATACACATAGATTTTAAGCTTATTCATATTCGGCTTCCACATATATGTACTATCACATTATTCATTTAAGCAAATATAGTTCGTATTTAATCAAATAAATAACATCTATTTGCTTATAAACTTACCTCGAACAACGATAATTGGAACGAAAAGATTAGTCAACAACTTTTTCCCCGATCCAAATCTAATTTCTTTGGTTCTTGATCTAAACATATTCTAATTAAACCCATTCAAATAAAATTTCATTCAATTTAATCCAAAAAAAATAAATGGGAAATTTACCATTTTGCCCTTAACATTGCACATTTTTTACAATTTAGTCCAAATTGCACAAAACACAAAACATCCAAATTTTGAATACACTATGCTTAGGCTGAATGTTCCTTATGTTCATACAAGTCCATACATTTCATTTATTTCACATTTTAGTCCCTTAATTTATTATTTTTGCAATTTAGCCCTAATTACTCAAATTCATCAAAAATTCCAATACAAAACATATTAATCCAAAACATATCTTTCATAACACATCATCTAACATCACAAAACTCAATTATTCATCAATGGAATAACTCAAAATATTCATCAAAATCATGAATTCAAGCATGGGCTTTGTACATTACACTGCAACGATCTCAAAAACGTAAAAATTATCAAAAATCGAGGTCATTGCATACCTTTATCAAGCTTGTCTTTGGTCGAACCCTTAAAAGCTTTATTTTTCTTTTTTTATTTTTGTTATTTGGTCAAACCAAGAAGATGAACACTTAGGTTTTGATTTTATGTTTTATATTATTATAACTTAATAATCATTTTACATATTTAACCTTTAAAATAAAATATAAAACCATTATAATTCTTGGCCAAAACCGTCCATATCATGTTCTCATGGACAAATTGCATTATAAATACTTCAAATTATAAATACATATTCAATTTGGCCCTTACACATTAAACCATCAATTTTCATTTTACGCGATTAAGCCCTTTTTTATTAAATCAGCACTTAAACAGAAAAATTAAAACACAAAAATTTCACAGATATAGATTCACACATAATAAACACAGAAAATAATTTTAAAAAACTTTTCTGACTCGGATTCATAGTCCCAAAACCACCGTTTTGAATAGGGTCTAAATCGGGCTGTTACAAAGAAAGTGAAGAAAACATGGTTCTGGTGGAAGCCAATCCGATAAATTTTATTCAATCCACGGGGTTTGAACCGTTGGAGTTGGAAGTTAGAGAATTTGTACAACCCAATTTGTCAATCAAAGAACCACCTACATTCGAACTAAAGATACTTCCTTCCCATTTGAAATACATTTATTTAGGTGAAGTTCCACTTTGCCTGTGATTATTTTAGCAGAATTAACAAAAGATCAAGAGGAGCAACTAATTGTTGTTCTAAAGAAATTTAAGAAAGCAATTGGTTGGACCATAGCTGATATTTAAGGTATAAGCCATTCATTTTTCATGCATAAAATTATTCTAGAGGAAGGTGAAAAAGATCGAATTGATGCGCAAAAGAGGCTTAATCCTATTATGAAGGATGTTGTGAAAAAGGAAGTGATCAAATGGCTAGATGTAGGAATCATCTATCCTATTTCAAATAGTTTGTGGGTAAGTCCGGTGTAAGGTGTGCCGAAGAAAGGTGGAATTACGATTGTTGAGAATGAGCGTAACGAATTGATCCCAACAGGAACTATTGCTGGTTGGAGAATTTGTGTTGACTACAGAAAGCTAAATAAAGCCACTCAAAAGGACCATTTTCCGTTGCCTTTTATGGATCAGATGTTAGATCGACTGGTAGGTAATGAATTCTATTATTTTTTAGATGGTTATTCGGGATATAAGCAAATAGTTATAGCCCCGGAAGACTAACATAAAACAACCTTTACTTGTCCGTACGATACGTTTGCTTTTAGGCGAATGCATTTTGGTTTATGCAATGCACCTGTAACCTTTCAACGATGCATGATGGCAATATTCACTTCTATGGTTGAAAATTTTATTGAGGTTTTCATGGATGATTTTTCTGTTTTTGGTAACACTTATGATATTTGTTTGAGTAATTTGGTTAAGGTACTTAAGAGATGCAAAGAGACAAATCTTGTCCTTAACTGGGAGAAATGCTATTTTATGGTTAAGGACGTGATTGTCTTTGGGCATAGAATTTCAAAGAAAGGAATTGAAGTCAACAAAGTAAAGGTGGACGTAATTGAAAGATTACCGACCTCAATGAATGTGAAAAGAGTCAAAAGTTTCTTAGGCCATGCAGGTTTTTATCGAAGGTTTATCAAAGATTTTTTGAAAATTTCTAAACCATTGTGTTTGTTGTTAGAGAAAGATACAGTGTTTGATTTTAACAAAGCATGCTTAGAAGCTTTTGAAGAGCTGAAAAAGGGTTAATCTCAGCCCCAATAATCATTACACCCGATTGGAGCACACATTTTAAGTTGAAGTGTGATGCAAGTCATTATGCTGTTGGAGCTGTGATGGATCGAAGAAAAAATAAAGTGTTCCACCCCATTTACTATGCAAGTAAAACCTTGACAGGAGCCCAACTCAATTATACAGTAACTGAAAAGGAACTATTTGCTATAGTATTTGTTTTTAACAAATTTCGTTCATACCTTATAGGTACCAAAGTTATAGTATTTACTAACCTTGTGGCCATTAAACACTTGCTCACGAAGAAAGATGCAAAACTGAGGCTAATTCGTTGGATACTTTTACTCCATGAATTTGACCTTGAGATCCAAGACAAAAAAGGTGTGATAACCCAAATTAGGGCATAATTGGAATAGTGGTTTCGGGACCACAAAATTCAAGATAGAAATAATTATTTTATGATTATTTTGAGGTCTATGGTATGATTTCATGATTGTGTGAAAATTTCGTGAAGAAATTCTATGCATAAAGTGCTTAATTTGAAGTTAGGGACTAAATTGAATAAGTTGTAAAACTTGTATTCTAGAAGTTTCTAGTATGAAATTGCTTTGAAATATTAATTACGAGGTCTTAAATATAAATTTGACCAATTTCTAAGTTTATGGACAAAAATTGGACATGGATGAAAGTTTAGTAAGGAAGGGCATTTTGGTCATTTGGATATTAAATGAAATAAAATGGGAAAAATAACAAAAAAATGATCATCTTCTCCATAAGTTGCTGCCATTTTTTGCTCTCCACCATAGCTAGGGTTTCAACACTTTTAAGCCTTGGTTGTAAGTGATTTCTATGCCCGTTTTTAATGTTCTTTACATTTTTGAAATCTTCGTAGCTCTGTTTACCTATTTCTACCAATATTTTCAGCTAGGGTTTATATTTAAAATTTTACCCATGGATGATATGTATGAATTTTGATGTTTGATGGTAGAATATGAAGTTTGAGATTGTGTTAAACAACTTTTGCTAAGTGATTTTTCGTAAAAACGAGTAAAATGACATAATCGGTAAAAATACCTAATATTCATAAGTACATGTTAGAGTATGAATTTGATGTTGCTATACAAGGGAAAAATGATCAGCATATCATAAAACATAAGAAATAGGATGAGGTTTAATTTATGAGCCTTGGGGCAAAAGTGTAAATATGTGAAAGTTTAGGGGCAAAATGGTAATTTTGCCAAAATTCGTACTAGGGGCTGTTTTGATGAATGTGTGTATTAAATAAATTAATTTGGTATTATAGATCAAGAGAAAAGAGATTCGAGTCGAGATCGAGGGAAAAATAAAGTTTACGAGGAATAGGCTCGACTATTCTCATTTTGTATCGAGGTAAGTTCATATGTAAATATTGTAATAAAACTATTATTTTAAATCATTTAATGCTATTGTACGATATTATGATTGTTATCATGTAATTCTACGCTTAGTGGTCATTGTTGGACAACATGCAAAAATTTTATGAATTATGTGAAAAATGTGAAAGACTACCAAAGTATTATCATTGGTATTCCAAGGAGAATGGTAAAGGAGTATGAACGCGGAAAGTCCCGTTGAACCTTAGGAATAGATTAGGATATTTGGGCATCCGAGCTCGTTCAGTTGAGTCCAAGTAACTTATAGATTCGAATGTTCGAACTCGTTTAGTTGAGTCCGAGTTCATGAGATGTAACTAGGCATCCGAGCTCGTTGAGTTGAGTCCGAGTTCACTTATGGGAGGGTTACATGGTAGCTTGGCTACATATGTGGCACTTATGTGCAAACTTTCCATGTATCCGAGTTATATTCCGATGTGTTTAACAAGTAAAATTTTAGTGAAATGGAAGAATACTCAAGATACAAGTGACATATTGGTAAGTGTTGTGGAATGGGCACTTTGGACAGGTATGTACTTAGTCCTCGGGTTGAGACTTGATACGAAAACAATAATATGGTAAGATGATGAATGATGAATAGAAATGTGATATATGTTTTGGTGATATTATGCTAATGTTGGTTGGTATAATTGCTTTATTAAGTTATTTGTTATTTGCATGTGGACTTACTAAGCATCTATGCTTACTCCCTCCTTTTCATTCTTTGTAGTTTTGACAAGTCAATTTGGAGATCGAGACAGTCGGAGGCACGCTCACACTATCACTGGACAATCGCGGTATAATGACTTGTAATTTTTGGAAATATGGCATGTATAGCATTCCAATCATTTTGTGTGTATAATCTTACGATATGGCCCATGGGTTGAATGGAAATGTTTGGGAATGATTAGCTATTGGAATGGCTAATCAAGTTTATATATGATAACATGTATGCTTTATGTCTTACCTAAACCATGAAAATCCTTGGAACGGTAAAATTGGCCACAAAACAGAATTAGATAGCAGCAGTGATGTGAATTTGAAAAATCACTAAAAATAGTAGAAATGGAATTAAATAATGAATAAGTTATGGAATCGAATCTTGATGAGTCTATTTTCATATGAGAGAAACTGAACAGGTAAATGAGTTCTATTTTATGAGATATTTAAGTTTTAGTGAAATAGGTTCAGAGTGATCTCTGAATCCCCTATTCTTGAATATAAAAATTAACCATAAATTGTACGAAAATAATTAGGAGTTTAATCTTACATTTATGAAATCCTTATTGAGTCTAGTATTATGAGAAACAAACAGAATAGTCATTGAAACTCTGTACATGTAGATATCTGATTCGTAACACATAGGGGTTAGAGTAGCCGAACCCTGACACAGAGGAAACTTTAACTAATAAACTGTACTAATTGGCCCTACCAAAAATTCTAGAAAACAATTATTAAGTAGATATATGAGTCTAGTTTCAGGAAAAAATTATGGAATTTGATTTCAAGTTTCGTAACTCAAGATATAGATTTTTTAGCGACTGTGATGCAGTTAGCCAACTTGTCTGGAAATTCTAAAATAAATTGTTTGAGCTGTTTAATTAACAAATTAAGTCCGTTAACACCTCATGCTCGACTCCGGTGACGGTCTCTGGTACGGGGGTGTTACAAAAGGTGTTGAAAATCAAGTAGCTGATCATCTGTCGAGGTTGGAGCAAGATGAGGTAACTCGATCACATGTTCCTATCAACGAGAATTTCCTAGATGGACACTTATTTGAGGTGAGTCGAATTCATAAAACACCTTAGTTTGTTGATTTTGCCAATTATCTTGCATGTGGAATAATTCCTCAAGAAATGACATACCAACAAAGGAAGAAATTCCTTCATGATAGTCGGTATTATTTCTAGGAAGATTCGTTCTTGTTTAAACAGTGTGCAGATAATAAAATCCCAAAGTGTGTAGCTGAAAGTGAGATGCTGATATCTTATATCATTGTTATTTATCTCCAAGTGGGGGACACTTTGGTGGTGCACGTACTGCAGCTAAGTTTTTGCAAGCAGGTTTCTTTTGGTCTACACTATTTAAAGATGCTTATGCCTATATAAAGAATTGTGATAATTGCCAAAGGAGCAGAAACATATCAAGGAGGAATGAAATGAGCTTAACAAATATTTTGGAGATTGAATTATTCGATATATGGGGCATTGACTTTTTAGGCCGTTTCCTTCTTCGTATGGGAACAAATACATCTTAGTTGTTGTGGACTATGTATCCAAGTGGGTTAAAGCTGAAGCGTACCCTACAAATGTTGCTAAGGTAGTCATGTGATTCCTACATAAGCATGTGTTTACACGATTTGGGACTCCAAGAGCTATTATTAGTGATGAAGGTTCTCATTTTGTGAACAAGTGGCTTAAGTGGTTGCTTGAAAAATATGATGTGAAGCACAAGATTGCTACTGGTTATCACCAGTGAACCGTGAAATCAAAGGTATCCTAGAAAAGGTAGTACGCCCTGATCACGTGATTTCGTGATAGGTTTTAAATATTTATAATTACTCGTTCTTGAACTAACTATTATCATGATGTAGGCAAGTGTACCTATTGAACAGTAGTATAGTTTTAGCAAGATTGGATTGTTGAACCCAAAAGAACTAAAAGTACTAGTAATGTCTGTCTTTTTATTATCTAGCCTAAGAATAAAGAGGTTTCAAAATTGATTGGTAACTATTATTATAAGCAAACTCTACCAACGGCAAATATTTCTCCCAACTACCTTGAAATTCTAAGACACAACATCTGAGCATATCCTCAAGTATCTGAATAACTCTCTCTAACTAACCATCGGTTTGAGGATGGAAAGATGTACTAAAACTCAACTTTGTGCCTAAAGCTTCCTGTAACTTCTTCCAAAATCGCGAAGTGAATCCCGGGTCTTGGAATAAGCTAAATCAAGTTATCGGGACTTTAAAAATGTAAAGAACATTAAAAACGAGGCTTGGAATCACTTACTATGAAGCTTGAAAGCTTGAAAAAACCCTAGCTATGAAGAACCCTTAAAATTTCAGCCTAATGAAGAAGATGGGCACATTTTGCCATCTTTTTCCCTTCTTTTAATCTTTTAATTACCAAATGACTAAACTATCCTTCATTAAAACTTTAGTTATTTTTATCTATGTATGTTCATTTTTGTCCATGAAAACTTAATGGTCTAATTACCATTAAAGACCACTACTTCAATTATACTCTTCAATTTAATCCTTTAGCATCTAAAACTCATAGTTATCAACTTTTGCAATTAAGCCCTAGTAGGCAAATTAAGCATGTTATTTATAAAATTTTCCATCGATACTCTAATACATGCATCTAATCACTCGGTAAATTATAAAAATTAATCGAAATAAACTTTTCTATCTCGGATTCTCGATTTTGCAACCACTATTCCGTTAGACCCTCTTTTGGGATGGTACATGCACAAATTTCTTGTAGAAACGTTGGTTTGGCTCTTAACTCTTCCAAAACCGAACCATCATCTAACAAGGCCAACTGCGTGTTCAAGGCTTCCAAAGTAAACAAGGATTTTTTGCTTAGTGCATTTGCGACCACATTCGCCTTTCCCAGGTGGTAGCCAATGATCATAATCTTTAATCAGCTCTAACCATCTCCGTTGTCTTAGATTCAATTCTTTTTAAGTTATCAAATATTTCAAAATCTTGTGATCTGTGAATATACAGAAAGTTTCGCCATACAAATGGTGCCTCCAAATTTTTAAGGCAAATACAATGGTAGCTAGCTCCAAGTCATGTGTGGGATAATTTTTCTCGTGTGGCTTTATTTGCCTCGAATCATATGCTATTACTTTGCCCTATTGCATAAGCACGGAACCTAGTCCATTTAAGAACATGTCACTAAAGACCACGACTTCTTTTCTTGGCTCGGGTTGCACTAAAACTGGAGCTTCAGTGTGCATCATCTTTAATTTCTCGAAACTCTACTGACTCTTCTCTGACCATTCAAATTTAACATTTTTTGTAGCAACCTCCTCAAAAGAGTTGCAATCATCGAAAGCCCTTTTTACAAAGCATCGATAGTAACTGGCTAAGCCCAAAAAACTTCTAACCTCAGTTACATTCTTCGGGAATCCCACTCAACAATAGCAGATATCTTATTTGGATCAACTCAGATGCCATCACCTGATACAATGTGATTGAGGAATCCAACCTCTCGGAGCCAAAACTCACTCTTGCTAAATTTAGCATACAATTGTTTGTCCCATAAGATCTGTAAAACCGTTCTCAAATGTTCCGCATGCTCAGTCTTGTCCTTGGAATGAATTAGCATATCATCAATAAACACAACGAAAAACTTTTCTAAGTATGGCCGAAAAACACGATTCATTAAGTCTATAAACGCAGCTAGGGCATTCGTCAGACCAAAAGGCATGACCAGGAACTCGAAATGACCATACCTCGTCCTGAAAGCGGTCTTAGGCACATCTGACTCTTTAACTCACAACTGGTAGTAGCTGAATCTCAAGTCTATCTTAGAAAACACAATGGCTCCCCTCAATTGATCAAACAGATCATCAATCCTCGGCAACGAATACTTGTTCTTGATAGTTACCTTGTTGAATTGTTGGTAGTTTATACATAATCTCATAGAACCATATTTCTTATTTACAAATAATATCGAAGCATGCAAGGCAAAAAAATCGGTCTTGTAAAACCTTTATCCGTCATTTCTTGCAATTGTGCTTTTAACCCTTTCAGCTCAGTTGGTACCATCCTATACGGAGCAATAGAAATTATAGTTGTCCCAAGCACTAGTTCAATACCAAACTCTACTTCTCTAAAGGGAGGTAATCCGGGTAGCTCTTCTTGAAACACATCCGGATACTCACATACTATCAGTACCGACTCCAATTTCAACTCAGATTCTTTAGTATTTAACACAACAGCAAGGTAGGTTTCATATCCTTTTTTCATGCACCTTTGAGCCATCATTGAGGTAATCACAACCGACGGAGTATCCAACTCGCTTGAATCAATCCAGAGAATCTCACCATATGAGCATTTCAATTCAATATACTTGCTACCATAATTTACAATCACATCATGCACAACTAACCAATCTATGCCAAGTATTACATCAAACTCATCGAAAGGAAATAAGATAAGGTTAGATGGAAAACAATGACCTTGAATCGTCAAGGGACAATTCTTATAGACTTTATCAACTAGGACTGACTTGCCTAGAGGGTTTGACACCTTAATCACAAATTCTATAGGTTCTACAGGCATATTCATACTAGATACCAATTTCATGCAAATGTACGAACGGGTTGAACCTGGGTCAATTAAGGAAATGACACGAGTATTATAAATAGAAAATGTACCCGTGATGACAACGAAAGTAGAGGCTTCCTCTCGAGCGCGTATTGCATAAGTTTTTGTTGGGGCCCGAGCCTCTAATTCTGCAGTAGCATCCTTGGCAATAGTTTGACTGCCACTTTCACTTCTAGGATGTCTCAGAGGTCTGCCTCGAGAAATAGGAGCATTCAACTGCGGAGCTAATTCAACCTTTTTATTAGCTCACTCAGGGCAGTCTCTGAGAAAATGGTCAAGAGACCCACATCTAAAACACGCACCACTCTTCATTCGGCACTCTCCGAAGTGAAATTTATTACAGCTTTTACACTTCAGCTTTTGATCATCTACGCTTACCACATTAGTTACGATAGGGGAAGAAGACTTCGGGTTATGTCGCTTGAAGCTTCTTGCTCTACCTGAATATCCTACTGATGAAGTGGAACGTTCTTGGTGACTTCTCAATTTCTTTGTGGGGAAGGAGTGTGCTCTACCACTAGACCTCTTACTTGAAACTCGAGCTTCTCTCCTAGCTTGCTTTCTTTCATTATTTAGCTCTTCAACCTTCTTGGCCCAGTCTGCTAATGCGGCAAATTGTCGTATCTCAAAGATTTTGATCAGCAATTTAATTTCCTTATTCAAGCCTTCCTTGAAGCGCTTACACATTTCTATCTTTCATTGGACCCACTCCGTGGCATACTAACTTAACCTCACGAATTCTTTTTCATACTCTGACACAGTCTTATTTCCTTGTTTGAGTTGCAGGAACTCCTTTCACTTTTGGTCTAAAAATCTTTGACTGATGTATTTCTTTTTAGACTTAGTTTGGAAGAACTCTCATGTAATGTCTTCCTTTGGAACTACTGAGGATACTATCTTCCACCAATGATATGTTGTATCCTTCAAAAGAGGTACAACACACTTCAAGCATTCCTTGGGTGTACATGACAATTCATCCAAAACTCGCACAGTATTCTCGAGCCAGAACTCAACTCGTTCAGCATCATCCGCAACCTTAGCTCTAAACTTTTTAGCCCAATATTTTCTAAGTCTGTCCACTAGGGCTTTACCAAACCTCCCTGGTGCCATACCTGTGGCAGTTCTCCCTCAGTCCGAGTAGGGGGCGGAGGAGGTCCTGGTATATTGGGGCGGTTTCTCAAATAATCCCTAAACCATTCATCCATCATCTCGAAGAAAGTAACTCTTGCCTCTTCCTATCCTTTAGACATAGGCCTTCTGCTACTACTAGAAATAGCTTGTTGTACGAAAGCTGGAGCATGGCTCTTGGCTCCCTCGGACTCATCTTGGGCTTGATTGGAAGATATTTACTATATTCAAATAGAATTAAAAACGGTTAGGAGATGTCACACAATCATAACTTGTATAATGGCCTGTATAGCTATACTCAATACATGCTACGTTAGTTTGAGAATCGACTAAAACATAGCTCTAATACCACTAAATGTAACACCCCTTACCCATACCCGAGAACAGAACAAGGTACGAGGCGTTACCAGATACATACTCGGACACTTTCAAAAAATACAGGTTATAAAATTGAGAACTGACTAAACAACATCATAATGTGCTGATTGTGGACCTACAATGTCCAAAACATACATTAAAAGTGATCTGGGACAAAATTGAGAACTATAGAAAATTTTAGAAAATTTACTAAGGTTATGCCTCACATGCCCGTGTGGAGGGAAAGCACATGCTTGTGTGCTTAGGGACACGCCCACGTGTCCCACCCGTATTGAATTATTTGGATTTATTTTTCATTCTGAACCTACAGGGATTTTCACACGGCCAAACACACACCCATCTCCCTAGCCCATGTCCCTCACATGACCTAGACATGCCTATGTCATTGCTCATGTCCAAAAACCCAGACATTCTATTTATGATGTCATCATTCATTTTGAGGTACACGGCCAAGGCACACGCCTGTGTGCTAGGCTGTGTCCTCCACATGGTCGTGTCTCTACTCGTGTGTTGACTACCATGCAAACTGACCTAAAATTTTAAGTGCAGGGGACACACAACCGGGCAACACACTCATGGGGGCTGACCGTGTGTCACACATGGCTTAGACACATGCCCGTGTGTCTACCCGTGTGGACCTTTTTCGGGCTATTTTCCAAGCCTTTAGTCACCCTCTATCATCCATACACACTTAGAGACTTCAATGGTATTTAACATGGCCTAATTATACTCTTAAACAACCTTGAAATAACTCATTGCATGTTAACTTCATCTCATCAGTTTAGTACATGCTAAATTATCCTTTTCGTACTAGGCATTAACATAGCACATTTTACATTTTACACTTAGGCCATATTATAACTATATGCCATTATATGCTATGTTCACTCTCAAATTATTAGGTTCCATTTCAATCATCCAGTCATGATAAACCTCGTCATCATATCTCATGAAACATTTAAACATAGACATGCATCATTGGGAGGTTTACTACTTACATCAATATGAGCCATATCTCATGGCCATATACACAAAAAAAAACAAGTATACCATTTAGGCCCTTACATTGGCTAGCCAAATGACACATATAACAAAATAACCAAAAATCCTATACATGCCATTAAACAAAATGGAAGTATCTATATACCAAAGCAGGACAATTCGATAGTGTGTTGATTCTCCAACCGTCTTCCAATCTTCACGAGTCCACGAGCTCTATAAAACAGGGAAAAGAGAAGGGGGTAAGCATTTATATGCTTAGTAAGTTCGGACAACTAGAAAGTAAACTTACCGGTTAATTAGCATACAACCATATTAGGCACTAATTCAAACAAGCATGAAATAGTTTCCCTATCACATGCACTCAATCATCAAGTATCTATATACATCATGTCATCAATTCAATATTTTCATTTCTATTTCTCTTGTTAATCCCGTTGAATTTCTCGAAAATCTTGATGGATAGCCTAATTACCGTCAAGTTATACAAGTGATCATCTCTAGTTCGCACTACCGTGAACCTTATATCTTATGGCGAGATTACCAGTCCAGGCTAAATTCCATGTAGTATTAACTCATAGAGTAATGTTGGGATTGCCAGTTTAGGCTAAATCCCTTTCTACAATAATTTCTCTCATAAGCTCGGATATGAATTGCCAGTCCAGGTTGAATTCAGTCCTCAATCGGGTTACCCATCCGGGCTAAATCCTTAATGCACCCATATTCTTCGTGAGGCTCTATCACTCAAGGAACACCCGTCCGGGCTAGATTCTTTCTATTTTGAGATTATCGGATTACCCGTCCAGGCTAAATCCTTTTCTACAACACATCCAAGATCTCATGTCATGTAAGCCATAATTTATCCATCGGATTTCCCTTTCTATTTCAAACGGGACATTTATCATTTTTCCTGTACACAAGCACATTCATAAATTATCATGCAATGAATATCTAACTTTTCATACATTCAAGAACATGCATGTTTAACTATATTAAGAGTTTACTTCGGGTTATACGAACTTACCTGGTAATTGCTTCAGTTTCGTATTTCAGTTATTCCGAAACCTTTCGTTTTCCTCGGTCGACCTCCTGAATTGGTTCCTCATGGTTATTGAGCTTGAAAATGTTGAAAACCCTAGCTATGGAGACCCTTATAATTTTGGCAGCATGGAGAAGAAAATGAGCTAATTTTAGCTTGATTTTTCCCTTTTCATTTAGTTTATTACCAAATGACCAAAATGCCCTTCCTTACTAAACTTCCAAAATTTTTCATGCTTGCCCATTTTTGTCCAAAAACTTAGAAATTGGGAAAATTACTCTTTAAGGACCTCCAATTAATAATCAATAGCAATTTCATACTAATTGCTTCTAGAACCCAAGTTTTGCAATTAATTCAATTTGGTCCTTAATTTCCAATTGGACACCTTACACATAGAATTTCTTCATGAAACTTTAACACATGCTTATTTCCATATCCTAGATGTAACACTCCGTACCCGAGACCGTCGCCGGATTCTAACACGAGGTGTAAACAGACTTAATTCATTAATTAAACAGCTCAAACAATTTATTTTTAAAATTTCTAGTCAAGCTAGCAATCTGCATCATAGTCGCTTAAAAATTCATATCTCAAGTTCTGAAACTCGAAATCCAATTCCGTAAATTTTCCCAGGAACTAGACTCATATATATATTTACTAATTTTTTCTAGAATTTTTGGTTAAGCTGTTTCAGGGTTTGACTGTTCTGACCTCTGTATATTACGAATCAGATATCTCTCCGTACAGAATTGCAATGACTATGAAGTTTATTTCTCTTAAAACTAGACTCAATAAGGAATCTGTACATATAAATAATGACTTCTAATTATTTTTTTAAAATTTATGATGAATTGTTAAAGTCAGAACAGGGGATCCAGAAATCACTCTGGCCCAGTTTCACAAAAATTCAAATATCTCATAAAATATAATTTATATACCTATTTTTTCAATCCATATCTAAATAGACTAATTAAGCTTCAATTTCATAACTTACTCATCATTTAATTCCATTTCTAATATTTTTAGTGATTTTTCAAATTTATATCGCTGTTGCTGTCAGATTCTGTTTTATGGCAAATTTCACTTTACTAAGGATTTTCATGGACTAAATAGCATTTTAAACATACAAAACATCAAATATGACTTAGATTGGCCATTCCAATGGCTAATGATTTACAAAACCTTTTCTTACCAAACCATATCCATATCATAAGATCAGTTACACAAAGTGAGTGTTTTGCCATACATGCCACATTCAAAATACACAAGCCATTTTACCAATTTAAGCCTTTGGATAGTGTGAACGAGTCTTTGACCTATCCCGATTCTCAAGCCGGCTTGTCAGAACTACAATGAAAGAAAAGGAGGGAATAAGCACAAATGCTTAGTAAGTTCACATGCAAATAGCAAGTAACATAATCACACAATCTCACATAAAACATCATTTGCATAAACAACACCAAGACATTCATGTTTCATTTACATTTAATATCTTTCTACGATTTCATCATACCAAGTTTTCAACCCGAGGGTTTAAGCACATACCTGTCAAATTTTCTCATTTACCACACTTACCAACATGTCACCTTCGTTTTAGGCCTTCTTCTTATTCACTTAAGATTCACCCGTTGAACACATCGGAATATAATTCGAATACGCGGATCTCATGAACATAAGAGCCATACCCGCAGCTAGACAAACTCAATAGCCTGCGGAACTTATGTAGCCAAGCTACCATGTAACCCGCCCATAAGTGAACTCGGACTCAACTCAACGAGCTCGAATGCCTAGTTACACCTCACGAACTCGGACTCAACTCAACGAGTTCGGAACTCAACCATCCTAGTGACATGTCACTTGTATTCTAATCTATTCCCAAGGTTCAAACGGGCGTTTTCCTCAATCACACATCTTTGCCGTCTTCCACGAAATATTGAAATCGATACTTTGGTGATAGTTCATACTCATCAAGTAATTCACATAATTACATATTATTCAACAATAACCACAAAGCATAATATTTCATGATAATAATTAGCATCATATCATATAAACAACATTAAATTGCTTAAAATGACAATTATGTTACTACATTTACACATGAACTTACCTCGGTACAAATTTATTAGCAATCAAGCCTATTCTTCGTAAACTTTGTTTTTCCCTCGATTGCGACTTGAATCTTGTTTCTCTTAATCTATAATGGCAAATTAATCTTATTTAATACATACATTCATCAAAACAGCATTTAATAAGAACTTTGGCAAAATTACATTTTTGCCCCTAAACTTTTGCATAATTACACTTTTGCCCCTAGGCTCGGGAATTAAACTTCATCCCTTATTCTTATGTTTTATGACATGCTGATCATTTTTCCCTTCTATGGCAACATCAAATTCACAGCCTAACATGTACTTATGACTATTAGGTATTTTTACCGATTAAGCTCTTTTACTCGTTTTCGCTTAAAACCAAGTAGTACAAGTTGTCTAACATAATTTAAAACCTCATATTCTATCATAAAAAACAAAAATACACAAATTTCACCTATGGGTATTTTTCCAAATATGAACCCTAGGTTGAATTATTGCTAGCATAAGCTTAATCGAGCTACTGGATTCCAAAAACGTAAAGAACATTAAAAACGAGGCTTGGAATCACTTACTATGGAGCTTGGAAGCTTGAAACAAACCCTAACTATGGAGAACCCTTGAAATTTCGGCCTAATGAAGAAGATGGACAAAAATTGGCTTTTAATTTTGTTCTTAAGTCATTTTAATTACTAAATGACCAAAATGCCCTTACTACTAAACTTTCCAAAAAATTCCATCCATGTCCAATTTTTGTCGATAGACTTAGAAATTGGTCAAATTTCTATTTAAGACCTCCTCATTAATATTCCAAAACAATTTCATACTAAAAACTCCTAGAATGCAAGTTTTGCAAATTATTCGATTTAGTCCCTAATTTCAATTTAAGCACTTTAGGCATAGGATTTCATCACGAAATTTTCACACGATCATGGAATCATATCATAAACATCAAAATAATTATAAAATAATTATTCCTATCTCAGATTTGTGGTCACGAAACTACTATTTCAATTAGGCCCTAATTTGGGATATTACACTAGACCTCATAATGACCATAAAATAATTATTTTAATGTAAGATTTGTGGTCCTGAGACCACTATTTTGACTAGGCCCTAATTGAGGATGTTACATATTTCATTCATATAGTTGCATGTTAGGATAAATCACATCAGGGATCATTGCATTTAGTTTAATATATTTTAATCATCACTTCTAAATTATGTTGTTTTAATTTATCAAATTGTTAATATAATTTTACAAATTAATTGACTTAACACAAATGCAATCCTTGCGGAGACAATAACTAGATACTTACTTATTACTTGATAACGACTGTGTACACTTGCACAAACCCGAGCGTTGCATCAGGGATCGACAACATTAGTGAAAAGTTGATTTGTTATTATTCTTGTTATTTTTGCTAAAGTAGTTAATTTGTATTGTATTTGATTTTTTAGGTTTGTATTAGTGAATGAGAAGAAGTTTTCAAGAGGATACATAATATTGTTTTGATCATGAAATTTAAAGGTCGTTAAGGCGAAGAAGAAAAGAGTTAATAGAAATGGAGAGGATTATAAATGATCCAATAAGAGGAGATCAGGTACTTTAGAATGCAAAGAATGCTGATATTCCTCAAATTATAGATGATAGAGACAAACCCATCAGAGAACATGTAGTGCCTATTTTGGATGATCAAAATCCAGGAATTGTTAGGCCTCATATTAAAGCTCAACACTTTGAATTAAAACCAGTAATGTTTTAGATGCTGCAAACGGCAGGGCA
This sequence comes from Gossypium hirsutum, assembly GCF_007990345.1. Classification (NCBI taxonomy): domain Eukaryota; kingdom Viridiplantae; phylum Streptophyta; class Magnoliopsida; order Malvales; family Malvaceae; genus Gossypium; species Gossypium hirsutum. The sequence continues at coordinate 40,225,880 of NC_053425.1, read as the reverse complement.
ATTTAATGGTCTACCTACTGAAGATCCCATATTGCATTTGAGACTTTTTCTTGTAGTTTGTGACTCATTCAGGCAACAAGGTGTTTTCGAAGAATCCCTTGGATTAAAATTGTTCCATTATTCACAGTGAGATGGTGCCAAATCATGATTGAGTGTATTACCATCAGATACGGTGGCATTTTGGTATGAACTGTGTCAGAGATTTCTGCTTAGGTACAATCCTCCTAACAGGAATGGCAAGCTTAGGAATGATATTACATCGTTCAAGCAATCTAAAGATGGAACATTATATGAAGCTTGGGAACATTTCAATGAACTAATTAGAAAATGCCCAATGCATGGTTTTCAGCATTGGACATAGATAAAAATGTTCTACAACAGATTAAATGCTCATAAGAGAATGGTGGTGGATACATCTGCTAATGGGACGTTGCTTGACAAATCCTACAATGAAGAATACAAAATTTTGGAATGAATAGCAAATAATGACTATCAATACCCCATTACCGGAGTTGGTATTGGTAAAAGAGTTTCTGGAAAAATGGAACTTGATGCGACCACATCGCTAACAGCTCAGGTATCATATTCAACAAATATGATTAAAACTCTAAAAAAACCCTCTACAATACAGAAGATAAAGGTGGTAGAATTAGCATGCATATACTGTGGAGAAAATCATGTTTTTGATGAATGCCCATCTAATCCTGCCTCTGCGTATTACTTGGGGAATTTTAATCGTAGCAAAAACAATCCTTACTCCAGCACATATAATCAAGGGTGGAAACAACATCCAAATTTCAACTAGAGTAATCAGGGAATGAGAAATGCTAGCAATGTTAATCGACAAAATGTGGCTGGTGTATGACCTAGATACATTCAACTAATGCCAGTGCAAAATGTACAACAAAGTTCATAATCTTCAACATCAACTATGGAAACTCTATTAAAAGAGTATATGGATACGAATGATGCAATCATTTAGAGCTAGGTAGCTTCCTTAAGAGCATTGGAAAATCAAATGGAAAATTGCCATTGTATTAAGTTCCGGGCTATAAGGAGCATTGTCTAGTGACATAGAAATTTCTCGATCTCAAGAAAAGGAACAATGTAAGGCCATAACACTCTGGAGTGACACTCAGCTGCTAGGAGTTGTGGCTGATGCCTCTACTGAGAAGGAAAGTTCAAAAGTTCCTAAAAGCACAACTTTTGTGTTAATAGTGGAACAAAAAAAAGGATGCGAGTAAATAGAAACATACAAAAGCAAATTCATTTTGAAAAGCCAATACAAATGTCATGGAAAAACAACCTCAAGAAATGGAAGAAAGGCCATCACCATATTTTCCCCATCATTTCCAAAAGTTGAAACAAGGTGCTCTGTAACGCCCCGATTTTTGGGCCTAAAAGTATTGGGCCTTAAGTCTGGGTTCGGGTAAAAGACAGCCCGAATAATTTGGATGTTATCACTATTATTATTTTTATTATCATTATTTTTTATATTTAGTGTAGTAATTAAATAAATTACTAAGGGTATATGGCGGCTGGGAAGGAATTAAAGGTCCAGGGTTCAATTTGCAAGCTAGGCATATTGTTACTTTTTAATTTTAGGCATGTGTCGGGCATGTGGTCACTTAAGTGAATTTCGGCAAGGGCCTTAGGGAGGTTGGGCCGATTGTTTTAGTTGATATTAGGGTTAGGTTCTTTTCCTTTCCTGTCTTGGAGAATTAGGGTTAGCCACCTGAAAGCTTTCACTGTCATTCATCCTTTTTGAGTTCTCACAAAAGCCGAAAACGCAAATTCCTTCTCCTTGGTACTGAGTTCTTCTTCCTCTCTTTTTCCTTCATTTTCTTTCTTTATTTTTTCTTTTTCTTTTAGCTGAAACCTTCTGATCACCTTACTTACCTCCTCTATCGATCCCATCCTCCACAAAACCTCCATAGCCGATTGCCATAAAAGCCGAAATCAAGAAAACTCACTTCTTCTGCCGATTATTCCAAGCCAAAATCCTTCAGTTATTTTTGTTTTTTTGATCAACTTTCATCTTCTCTAAACCCTTAGTATCTATCGGCAACATTACTTCAAATTTATAGCCTTAAATCGTCATCTTCTTCATCACTTAAAAAGCCGAAATACCATAGACTTAGGGACTTATAGTCGAAACTCGGATCTCCTGGATTCGAGTTCTACTATCATTTAGAGGATAGATCTGCATCAAATCTACGTATAAATCAAAGATGAATAAGTGGTAAGTGCTCATCACCTCAAATCTAGTCTTATTTTACAATTTAGAAAAGCCGAAGTCCCTAAAATCTAGGGAGGCTGTCGATTTAGGCATAGGGCTTTAAGGGTCTTTAACTGACAATTTCTTTTGGTGATTAGTGTCTTCAAGAGGTTTGATCGAAGGCTTGGATCTTTGGAACAACTAGACTTAGATCTAGTCATCGGTTTTCGGCAAAAAGGTAAGATTCTAAAGGCTTTAGGGGCATGGCTCGAATATGGGTTGCTGAATATTGGGATTGGTTGTTGTTGTCTGGAATCTAAGAATTGTGGTAATCAATTGTAGGACATCGTAAGGGATCTTAGAAGTAGTCGTCGCGAAATAGGTGTGTATCGAACACCCTCTCATAGTTCAATTCAGCAAAAGCCGAAATGCCGAAATTTCGGCATTTCGTGGGCTTGTGAGTGTGCGAGTGCTCACAAGATGTTTAGAATTCATTAGATCTGCAATCGCAAAGTGGTAAGTTAGTCGTGTGTGAAATTTTGTGCACTTCGGTAATTGGGCCTCGATAGGCTAAAATTGGGCCCAATGGGCTTATAGGCTCATACGGGTTGACAAATAAAAAATATAATATAAAAAAAGGCAATAAGTATGTTCTATTAGACTGTAGAATCAAAACTGTTTAAACCGGTAAACTGGTCATAAAACTTGTGTTAAATGGGCTTAAATGGCTAATGGACAATGTAGGCCCCATTAGGGGTTTTAGGGCCCAATGGCTAAAATTATGAAATTGAGATAAATAAATTACTGCGATGACAAATGGGCTAGTAGGGACAGTAACATTCGTGAGAAACCTTAAAAATGATAAAATTACTGAAATACCTTTATAGGTGGAAAATTTACAGATTTACCCCTAGGAGCAAAATTACTAATATACCCCTAGGGTTAAGGTTGACCTGAATGCATGTTTGACTGTTACTATTTATTGCATGCCATGTCATGTTTATTATTATCTGATGCATGGGACTGGGTTATTGATGGAGAAAGTACTGAAAGTGGCTTGACCACGTACTGGAGGCTTTGCCTTAACTTAATGATATCTGAGCAGCTATGCCGCCACTGTGGAGTGTAGGGCTAGGTGGGTTGAGCTATTCCCCACATGGAGTGTAGGGCTGGTACGGGTGGAGTGTAGCAGTTGGTTATTGGCTGGGTTGGGGTTGCATACAAGAATATGCCTGTTCTGGAATGGAATAGGCCTATGGGCCATATTGTTATCTGAAAATAGGCTAAGGCCCAGTTTACTGTATTCTGAAAAGGGCTTCGGCCCAGTACCCGCTGTTATCTAAATAGGGCTTAGGCCCAATGGGCTTGAGCTGACTTGGGCTTTGGATAGGGTTTCCATACACACTGAGTTTTCCAAACTCACCCCCTTTCTCTTCCATCCTTGCACGTGAGCCCTAGTTGGTGGACTTGGAGCTGGGCGGGATTTAAAGTGGCCACGAAGATTAAATTTTTGGTTTTTAAATAAGTTTCAATTAGCTTCCTTTAAAATTTCGCATTTATTTTTGATTATTTCTATTTTGGTTAAAGTTGTAATAAGGCCGCTCTATTATTTTTATTTTGGGTTTTTAAATTGGTTAGCTCTAAGGTGCATTTTATAAAAGTTACTTATTTTCAAAATATCACGATAACTGAGCAAAGCTTCCGCAACGTAAATGTTTTCAAAGGAAATAAATATTTTAAATAGATTTAAACTTAATTTGTTGTTCGTGGACAAGTAATAAGCTTAAAGTGTCGCAACGGATGTGTGCATGTCTAGGATTGGATCATGGAAGAGCTAGGTACTTAAGTAGTCTAATTGACTCACCTCCTCTTTTCTTGAACCCTACCTGGTGCGCAGCTCCCGTTCACTTTAATTCAAAACGAACATATTCTTGAAACACTAAGAAAGATTTTAGATGAAACATGACTTCTCTAATAACGCTTCAATGTGACACGCCATATTCGGTCGTAACGTCTAGGCCGGGTTTGGGGTGTTACATGCTCAATTTAAGAAATTTATGGATGTCTTAAAGCAATTACACATCAACATACCTTTGGTGGAAGCATTACAACAAATGCTTAACTATGTGAAATTCATGAAAGATATCCTATCCAATAAGAGAAGGTTAGGGGAGTTTGAAATCGTTGCACTTCTGAAAGGTGCACAACAATGCTAAAGAACAAACTGCCACCAAAATTAAAATATCTAGGGAGTTTCACTAACCTTTCTTAATTGGAAACCATTATGTAGGTAAAGCATTATGTGATTTAGGTACATGTATCAATCTAATGTATATGTTTGTTTTCAAGAAAACTGGAATAGGAAAGGCAAGACCTACTACAATCATACTACATCTAGCTGATAGAGCATATGTCTATCTTGAAGGTAAAATTGAAGACGTACTTGTAAAAGTTGACAAGTTCATCTTTCCAGCTGATTTTATTATTCTGGAATGTGAAGAAGATAAAGAGGTACCTATAATACATGGATGACCAATCTTAGCAACTGGTAGAACATTGATTGATGTACAGAAAGGTGAGCTGACCATGAGAATTAATGATCAATAGTTGACATTTAATGTGTTTGGTGCTTTAAAGTGTGTAGACCCAGGCGAAAAATGCTATGTTGTTGAATTTGTTAACATTGTAAGTCAAGAATGCAGGACATATGCTCCACAATTCTAATGCAAGCTCTGTTGAACTAACTAAAGCAGAATTTACTAAAGAATTTAGAGAACTGATGCAAATTCAACAATCTGGAAATGGATTTAGAAGGAGCTTTGAATCATTAGACTTATCAGATCGATCTTTCAACCCTCCTCGCTCGCCAATAGAAGATCCATCTGTACTGGAATTGAAGCCATTACCAGTTCATCTGAAGTATGCTTACTTGGGAGATAATGATACACTGCCTAAAGTTACCTCTGCTAAGCTTACACCAGACCAGGAGATGTAATTACTAAAGGTCTTAAAAAAAATCCAAGAAAGCTTTAAGATGGTCAATTGCAGATATCAAAGGAATTAGCCCAGCAATTTGCATGCACAAAATAATACTTAAAAATTTCCATAGAAAATCTATTCAATAGTAAATGAGACTGAATCCTATCATGAAGGAAATAGTTAAGAAGGATATTATCAAATAGTTGAATGCTGGAATTATATATCTGATTTCTGATAGTTCTTGGGTGAGCCCTATTCAATGTGTACCCATGAAAGGATGAGTCATAGTAGTCAGTAATGATAATAATGAACTCATTCCCACACATACTGTCACAAGTTGGAGAGTTTGTATAGATTATCGAAAACTCAACAAAGCAACGAAGAAGGGCCATTTCCCTCCGCCTTTTGTAGATCAGATGCTGAATAGACTAGCAGAGAAAGCCTTTTACTATTTTTTAGATGGCTACTTAGGGTACAACCGAATTGTTATATCTCCTATTAATGAAGAAAAGACTATATTCGCTTGTCCTTATGGAACATTTGCTTTTAGAAGAATGCCATTTGGGTTATGTAATGCCTCGACAACCTTCCAGCATTGCATGATGGCAATATTTTTCAACCTTGGTGGGGAAGTTACTTGAAGTATTCATGGATGATTTCTCGGTGTTTGACAACACTTTTGAAGATTGGTTAACAAATTTAGAGTTAGTACTTTGTCGATGTTAAGAAACAAATTTGGTACTGAATTGGGAAAAATGCCACTTAATGGTTTGTAAAGGCATTATTTTGGGCCACAAGATTTCATAGCAAGGAATTATCGTCGACAAAGCAAAAATAGAAGTCACTGAAAAGTTGCCACCACCTACTTTTGTGAAAGGAATCAGAAGCTTCCTAGGTCATGTTGGATTTTACTATCGCTTCATCAAAGAATTTTCTAAGATATCCAAACCGCTATATCAATTATTGGAGAAAAACATACCATTTCATTTTAACAAGTTATGCTCAAAAGCATTCGAAAAGTTAAATAAGTGATTAATTACAGCACCTATAGTCACTGCACCAGAGTGGACTCTACCATTCGAACTAATGTGTGATGCAAGTGACTTTGCTGTCGGAGCAATGCTGAGGAAAAGAAAACCAAGATGTGTCATGCTATATATTATGCCAGTTGCACGCTGACAGATTCACAACTCAATTACACCACCAGGAGAAAGAATTGTTAGCAGTGGTGTTTGCCTTTGAAAAATTTAGAGCTTATTTAGTGGGCACCAAATTCATAGTTTATATAGATCATTCTACCATCAAATACGTGGCGACGAAAAAAGAGGCCAAACCCAGACTCATTAGATGGATATTGTTACTGTAAAAATTTGATTTGGAAACTAAATATAGGAAAGACATTGGAAATCAAGTAGCTGATCACTTGTCACGATTGGAAGTAGGGAATAATTATGGTGATAGTTAAATGATTAAAGACGAATTCCTTGATGAGAAGTTATTGTTGGCTATGGCATTGCTATGGTTTGCTGATATTATGAACTTTTTAGTCAGTGAGTTGCTCCCACCTACGCTCAATCATCAAGGACAAAGTAAATTCTTTCATGATGTCAAGCAATATTAATGGGATGAGCCATTTCTATTCAAGCAGTACGCAGATCAAGTAATTTGGAGATGAAATTCAAAGTATTCTATATCACTGTCATTTTGAACCTTATGGCTGACATTTTGGAAGCATGCGAACAGCTACAACGGTTTTCCAATCTGTGGCCCACCATGTTTAAAGATGCTCATGAGTCCTGTCAAAGATGTGATCCCTGTCAAAGAACTGGTAACTTATCAAGGAGACACGAAATGCCATTGCAAAATATTTTAGAGGTGGAATTATTTGATGTGTGAGGAATTGATTTCATGGGTCCATTTCCACCATCATGGGGAAAAATTTACATTTTTATCATTGTGGATTATGTCTCAAAATGGGTTGAAGCTGTGTATTTACCTACAAATGATGCCAAATTAGTTCTGAGATTCCTGTATACAAATATTTTTACCAGGTTTTGTACCCCTCATGTCTTAATTAGTGATGAAGGTTTACATTTTGACTATAGATTAGTTGCCAACGCTCTAAACATATATGAGGTTAAACATAAAATTGCCATGACATACAACCCACAGACAAATGGACAAGCTAAAATTTTCAATAGAGAAATCAAGTAAATTCTGGAGAAAGCTGTCAATCCCAACCGCAAGGATTGTGTCAGCGAGGTTGGGTAAAGCTTTGTAGGCTTATTGTACAACTTTCAAGACACCATTGGGAATGTCACCTTTCAAGCTTGTTTATAGTAAACCATGTCATTTTCAAGTAGAGCTAGAACACAAAGCATTTTGGGCAATCAATATAATAAACTTAGACTGGGGTGTTGCTGCCAATCATTGCTTACTGAAGCCTAATGAGATGTAACCGCTTTCAGTGAAATTAGAACAGTGGTTTTGGGACCATAAATCTGATGTGAGAATATTTATTTTATTATTATTTTAATGTCTACAGCATGTTAGTATTATCCTATAAAAATTTCGTTAAGAAATTTTACCATTTACATGCTTAATTCGATAAAAAGGACTAAATTGCAAAGGGTGCAAAATTAGAGTTCTATAGGCTAAAGGCACTAAATAACTAAAGAACTTAAATGCATGAGTACTTGAATGGTAATTAGACCATTTTTTATTTGAGTGGACAAAGGTGGACATTAAATAGGTGAATTTTAAGTTAAAAACAAAGGCTAAATTTGTAATTCATCAAATAAGTTAAGTTAAATAAATATAAACAAAAGCTATCATCTTTGTCTTGTTTCTCTTCCACAGAAAATTAGGGTGAAAAAACACCATTGAAGAAGCTTAAAGGTTCGACTACATCTCATAGCTTGCATGGTATGATTTTTTATCCGGTTTTTAATGATTTCTATGTTTTTGGAGTCATTGTAGCTTAATCTAGCTAGCGCAGGGTCTAATTTGTAAAACTGTTAAAAGATTAAAGTTTTGCCATGAATGAATTCATGTTGTTTGTGAAGCTTGATGGTAGAAAATGAATATTTTTTGTTAAATAAACAACTTTAGTAAAGTGATTTTGGTTAAAAATGTCAATTAGGGATTTATTTGTAAATTTTGTAAAATGTATGGTGGAAATTGTGAAACAATGAAATGTATGAGCCTACATGAAATTTGGCTAGACTTGGGTAAGGATGAATTTGCAAGAATTTCATTTTATGAGCTTAAGGACTAAATTGTAAGAAATTAAAACAAAAGAGGCAAGAGAATAATTTTGTAAAAATATGAATTTGGATTGAATTGAATAGAATGATTGCTAAATGAATTGAATTTATTCATTTAGATTAAGATAGACCTCTTACAACTTTAGATCGGGGCAAAGATAAAGTTTTGGACTAATCGACTCCGTATCTATGATTTATCATTGAGGTAAGTTCGTATGTTTCAATAGCATTTTAAATTTATGTTTTAATGCTATCATGTTATATTATCATATTATGTTTTGGCAGAAAAATCCAAAGGCATATCGATGATCATCGATCAATGAAAAGGGATGTTTTGACCATCGATTATGAAAATGGATAGTTTTACTATCGACTATGAAAAGGGACGATGACGACCATTGAAAATGAAAAGGGATGGTTACGACCATCGTTAGCACACTTCATGCGAGCTTCCGTAAAGGATTTCGATACAATTTACTTGTTATTATGGAAAGGAAAAAAATATTTGTATTCATAATTATGGATAGTATGAGTTCATATGATTTATGCTTAGGAAATTTATCTTATCATGTGTTGATTTTGAAGTTATGTGATTAAACTAATTTGGGTTAATGGTGATGCTTAGGCTTGTGCCAAGCTTGTGTTGGATTGATCCATATTTATTTTAAGCTTATGCATTGTAAATGTAAGCATTGTTTTATGAATTACAAACTTATTAAGAATTATATGCTTACTTTGAGTTCTTTTTCTATGTTTTATAGTTAATCGAAAGCTTGTTCAGGTTAGAAGATCGTTAGAGACCTATCACACTATCTAACAGCTATATCAGCAGATTTTGATGTTTTTATGTAACAGTCAATTTTCAGTGAAATCGGAATAGTGGCTTCGGGACCACAAATTAGAGTTAAAAAAAATTATTTTAATGTCATTGTATGGTCTGCGTTATGATAAGAAGGGTGTATGAAAATTTCGATGAGAAAATTTTACCGATTATGTGTTTAATTAGGAAAAGGACCAAATTGCATAAAATGCAAAAGTTGAGTTCTAGTAGCTAAAAGGATCAAATAGCTGTGGAATTCAAAATAAGAGGTCATTATATGGTAATTAGACAATTAAATAAATGTTAGTAGATATTTTTAGTGATTCATCCGTGGAAAATTAGAAAAAGAAAAGGATGAAATTGGAAAGTTGAAAAATTAAAAGATGATAAATAAATAAATATCAAATAACATCATTTTATATCATCTTCTTCCTCAATGGAAACCCTAGGAGAGAGAAAGGAAACTAATCAAGATTAATTAGGTATGTTTTCTTGTCCCATTTTTAGTAATTTTAATATTTTTGAGATTGGAATAGCTTAATTTATTTATTTTGGGAATTAATTTGAAAAAGATATCAAAGAATAGAAGTTTTTCCATGGATGAATATGCTGAAAATTTGAAATTTATGGTAGAAAATGAAAGGTTGTTGATAGATAAACAACTTTTGTAAAATGAATTTTGATGAAATTATGATTTAGGGACTAAATTGTAAAGATGTAAAAGTTATGGAAAAATTCTAAATTTTTGTGAAATACATGTGCTATAAATGTTAAACGAAATTTTCTGTTAGGCTTGGAACAAGGATTTAATTGCATGAATTTCATTTTCCGAGGCTAGGGACAAAATTGTCATTTATGAAAAGTGTAGGGGAAAAATGGTAATTTTTCCTAGAATGTGAATTGAATGTAAGTGAGTATCAAAATGGATTAAATCGATGTTAAATTCATTTATATAGGTCTGGAAAGATCAAATAAAGAATTAGATCGAGGAAAAGAAAAGGTGTCAAATTAGTAGACTTTTATATACGAACAAGTGTTGAGGTAAGTTCGTGTAAGTTAATTAAGTACATTATTATGTTTGAGTTGAATGTTGTATTTTTTGAATTGTATAAATGATTAATGTATGAAAATAATCACATGCTTGATACTATTTGAAAAATAATAAGTTGAATTTGAATAATGAAATGCGATGGCTTCAGTATTTTCCCGTACTGATTATAGTCCTACATATGTTGCGGACATTATAGCTGAGACAAGCATCCTGATAAAAGCCCTCTCGAGTGTCTTGTTATATAGTTCCTGCGAGCATTTTGATCGGTAGTGATTCTGCATGTGTTGTGCACTACTGCAGCTCTTTGTGAGCGTCTTGTTACATGATTCGATTAGTTGTGATCCAACATAAATTGCGAACACAAATGCAGCTCTTTGTAAGCATCCTAATATAGGCTCTTATGAGCTTCTTGACATGGCTCGCTTGAACTCCCTGTTAAATTGCTATCCAGTGCTCTTTGATATTAACTTTTCGGAGTTACCTGTTAAGCTCAATGAGCTTCTTGTTCTAAACTCTTATGAGTTTCCTGTTTAGCCCGGAAATGCTTCCTATTATACGGCTCATCTGAGCATCCTGATATGTGGCTCGAGAGTGTGCTTCATGATTATGTGCCCTAATGGGTACCCCTAAACATGAATTGACGGATCACTAATGTAACACCGCTTACCCGTATCCATCGCTGGAACAGGGTTACAGAGCATTACTGGAGTTTATAGAACCGTTACAGATAATTTATGCCATTTACTATTCATATATCAAACTATTCATATTGTCCCTTTAATAGACCTTGAAGGCCCAATTTGAACATTAGAAACAAGGACTAAATTAGAATCTCAGACAATTTTTCGCAAAATTCAAAATTTTTTTCCTTATATACAGAGGTCACACACTCGTGTGAGTAGGCCATGTGGCTTACACGGCCATGTAACATCCCGAATTAGGGCCTAGTCAGAAAAGTGGTTTCGAGACCACAAATCCTAAGATAGAAATAATCATTTTATGATTCTTATGAGGTTTATGTTATGAATGCATGCTTGTGTGAAAGTTTCGTGAAGAAGTTCTATGCATAAAATGTCTAATTGCATTTTAGGGACCAAATTGAATAAATTGCAAAACTTGCATTCTAGAAGCTTTAAGCATGAAATTGCATTACATATTGAATTAGAGGGTTATCAATTTGACGAATTTCTATAATTTTGGACAAAAATGAACATGCAGAGGAAAAATGTAAAAGAGAAACCCTAGGGGTATTTTGGTCATTTGTTAATTAAAAGAATAAAAAGGGACTTGAAACATTTTTGAAGTCTTTGAAGCATGATCTGCCCATTTCTAGCTATATTTTAAGCTAGGATTCATGTATAAAATTTGACCCATGTGTGACATGCATGCATTTTGATGATTAATGGAGAAATATGAATGTTTGAGGCATGATAAACATATTTTACTGGGTGATTTTTAGTGAAAACACCTAAATAAGGGACTTGTTTGTACAAGTGTAAAAGAGAATAGTAATAATGTGAATAAAATAAAATATAGGCTGATATGAGCATAGTTAAGGTTCGGCTAGCTTGGGTAACCAAGAAAATGCATGCATTTTATTTTACGAGACTAGGGACTAAATTGTAAATATGTAAAAGTTTAGGGGTCAAAATGTAAATTTGTAAAAGTATTAATTATGAACCCATTTGAACAATGTGAATAATAAATAAGTTAAATTTGGCATTATAGATCAAGAAATACGTGAATCGGGACTTGATCGAGGAAAGAATAAAATACACGACGATTAAGTTTGATTATCATCATTTTGTCCCGACGTAAGTACATATGCAAATAATGTGGTGTTGTAGTATTTTTTAATACTTTATTATATTGTAATAAATGTTTTATTGTAATTATGAGTTATATGCTTGCTGATTGTTATGAAAGCATGAATGTTATTACGGCCGTTATCCACGACATTACGAGAAGGTACGATGGAGATGCTATGTGCAATAAGAAAAACCTAGTTTGAACCTTAGGAATAGTTTAGGATACAACTAACATGTCACTAGGAACTAAGACATCCGAACACGTTAAGTGGTCTGGGTTCGTGAGATATGTGGCATCCGAGCTCATTGAAAGGTCTGAGTTCATAATGGATGTGATTCATGTAACATTCAAGCTCGTTGAGAGGTCCGAGTTCATTATGGATGTGTTACATGTTATGTGGTAGCTTTGGCTACGTTGTATAAGTGGCACTTATGCGCAAGGCTTCTGCGTATCCAATAGTATTTCTAGAGTTCAACGGGTAATGTAATGAATGTAATGAGAGTCCCGAGGAGGACATATGAAAGAGGTATGGTTATGGATACTTTACGATGAGTATAGGTATGTAAGATAAACTTATGAGTAATACCTTAATAAAGATCAATTTACGATGAGCACGTATATATATATGTCTGTATGATGAGTAAGCAAGAAGGTTTGAATGATGAATAATCTTTATGTACATATTGCTATGTTTCTGCATGTTGATTCCGTACTACAATTTCATATTATTTGTAAGCAGACTTACTAAGCTTTAATCCTTACTCCCCTCTCTTTCCATCCTTTGTAGTTCTATAAAGCTAGCTCGGGGATTGGAAGCTGTCGGAGTATTTGATCACACTATCAAAAGACTATTGGGTATAGTGAATATTTTGTGTATGGAATGTATAGGAAACTTGGTCATTTTGTGATATGTGTCATGCTATTTGGCCAAATAGTGAAGGCCTATTATAATGATGATTCATTTTGTAATGGCCATGTGATATAGCTCATATTTGATCATGTAGGTTGTAATCTAATTACCCATGCATACATGTCCTAGTGTTTTGACGTGAGGATATATTATTGCTTGGTGAGTGCAGGATAATGATGTGATATGTTGTTGATCGATGAATCTATGGTAATGTATGAATTGAGTGCTAAAAGATAAAGGATGACCTAATGGCTTAAAATGATTATAAGTATGAATGCACCTTTTGAAGTCATGATAATATGTTTAATAATGCATGAAATTGGTGTGGAATGCCTTTAAATAGTGTAACAAATGAATGTGCAATAGGATGACTTTATGAAGATGTGAGAGTGCCATGGTGTGGAATATTTGAGTGCTTGAATATGTCATGTTGCATGTTATAAATTATGTTTGAATGTTTGAGTGATTATGGGCGACTATTGTCTAGGAAAATAGCCTTTAAAAGGTCCACATAGGTAGACACACGGGCGTGTGTCTAGACTGTGTGTGACACACGGTCTGCCCTGTGGGCGTGTGTCCCTGTACCTAAAATTTCTAAGTCAGTATGCATGGTTGTAAACACACGGGCAGAGACATGGCCGTGTGTCTCAACTGTGTGGAGGACACGGCGTAGCGCACGAGCGTGTGCCTTGGTCGGACACGAGCGATGACACAGGCGTGTTTAGGCCGCGTGAGGGACACGGGCCAGGGACACAGGCATGTGCTCGGCTGTCTGTAATACCCTGTATGTTCAAAATGAAAAATAAATTTTTAATAATTCAATACGGGTATGGGACACGGGCATGTCCCAAAGCACACAGGCGTGTGCATTACCTCTACACGGGCGTGTGAGGCTTAAATCTAGAAATTTTTCTTAGAATCTTCTTAAGTTCTTGGTTTAGTTCTAGATTGCTTTTAATGTACATTTTGGACCCCGTAGGTCCATAATAAGGATAATATGATCTTGTTTGATCGGTTTTAATTTGGAATGAAATTTGATGACCTGTATTTTTCGGAAATGCCCTATTTATGTATGATAATGCCTCGTACCTTGTCCCAGGTACCTTGTCCTAGTCTCAGGTACAGATAAGGGGTGCTACATTTAGTGGTATTAGAGCTATGGTTTAGTTAATTCTCAGACTAACCTACTGTATTTGAGTCTAGCTATACAACCATACATATATATATAAGTAATGGTAGTGTGACGACTCCAGACAATATTAAAATGTGCTTTCATATAGCAAATATATCTAGATAGAGCAGTGGCGGATGACGTAGAAAGTAACGCACCTGCTCCAGCTGAAAGTAGACCCAAAACTATCAATAGAGGAGAAGGAGGTAGAGAGGCCTTTCTCCACATGATGAATGCATGGTATACGGAGTTCGTTCGGACAAACCCAAATGCTCAACCTCCCCCACCTCCCCCAAATCCTCAACCTGCACCTGTGTGCCTCAACACATTGATTTCATGAGATTTGCTAGAACAGGTATTGATAAAATTCAGAAACAAGGTGCCGAAGAATTTAAGGAAATGCCAATGATGACCCTAAAAGAGCTAAGTTCTGGTTAGAGAACTCGATACGGGTATTCAAAGAATTATCATGTACACCCGAGGAGTGCTTGAAATGTGCCATATCCCTATTGAGATATGCAGCGTATCACTGGTGGAGAACATTGATATCTGTAGTACCACCAGAGAGGGTTACTTGGGAATTCTTTCAAGATAAATTTCGAAAGAAATACATTAGTGAAAGATTCATCGAAAAGAAGCGTAAGGAATTCCTAGAATCGAAACAGGGTCGTATGACAGTTAGTGAATATGAGAGAATTCATCAAACTCAGCAAATATGCTCGGGACTGCGTACCCTCCGAGTCTAAGATGTGTAGATGATTTGAAGATGGACTCAATGAGGATATTAAGACATTAGTAGGTATTCTTGAGTTGAAAGAATTTGTGGTACTTGTTGAACGGGCTTGTAAAGCCGAAGACTTGGTTAAAGAAAGGAAGGAGGCCGAGTCTAATGTAAGAGATACAAGAAAGAGGTACATAAGTAAGTCGTTTCCATCTCAGACTAAGAAATCCAAAGAGTTGTATTCTTGTTCACATGTGTCAGCTGGACATTCATACGGGAATCGTAAAAAGTAAAATTTGGGTTTTAGATCTCAGGCTACGTCTGTGGCAAGCGTGGGTAATGTTAAACGTTCCAAGGCTGAATGTCTGCAATGTGGTAGATGTCTTTCTGGAAACTGTAGAGTGAATGAAGGATCATGTTTTAAATGTGGTTCTTTAGACCACTTTATTAAGGACTGTCCCAAGATGATGGAAAAAGGAAGATTTCAGAGTCCAAGACAGAGTGGCGTAACTTCTAGGGAAAGACCCTCGAGAAATGCCGGGAATGAATCCGGTAGTAAGAATGTGATGCGAGACACAGTAGTAAGGTCCGAAGCTAGGGCTCCAGCTAGAGCCTATGCTATACGTGCACGCGAAGACACAACTTCTCTTGATGTGATCACCGATAAATTTTCTCTCGATGATACTAATGTTATTGCTTTGATAAACCCTGGCTCCACTCATTCATATGTGTGTATGAAATTGGTATCTAGTATGAATATACCTGTCAAGTATACAGAATTTGTAATTAAGGTGTCTAACCCGTTAGGAAAGCATGTGATAGTTGATAAAGTATGTAAGAAATGTTCATTGATGGTTAAAGATCATTATTTTTTGGCTGACTTGATGTTGTTGTCGTTTGACGAATTTGATGTCGTACTGGGTATGGATTGGTTGGCACTTCATGAGGCTATAGTGAATTTTAGACAAAAAGATATGGAATTGAAATGTGAAAACGGTGAAATTCTTCGGGTTGAGTCAGATGACGTAGAGAAGTCGCCAATGATGATTTCTGCAATGATTGCTCTGATATACTTGAGAAAGGGGTATGAAGCTTATTTGGCATATATATTGAATACAAAGGAATTCAAATTGAAAATCGAATCAGTGCCGGTTGTGTGCGAGTATACAGACGTATTTCCAGAGGAATTACAGGGTTTACCTCTAGTTAGAGAAGTTGAATTTAGTATTGAGCTAATGCTAGGGACGACAACCTTTACTATTGTTCCATATAGGATGGCCCCGACTGAACTGAAAGAATTGAAATCACAGTTGCAAGAGCTGACCGACAAGGGTTTTGCAAGACCAAGTTATTCACTGTGGGGTGTTCCCGTACTGTTCGTGAAAAAGAAGGACGGCTCTATAAGATTATGCATTGATTATCGGCAACTTAATAAGGTGACAATAAAAAATAAGTATCCTCTTCCAAGGATTGATGACTTGTTTGATCAGCTGAAGGAAGCGACGTAGTTCTCTAAGATAAACTTGAGGTCCGGATACTACCAGTTACGAGTGAAAGAATCTGATGTGCCTAAGACTGCCTTTAGAACGAGGTATGGCCACTATGAGTTTCTTGTTATGCCATTTGGACTAACGAATGTTCCTGCCGTGTTTATGGATTTAATGAACCAGATTTTTCGGCCATAATTAGATAAGTTTGTTGTGGTTTTTATCAATGATATTCTGATTTATTCTAGAGATCAGGCAGAGAATGCCGAACACTTGAGAACTATTTTGCAGACTCTGAGGGATAAATGATTATATGCCAAGTTAGTAAAAGTGAGTTTTGGCTTCGAGAGGTTGGATTTTTAGGCCACATTATTTCAGGAGATGGTATACGAGTTGATCCCAGTAAGATATCTGCAATTGTCGAATGGAAACCACCAAGGAATGTAACTGAAGTTAGGAGCTTTTTGGGTTTAGCCAATTATTATAGACAGTTTGTGAAAGGATTTTCGATGATAGCCACCCCAATGACGAGGTTGTTGTAAAAGGATGTTAACTCCAAATGGACAGAGAAGTGCCAACATAGTTTTGAGAAACTGAAAGCGTTGTTAACAAGGCACCAGTGTTGGTACAACCGAAAACAGGGAAAGAATTTGTGATTTATAGTGATGCATCCTTAAATGGACTAGGTTGTGTCCTTATGCAAGAAGGTAAGGTAGTAGCTTTTGTTTCGAGGCAACTAAAGCCCCATGAGAAGAACTATCCAACGCATGATTTAGAATTAGCATCTATTGTATTTGCTTTGAAGATTTGGCGACATTACCTATTTGGGGAGAAATGCCATGTCTATTCAGACCATAAAAGTCTTAAATATCTAATGACTCAAAAGGCTTGAACTTGAGGCAACGAAGGTGGCTTGAATTGTTAAAAGATTATTATCTTGTGATAGATTATCACCCCAGTAAAGTAAATGTGGTTGCCGACGCCTTGAGCAGAAAGTATTTATTTGCTTTGAGGGCTATGAACGCACGGCTAGCCCTATCTCATGGCGGTGCTATTTTAACAGAGTTAAAAGCTAGACTGACTTTTCTTCAACAGATTTCTGATGCTCAGGAAGCTGATAAGGAGTTACAAGCTAAGAAATCTCAGTGTGAGTCGAATAGTGAATCAATTTCCAGAGACGTCCTGATGGTTGTCTGAGGTTCTGTGGAAGGATTTGTGTCTCGAAGAATGCTGAGTTGATTCGGGATGTTTTGCATGAGGCTCATAATGGAGGTACGTTAGTTCACCTGGGTGGCACAAAGATGTACAATGTTTTAAAGAAATTGTATTGGTGGAATGCATGAAAAGAGATATATCCGAATTTGTATCGATATGCTTGATTTGTCAACAAGTAAAGGCCGAACACCAGGTATCTTCAGGTTTACTTTAGCCTATCTTAGTTCCCGAATGGAAATGGGATAGAATTACTATGGACTTTTGTGACAGGCTTGCCGTTGACACCAAGAAAAAAAGATGTCGTATGGGTAGTGGTTGACAGATTGACTAAGTCGGCTCATTTTATACCGGTACGCGTTGATTATTCACTTGATAAGTTAGCCGAGCTGTATATTTCTGAGATTGTGAGACTTCACGGAGTACCTTTTTCAATTATTTCAGATAGGGATCTGAGGTTCACTTCGCGATTTTAGAAGAAGTTACAAGAAGCTTTGGGTACGAAGCTAAACTTTAGTACCACTTTTCATCCACAGACTGATGGACAATCCGGGAGAGTAATTCAGACACTTGAGGATATGCTTAGATGTTGTGTTCTTGAATTTCAAGGTAGTTGGGAAAGGTATCTACCTTTGATTGAATTTGCCTATAACAATAGCTATCAGACGAGTTTGAAGATGCCACCTTATGAAGCATTGTATGGACGTAAATGCCGTACACCATTGTATTGGACGAAGCTTAAGGAGAATAAGATTCATGTTATAGATTTGATTAAGGAAACCAAAAAAAAAGGTGAAAGTAATTCGTGATTGTTTGAAAGCGGCGTCGAATAGACAAAAGTCATATGCAGATTTGAAATGGAAAGAAATTGAGTATCAAGTTCGTGATAAGATATTTTTGAAAGTATCCCCATGGAAGAAGGTTTTGAGATTCGATAAAAAAGGTAAGTTGAGTCCTCATTTTATAGGACCGTATCAGGTTATTGAAAGGGTAGGGCCTGTTGCTTATCGATTGTCTTTGCCGACTGAATTAGAAAAGATTCACGACGTGTTTCATGTGTCCATGTTGTGCCGATATAGATCCAACCCTTCACATGTGATTGTACCAACAGAGGTTGAGATCAGACTGGATATGACTTATGGTGAAGAACCTGTTAAGATCTTGGCTCGAGAAGTCAAGGAATTAAGAAACAAAAATGTTGCTCTTGTGAAAGTTTTATGGCAAAGACATGGGTTTGAAGAAGCAACATGGAAGCTCGAGAAGGTTATGAGGAAATAATACCCAAACCTTTTTACCAGTAAGATTTTTAGGGATGAAAATAGAAATAATCATTTTATGATTCTTATGAGGTTTATGTTATGAATGCATGCTTGTGTGAAAGTTTCATGAAGAAATTCTATGCATAAAATGTCTAATTGCATTTTAAGGACCAAATTGAATAAAGTACAAAACTTGTATTCTAGAAGCTTTAACATGAAATTGCATTACATATTGAATTAGAGGGTCCTAATTAGCAATTTGACCAATTTCTATAATTTTGGACAAAAATGGACATGCATAGGAAAATGTAAAAGAGAAACCCTAGGGGTATTTTGGTGATTTGGTAATTAAAAGAATAAAAAGGGAAAAATAAGTCAAAATTGGTGTCCATCTTCTTCCTTCATTTCCGAAAATTGCAAGACACCATAGCTAGGGTTTGTTCAACATTTTCAAGCTTGATTGTAAGTGCATCCTAGCCCCGTTTTTACTATTCTTTACATTTTTGAAGTCCTTGAAGCATGATCTACCCATTTCAAGCTATATTTTAAGCTAGGGTTCAAGTATAAAATTTGAACCATGTGTGACATGCATGTATTTTGATGATTCATGGAGGAATATGAAAGTTTGAGGCATGATAAACATCTTTTACTAGGTGATTTTTAGTGAAAACACCTAAACAAGGGACTTGTTTGTAAAAGTGTAAAAGAGAACAGTAATAATTTGAAATAAAAGAAAATATGGGCTAATATGAGCATAGTAAAGATTCGGCTAGGCTTGGGTAACAAAGAAAATGCATGTATTTTATTTTACAAGCCTAAGGACTAAACTATAAATATGTGAAAGTTTAGGGGTCAAAATGTAAATTTCAAAAGTATGAATTATGGACCCATTTGAACAATATGAATAATAAATAAGTTAAATTTGGCATTATAGATTAAGAAAAAGGTGAACCGGGGCTTGATCGAGGAAAGAATAAAGTACACGACGATTAAGTTCGATTATCATCATTTTGTACCGAGGTAAGTACATATGCAAATAATGTCGTGTTGTAATATGTTTTAATACTTTAATATATTGTAATAAATGTTTTATTGTCATTATGAGTTATATGCTTGCTGATTGTTATGAAAGCATGAATTATTATGGTCGTTATCCACGACGTTACGAGCAAGTACCATGGAGATGCTATGTGCAATGAGAAAAACCCCGTTTGAACCTTAGAAATAGTTTAGGATACAAGTGACATGTCACTAGGAACTAAGACGTCCGAACACGTTGAGTGGTCCGGGTTCGTGAGATATGTGCCATCCGAGCTCATTGAGAGGTCCGAGTTCATTATGGATGTGTTACATGTTATGTGGTAGCTTTGGCTACATTGTATAAGTGGCACTTATGCGCAAGGCTTCCACGTATCCAATAGTATCCCGAGAGTTCAACGGGTAATGTAATGAATGTAATGAGAGTCCCGAGGAGGACATATGAAAGAGGTATGGTTATGGATACTTTACGATGAGTACAGGTATGTAAGCTAAAGTTATGAGTAATGCCTTAATAAAGATCGATTTACGATGAGCACATATATATATGTCTGTATGATAAGTAAGCAAGAAGGTTTGAATGATGAATAATCATTATGTACTTGTTGATATGTTTCTGCATGTTGATTCCTTACAACCATTTCATATTATTTGTATGCAGACTTACTAAGCTTTAATGCTTACTCCCTTCTCTTTCAATCCTTTGTAGTTCCGCCAAGCTATCAAAAGACTATTAGGTATAGTGAAATTATTATTTTGAGTATGGCATGTATAGAAAACTTGGTCATTTTGTGATATGTGTCATGCTATTTGGCCAAATAGTGAAGGCCTATTATAATGATGATTCATTTTGTAATGGCCATGTGATATGGCTCATATTTGATCATTTGGGTTGTAATCTAATTACCTATGCATGCATGTGCTAGTGTTTTGATGGTAGGATATGTTATTGCTTGGCAAGTGCAGGATAAGGATGTGATATGTTGTTGATCGATGAATGTGTGGTACACTATGAATTGAGTGCTAAAGGATAAGGGATGACCTAATGGCTTAAAATGGCTATAAGTATGAATGCACAATTTGAAGTCATGATAATAAGTTTAATAATGCATGAAATTGGTGTGGAATGCCTCTAAATAATGTAACAAATGAATGTGCAATTGGATGACTTTATGAAGATGTGAGAGTACCATGGTGTGGAATATTTGAGTGCTTGAATATGTCATGTTGCATGTTACAAAGTCTGTTTGAATGTATGAGTGATTATGGGTGACTATTGGCTAGGAAAATATCCTTTAAATGGTCCACACGGGTAGACATACGGGCTTGTGTCTAAACCGTGTGTGACACACGGTCTGCCCTATGGGCGTGTTGAATGGTCGTGTGTCCCCTGTACCTAAAATTTCTAAGTCAGTGTGCATGGTTGTAAACATACGGGCAGAGACATGGCCGTGTGTCTCAATCGTGTAGAGGACACAGCCAAGCATACAGGCGTATGCCTTAGCCGTGTGCCCCTAAATGAGCGATGACATCATAAATAGAATGTCCATGTTTTTGGACATGGGAGATGACACGGGTGTGTCTAGGCCGTGCGAGGGACACAGGCCAGGGACACGAGCGTGTGCTAGGTCATGTGAAAACCCCTGTAGGTTCAAAATGAAAAATAAATTTTTAATAATTGCACATGGGTGTGGGACACGGGCTTGTACCAAAGCATACGGGTGTGCGCATTTCCTCTACACGGGCATGTGAGGGTTAAATCTAGAATTTTTTCTTAAAATCTTATTAAGTTCTCGATTTAGTTCCGGATTGCTTTTAATGTACGTTTTGGACCCCATAGGTCCATAATAAGGATAATATGATCCTGTTTGATCGGTTTTAATTTGGAATGAAATTTTATGACCCGTATTTTTCAGAAATGGCCTATTTATGTATGGTAATGCCTCGTACCTTGTCCCGATCTTGGGTGCGGGTAAGGGGTGTTACAGGCCAAGTGATAAGCCCATGTCTCAGGCTGTGTGGGTATTCGAAGTGAGGCACACGACTGTGTCCTTGCCCATGTAACTCTTTGACTTGTTCCACAAGACCTGCCACTTAATTTAATTTTCACAAATTAGGTGCAGGTTTCACATGGCCAAGACACATGCCCGTGTTTTAGGCCATGTATCACACACGATTGAGATACACGTCTGTGTGTCTAATTTTGAGCATTCTGTTTCTAAATTTTAAGATGCAAGGGACACATGGAAAAACCATATGCACATGTGCTAGACCGTGTGTCACAAACGGTCAAGACACAGGCCTGTGTAGACAAAATAAAGCCATTTCCTATAGATGGCCTAGCACATGGGCATGTAGTTTTCCTTGGATCCCCTGCATCTTAAAATTTAGAAAAAAAAATGCTTAGAATTAGGCACAAGGGGAGAGACATGGGCGTGTGTCTCATCCGTGTGTGACACATGGCCTAGCACATGGGTAAGGACATGGGCTGAGATCTAATTCAGAAAGTTACACGGGTAAGGACATGGGCTGAGACACGGCCATGTGCCTCATATCGAATTCCCACATGGCCTGAGACATGGGCATGCCACTTGCTCACATGGCCCACTCACACGGGCGTATGAACACTATATATAAGAATAATATTGGAATTTCGCAAAAAAAAAATTGAGTCCCCGATTTAGTTTGATTTGTTTCTAATGCTTAAATTGGGCCTCGAGGGTCCATTCAAGGAACGATATGATTAGTTTCGGATGTGAATAGTAAATGACATGAGTTATCTGTAATAGTTTTGTAAACTCTGGTAATACTGTGTAACCCAATTCTGGCGACAGATATGGGTTAGGGGTGTTACATTTTAAGTATGGTTATAATGGCATGTATAGGAATTTTGTTTTTGATGAAATGCCCAATATGTTTGGTTCATAATTAAGGTACTTTGGCTAATGATATTTTGATATTTTGGTGCTTGTTGGCTACTGTCGAAGTGGTTAGAAATGATTTGTATAGAATGAATCTTGTGGTATGCTTGTCTATGACCTTGGTATATGGTCAATATGGTAGAATTTGGTATGGGAATTGGTTGCAATTGTTGAGTTGTTATATGGCTAAGTTATGCTTGTGTTTGAGTATATTTAATGTCATATGTATTAAGGTGCCTTTTTGGCATATTGGTTATATGAATAGGTACCATATTATTCTAGCTTGATTATGCATATGTCAGGTACACTTTGGATGCTTGAAATGGGCGCAAATGGGTTGTATATGTGTGCATAATTTGGGTAAAGGAAATGGCTTGAAAATGGCCTATTTCTTGACCACACGACCGTGTGTCATCTGTAGGTTTTAAAGGACAAGTCAGGCAGTTACATGGCCTAGCACACGGGCGTGTGGCTTGGCTATGTGACCCAAGATAGAGAGTTACACGGGCTGAGACTGACCTGTGTCCCTACTTTGAATGTCCACGCGGCCTAAGACACGGGCATGTGTTTCATCCGTGTAACTTACATGGCCTGGCCACACAGCCGTGTGAGCCCTGCAGTTTGAAAAATTCTTTTTCCATGAAATTCCATGTGTTATCGATTTAGTCCCGAATTGTTTCTAATGTGTTTTTAGGACTTTGAGGGCTCAAATTAGGGACATTTTATATGCGCTTGAATGGAATATGATGTGTTTTTATATAATGGTTGTAATTGAATGTTTTAAGTTGAAAGTTTCTGGTAATGTTCTGTAACCCTATTCTGGTGACTGATACGGGTTAGAGGTGTTACATTTAGTTGTATCAGAGCTACAGTTTAGTTGATTCTTGGACTGAACGTAGCGTGTGCAAGTTTAGAAATACATGCCATTATAAAACCTATGGTCATATGATAACTCCTAACTCATTTGAAATATGTTTTCATATAGTAATGACATCCAACCAAGCCAACTCTGATGAAGTTGAAAGTAACGCGCAAGCCTCTCTTCACAGAGCAGGGTTGAGTGGCATTAGGCCTGTATCTAAGGGCTGGGGAGAAGAGGCTAAGGAAGCCTTTTTCCAAATGATGAGCAAATGGTCTACCAAATTCGTACGAACGAATCTGGCAGCTCAATAACCTCCACCCCTACTTATTCCCCAACCGATCCCCGTAGTTCCTCAGGGTTTGGAACCAATACGAGTTAATAAACCGCCAGTTGAAAAAATTCACAAATATGAGGCTGAAAAATTTATAGTTATAGTTGATGACGATCGGGAGAAAGCAAAATTCTAGTTAGAAAATACTATCAAATTTTTCGATGAATTATCTTGTTCACCTGCAGAGTGTGTAAAATGTGTTGCATCTCTATTAAAAGATTCAGCTTATCAATGATTGAACACTTTAGTTTCAGTGGTGCTAAGAGAGCATATCCATTGGGAATTCTTTCAAACCGAGTTTCAGAAGAAATATATAAGTCAGAGATTCCTTGATCTGAAACGTAAACGTAAAGAATTTTTTGAGCTTAAACAGGGCCGAATGATAGTGTCTAAATATGAGAGGGAATTTGTTAGATTGAGAAAATATGTAGAGAATGTATTCTTATCGAACTTGCAATGTGTAAGCGGTTCAAAGATGGGTAAAATGAAGATATAAAGCTATTAGTCAGGATACTTGAACTAAAAGAATTTATTATTGTGGTTGATCAAGCGCACAAGGCCGAGGAGCTTAGTAAAGAAAAAAAGAAAAGGTGATTATGAAACTAGAGATTCAAGAAAAAGATCATTGGGAAAGTTATATCAGTCATCATCGAAGAAATCGAGAGAACATTATAACTATTTAACTGCTTTAGTAGGATATTCTAGTAGAGATCGAGGAAAACAACAAGCAGGTTCAAAAGCTCAAGCCATGTCTGTAGCGAGCATAGGCAGTGTTAAAGACAATAAGCCTAATTATTAATGGTGTGGACGTTGACATTTCGGTAAGTGCTGGGCGAAAGACGGTGCGTGATTAAAATGTGGGTCATATAAGCACTTTATTAGAGATTGCCCAGAGGTACCCTAAAAAGAAAAGATTTAGAATGTTTGACCTAACAATACTGCCGTGAGAGGTAGACCACCTCATAATCCTGGAAATGCGAGTAATAGTCGTACTAGAACAAAAGAATCTGCTATGAGATCTAAGGCACAATGCTAGATGTTATTATTAGTACATTTTCTATCTTTGATATTGATGTTATTGCTTTGATTGATCTGGGATCAACCCATTCATATGTATACACGAATCTAGTGTCAAGTAAGAACTTACCCATTGAGTCCATTGAATTTGTGGTTAAAGTGTCGAACCCCCTAGGTCAGTATGTGCTAGTTGACAAGGTTTGCAAAAACTGTCTATTGATGATTCGGGGTTGTAATTTTCTGGCCGATTTGATGCTATGGCCATTTGATGAATTTGATGTGATTTTGTGCATGGATTGACTGACTCTACATGATGTTATTGCTAACTGTAGAAGAAAGCTTATTATGTTAAAGTGTCAGAATGGTGAAAAGCTTCAAGTTAAATCAGATAGTTTGATTGGTATGGCTAATGTTATTTCGGCTATGTCAGCACAGAAATATGTGAGAAAGGGTTGTGATGCGTACCTTGCGTATGTATTTGATTCTAGAGTTTTTGAGTTGAAGTTAGAATCGGTTCTAATGGTTTGTGAGTATTCAGATGTGTTTCTAGAAGAGTTACCCGGGTTACCGCAGAGATGTTGAATTTGCCATTAAGTTAGTACCAGGAACATCACCTGTAACACCCCAAACCCAGCCCAGACGTTTTGGCCGAATTTGACGTGCCACATTGGAGTTGAAAACCCATGTTCCGTTTTAGTGTTTTAAAAACCATATATTTTGTTGAGTTAACAAAGTGAATGGAAGCTAGGCACCAGGTAGGTATCCGAGACAAAGGAGGTGAGCCATGAAGGCTGCTTAAGTACCAAGCCCTTTGATTGGATCCAATCCTAGACATGCCCACGACCATTACCCCACTTTGTTATATCGAGTTTAAATTTGTTTAAGTGGACGTCTTTGATAAATTGAATAATCATGGTGTTGCGATATTTTGAAATCAAGTATCGTTTGGAAAACACGTTCTAAGTCTAGCCCATTTGTATAATTATCAACCAGTTTTTAAGTTATTGAAAATAGAATAATCCCGAAAAGAAGCAAAAGAAAAGTTAAAATGGCCTTATTACAACCCAAGAATAAATAATAATTAAAGGAAATTTAAAGAAAACCAATGCTTATTTAAAATCCCAATGGCGATCATCGTGGCCACTCTGAATCCCCTCTGGCTCCAAGTCCCCACATCAAGGCTCACCTGCAAGGTTAAGGAAAGGGGGTGAGTTTGGAAACTCAGTGTGCAACAAGCCCCTTTCAGAGCCCAAAACAATATCAGCCTGCTGGGCCTTAGCCCATGTCCAATCTCAATATGTATATACTGGGCCGTAGCCTTTTCATAAATCATATAATTGGGCCGAAGCCTTTTACTGTGAACGGTATGGCCCATAGGCCCATTTCAATATTACATGTATCATCAATGAAAAAAAACAAATGAATGCAAGCCCATTTGGGGAGACTACTCGACCCACCATCCGCTACTCTCCACCTGTACCAACCAACACACCATGTGGGGAATAACTCAACCCACCGAACCAACACACCATTGGGAGCGTAGCTACTTTATCATATATCTGGAGGCCTAGCCTCTTTAATAACTGGGGCAAAGCCCTTTTAATAATAGGGCATAAGCCCTTTTAATAACTGGGGCATAAGCCCTTTTAACAACTGGGGCATAAGCCCTTTTTAATAACTGGGGCATAAGCCCTTTTAATAACTGGGGCATAAGCCCTTTTGCACTTCCTCCATCCATATAAAAACCAACCCAATGCATTTATGAATACATCATGTGCATATCATATATATCATGCGCATATCATACATGTCATGTGCATATCATACATACCATGTTTATCAAAATCCCATGTATTAAATTCATTTTTAAACCCTATGGGTATAATGGTCATTTTTACTTAGGGGCAAAATGGTCATTTTCATATTATTAGGGTAATTCTATAATTTTACCAAAAATTAGGGTTTCCATGTTCATTAACGGTTACTAACAATTCATGGGTGCAAACAGTGATTCTGGCCCATTTTTAGCGAAATCGAGTTATTGGGCCTAAAAACCCCTAATGGGCCCTACTTAGCCAATTTCGTCATCTAGACCCATTTAGCCTATATTCCATAACGGTTTTATCAGTCTCGATGCGTAATTTAACAGGTTCTCCTTTTCTACCAATTTTTTAACAAATGGGCCCGAAAGCCCATTGGGCCCCACTTTGGCCCCTCGAGGCCCAACTTACCATGAACGCCAAAAATCATGCTCTTACCATTTCCAATGTTCCCAATCATCATCTCAATGAATCTAACTAACTAATGAGCGTTCGCTTGCTTACAAGTCCTCGAAATGCCAGAATTTCGACATTTCGACTTTTCGGCATTTATCGCTTTAAGCTATGAAGAGGGTTCGTTACACACCTGTTTTGTGATATTCCTCGACGAGATCTCCTACACGATTTCTCCTATAATCAACCATTAATTAGATCAGCTCGCAATAATTGAACCAAATCAAGAACCATCCAATATTAACACTTACACATTCGGCCACCATTCATAATGGCCTTAGGCACCTTACCTTTGCTGAGATTTATGACGAGATCTAGCCACTCCGGTGATCCAAGCTAATCCAAATCGACACTATGCCTTGCTGCTCCTCCACTATAGAAACCATAAAAATATTAAAAGAAGAACCCCATAAGGCCTATACCCATATTCGGCCACCTCCCTAAACTAGAGGGGTTTCGGCTTTTGGCCAATAGTTACTCTAGGAATCGTTTAGATTTCGAGCACTTACCACAGTCTTTCTGTAACACCCCTATCCCGTAACCGTCGCCGGAATAGGTAAGGGGCATTAACGGACTTGTAACTCATGTCAGAACAGTAAAATTTTGAACTTTTTCTGGAAATAAAGATCATTCATTTAAATAAGTACTAAGCACAGCCAGGGATAAAATTTAAACTTCTCTAAGTAAACATTCGAAAGATGCCATTTTCGCATGGCTTATATACATTAACCAAAAATATTCTTCCGCCACTAGTCTATTCTATACATGCCATAAGATAATCCAAAACGTAGCAGTACCAAACAATGGATAATGATAGTGTGACTAGTTGCTGATGATCCCCGAGCCTCTAGCTTCCAAATGAGATCTATAAAACAGAGGAAACAGAGTAAACGGAGTAAGCATTACAATGCTTAGTAAGTTTTAAGCAGTGTCAACAGATAACAATCAAATTATAACATAGTTGTTCGTATTTTTATTTCACTGTTCGTTCGGGCATACCATCCCTTTACCGAATATGCACATCTCATCATATACAATAGGCAGATAAACTTTCACATAAAAGTGAGCTCATGTGACTTAGATATATCGTATGATTTCACATAACCTCTCACACTGATCCGATGTCACATAATCATAGGAATAGTCTCATAGATTGCTCTCGTATGCATCACATAACTACCTTATGATTTAGTGCAAATCAAGCTCACATATAAACTTGGAGTACATACCTGTTTAACCTTTCGCATTGAATATATTTATAAGAAACTCTTATTACGAAGTCTTACCCGGACATAATCTCCACACGAAGTTATCGGGTCTTACCCGGACAAAATCGCCACACGTAGTCATCGGGTCTTTAGAGCTCGGATATAGTACCAGCACGAAGCTTACGGACATTAATCAGTGATAATATTCTCGCATAAAGCCTGCGGGGTTTTAACCGGGATATAGTACTGACACAAATGCCATTCGGGACTTATCACATTTATACACTTTCACATCCATCACGTTGGCCACTCGGCCCTGTCACATATATACACTTTCACATTCATCACATCGGCGATTAGGCCTTATCACATATATACACTTTCACATTCATCACATCGGCCGTTAGGCCTTATCACATATATACACTTTCACATTCATCACATCGGCCATTAGGCCTTATCACATATATACACTTTCACATTCATCACATCGGCCATTAGGCCTTATCACATATATACACTTTCATATTCATCACATCGGCTATTAGGCCTTATCACATATATACACTTTCACATTCATCACATCGGCCATTAGGCCTTATCACATATATACACTTTCACATTCATCACATCGGCCATTAGGCCTTATCACATGTATATACACTTTCACATTCATCACATCGGCTATTAGGCCTTATCACATATATACACTTTCACATTCATCACATCGAATCCTAAATCAAAATATAGATTTTCATGTATTCACATCACAATTATCCAAATATACTTCACATACCACATATACTTTCACGTATACACACTGTCTTGGCTGAATCTACATCTATCATTTTCCAATATCACAATTTAGAATTCACGTATGGGTTTAATCAATAGCTTATGAGCAACTAAAACAAGTTTATCAAGGTTTACAACACAATCTCAAATTCAGCACAAGCTGTTTTTCCTGAGCAATAGTCACTAAATTATTTATAACTGGAGCTACAAAACTCCAAATCACTTTCCGTTAATTTTTCCTGAATACAGACTCGTATATCTTCCATCCATAAAATTTCCAGAATTTTAGGTTTGGCCAATCAATACCAGATTTTTCTTAAAGTTTCCCCTGTTTCACTATTTGACTAATCTGCCACTCTTCACTACGAATCAAATTTCTCATTTTACAGAATTCGAAATGTGTTGTATTTGATTTCATTTGAAACTAGACTCATTAAGGAGTCTAAGCATATAAAATTTATCTTATAACCATTTTTGTACAATTTATAATGATTTTCTAAAACAGAACAGAGGATTACAGTGTCATTCTGCGCTGTCTCACACAACTTTAAGTATCTCATTATCGGAAATTTCTTTGCTTACACGGTTTCTTTTATAAGAAACTAGACTCATTAAGCTTTAATTTCATGTCTCATTCAGCCTCTAATTCAAATCCATAAATTTATGGTGATTTTCTAAAGTCACGTTACTGCTGCTGTCCTAAGCAGACTATTTCAAATTTCCCTTAAATTCCCAAGCTCAAACACTTAAGAACTTACCATTTGAGCTTAGAACATATCATGGCCACATCATATCTTATTAAATCAACTCATCATGTCCTATTATAATTGAATTTACTCAACGTTTAAACACATAAAACTTACATCGGATGTTATCGAATTATCACGAATCGACTATTCAGCTACTTTCTCTGTCCCTTATCCGAAATTTGTGCCCCTTTTTGTCCTTGAGCTTAATTAAACAAATTCAACTTATCACATCTCTATTATTCAAAAAAAATCACATTCGGCACATTTAAAAAAAACATTGATAAGTCTCAAAACACAAGCAACACTTATCAAAGTCATGTAATTTACGCACTTTACAAGGCACTACTACATTTATAATCTTAGTTTCATACAACCATTATTCTTTGACCGAATGCTTCACACTCATGTCTTCATTAACAACCTCTGAAACTACAATTTATTCACATCCTTATTTATGTTACATTCGGCTATCATAATAAAAATATATAAATAGTTACACAATAACCACTTTAGCCTAAAGTCATTTTAGCATATAATGCACAAACATTATACCACCACCATTAAATACATGACATAACCGAATCAACAAAATCATGAGCAACGTGTCAAATATAATTCACACTTATCATTACACTTTGGTCAATTTATCAAAATCATTAATAACCATCATTTGATGAAATCACCATAACCAACTTAACAATATAAACAAGCCATTTAAACCCCCAATTTATCAACTTTGACAAGTTTAAAACTCACCTAATGACTAATTACAAATTAAAGCTTCAAGCAATCAAATTTAACTCATCAAGAACTTGGCCGAATACACATTCTTTGACCAAAATCGAAATTCAACGTGGGGTTTATAAGGGATTGCATCTAGCTCATAAATTAAGTTCACAATTTCCTATTCATATGAAATTTAACCTCATGGAGTCTATTAAGTACTCTTAATCCCTTTTCTAACAACAAATTTCAAACATAGGATTTTCTATACAAAACCGTACATGCTTCCATAAAAAAAATCTAAGAGAATAACTCATGGTTTAAGATAGAACTAAGATACAAACTCAATTTCACAAGTTTTCAAAAAAAATGACATAAACTCATACCTTAGAATCAATCTATGCTAATGGCCAAATGTGTCTCAAGCTTTTTTTTTTCCCTTCTTTCTCTTTTCTACTCACGGCAATGGAGAAGAAGAAAAAGATGAACCAACTTTGTTTTTATCACCCATTTCTTTTAATATATGTTCATATTTCATATTATTTATTCATTTAACATTTAGTTTATTAATATAAAATGCATATATTTTGTATCCCATACTCCTTATTTTATTGTTCCTAACATCCATCACTAACATAACATGTTTGTGACATGTTTCCACTCATAGCATGGCCGGCCACTATGCCTTAATTTGGGTAAGTTGACATTCAAACCCATCATTTTCACAATATGCATTAATAGGCCACTTTGCAATTGCCTAGCACATTTCTAAATTTTCTCACATAAGTCCTATTTGATAAAATTCACTTACAATTAACAAAATTCAAACATGAAATTTTCACACATGCACATGTACATATAATGAGCATCAATTATGACGGTTAATTATTTTTATGACTCGGTTTAGTGGTCCCGAAACCACTTCCCAACTAGGGTGAAATTAGGGGTGTCACAACTCTTCCCCCCTTTATGGATTTTTGTCCCCGAAAATTTCTACCGATGCATAGTTTAGGATAACGTCCTCTTATTGAATTATATTCATATAAACATTAGCTCATCGATGGCAATTGTAATTCATTATTGATTTCGCATCGATCTATAAAATCATTTTCTTATCTTAAAACAAATACATAAACATTTCTACAAGTATGCACATATATCTCATTTTCTTGATTTCATAAGTAATAGTCACTTAATTTAATTCACAATTGCATCTCAAACACATATTAAGCACATATTAATATGTATAATTCACATCATCAACCCACATATTTGTAACCCACATTTTCATTCATGTATAAGCTGTATCACTTATTCTGATCTTACTTAATTTATCATCTTAAATATACCTGTTGAATCATTCGAAATCATTACGGATAATCATTAGGCACATATAGCTCTTACAATGCCGTATCCTAGATATGGTCTTACATATTCTCACATATCGAGCCGATGCCATGTCCCAGAGATGGTCTTACACACTATCTCAAATCAATGCCTTCGTCCCAAACGAGGTCTTACATGAATTCCACTTCACACACTTAGTGCCCACTGACCGATCTCGCACTCATAGTGCTCGGTTAAAGGAATTCGCACACACACAGTGCCTCTAATCATTCACACACATAGTGCTCTTATTCATTCGTTATTACACATTGAAATGACTTAACCAAGTCTATAAACATCATGTATGTACACTTGTAAACATATCATCTCATTTAAATTTGAATTCGTATAGTAATGAACACTTAAACTTTGCTCAAATTACCGGCACGAAGCCTACTAGGCACGAAGGCCCAAATACACGTCACCAGCATGATTGCTCTTCGGGACCTAGCCCGGATATAACACCAGCACGAATGCTCTTCGGGGTTTAGCAGGATATATCACTAGCACGAATGCTCTTCGGAACTTAGTCCGGATACATCACTAGCACGAATGCTCTTCGGAACTTAGTCCGGATACATCACTAGCACGAATGCTCTTCGGAACTTAGTCCGGATATGGTCACTTAGCACAAAGCCTTCGGGACTTAGCCCGGACATCATTCAAATAACCATGCACATTTAACAACAAATCATGGCACATTCGTATTTCATTTTCGTTAGCAAAACTCAAACACAAGACACTTATCATTCTTGCAATTTCGGCTCAATAGCCACACACAAAGAGCATGATTTTGATTTGCTTAAAACATGATCTAATCAAATCATAATTTAAGCTCTATTACTCAAGAACTTACCCCTTTCCGCTATCCGAAATCGACTCGGTAAGGTCGCACCCTTAATATAAATAATTGATAGAAAATATATATATAGTGGGTTCGCACACATAGTGCTTAATAATCAACCACGCACACTTAGTGCCATGTACTTTAAACTCGCACACTTAGTGCCATGCATTTCAAGCCCGCACACTTAGTGCCAATCTCACAACTGTGAACACTTATTGCCCGCACACTTAGTGCCAATCTCACAACCGTGAACACTTATTGCCCGCACACTTAGTGCTGAAAACCAACCACTCTATACGCTTCACTGCCTTTTTACATTCGACAATTTCGTCTCTACATACATATACACATATAGCAATACACATTAGTATATCATTTGCATTACTTGAATACAAACACAACATACTTATCGACCATTCAACATCCAGTTCCATAGCCACATACAAAAATCACATTTATAGTCATAACACTCCTTCAAAATTGCATCACTTATACCCTTATAATTCAATCCAAATCGAAATTCAAATACGAGTACATGATACGTACCTGATCAACTTAATAATTTAGGCATATCTAAATGAAGTTATATCGCAAATTCTCATAGTCAGAAGCTTGCTACAGCTCGATCGGGATCAAGATTCATTACAATACAGCAAACACATTTTAATAGCCAAAAATCATCACACTATCATTTTATCACTTTATGGCATGTATAAATAGACTCACGCGTGCTACGTTAGTCCTAGAATCGACTAAACCGTAGCTCTGATACTAATACAATGTAACACCCCTATCCCGTAACCGTCGCCGGAATAGGTAAGGGGCATTACCGGACTTGTAACTCATGTCAGAACAGTAAAATTTTGAACTTTTTCTGGAAATAAAGATCATTCATTTAAATAAGTACTAAGCACAGCCAGGGATAAAATTTAAACTTCTCTGAGTAAACATTCGAAAGATGCCATTTTCGCATGGCTTATATACATTAACCAAAAATATTCTTCCGCCACTAGTCTATTCTATACATGCCATAAGATAATCCAAAACGTAGCAGTACCAAACAATGGATAGTGATAGTGTGACTAGTTGCTGATGATCCCCGAGCCTGTAGCTTCCAAATAAGATCTATAAAACAAAGGAAACAGAGTAAACGGAGTAAGCATTACAATGCTTAGTAAGTTTTAAGCAGTGTCAACAGATAACAATCAAATTATAACATAGTTGTTCGTATTTTTATTTCACTGTTCCTTCGGGCATACCATCCCTTTACCGAATATGCACATCTCATCATATACAATAGGCAGATAAACTTTCACATAAAAGTGAGCTCATGTGACATAGATATATCGTATGATTTCACATAACCTCTCACACTGATCCGATGTCACATAATCATAGGAATAGTCTCATAGATTGCTCTCGTATGCATCACATAACTACCTTATGATTTAGTGCAAATCAAGCTCACATATAAACTTGGAGTACAGACCTGTTTAACCTTTCGCATTGAATATATTTATAAGCAATTTTTATTACGAAGTCTTACCCGGACATAATCTCCACACGAAGTTATCGGGTCTTACCCGGACAAAATCCCCACACGTAGTCATCGGGTCTTTAGAGCTCGGCCATTAGGCCTTATCACATATATACACTTTCACATTCATCACATCGGCCATTAGGCCTTATCACATATATATACACTTTCACATTCATCACATCGGCTATTAGGCCTTATCACATATATACACTTTCACATTCATCACATCGAATCCTAAATCAAAATATAGATTTTCATGTATTCACATCACAATTATCCAAATATACTTCACATACCACATATACTTTCACGTATACACACTGTCTTGGCTGAATCTACATCTATCATTTTCCAATATCACAATTTAGAATTCACGTATGGGTTTAATCAATAGCTTATGAGCAACTAAAACAAGTTTATCAAGGTTTACAACACAATCTCAAATTCAGCACAAGCTGTTTTTCCTGAGCAATAGTCACTAAATTATTTATAACTGGAGCTACAAAACTCCAAATCACTTTCCGTTAATTTTTCCTGAATATAGACTCGTATATCTTTCATCCATAAAATTTCCAGAATTTTATGTTTGGCCAATAAATACCAGATTTTTCTTAAAGTTTCCCCTGTTTCACTGTTTGACTAATCTGACCACTCTTCACTACGAATCAAATTTCTCATTTTACAGAATTCAAAATGTACTGTATTTGATTTCATTTGAAACTATACTCATTAAGGAGTCTAAGCATATAAATTTTATCTTATAACCATTTTTGTACAATTTATAATGATTTTCTAAAAACAGAACAGAGGATTACAGTGTCATTCTGCGCTGTCTCACACAACTTTAAGTATCTCATTATCGGAAATTCCTTTGCTTACACGGTTTCTTTTATAAGAAACTAGACTCATTAAGCTTTAATTTCATGTCTCATTCAGCCTCTAATTCGAATCAATAAATTTATGGTGATTTTCTAAAGTCACGTTACTGCTGCTGTCCTAAGCAGACTATTTCAAATTTCCCTCAAATTCCCAAGCTCAAACACTTAAGAACTTACCATTTGAGCTTAGAACATATCATGGCCACATCATATCTTATTAAATCAACTCATCATGTCCTATTATAATTGAATTTACTCAACGTTTAAACACTTAAAACTTACCTCGGATGTTATCGAATTATCACGAATCGACTATTCAGCTACTTTCTCTTTCCTTTATCCGAAATTTGTGCCCCTTTTTGTCCTTGAGCTTAATTAAACAAATTCAACTTATCACATCTCTATTATTCAAAAAAATCACATTCGGCACATTTAAAAAAAAAACATTGATAAGTCTCAAAACACAAGCAACACTTATCAAAGTCATGTAATTTACGCACTTTACAAGGCACTACTACATTTATAATCTTACTTTCATACAACCATTCTTCTTTGACCGAATGCTTCCACACTCATGTCTTCATTAACAACCTCTGAAACTACAATTTATTCATATCCTTATTTATGTTACATTCGGCTATCATAATAAAAATATATAAATAGTTACACAATAACCACTTTAGCCTAAAGTCATTTTAGCATATAATGCACAAACATTATACCACCACCATTAAATACATGACATAACCGAATCAACAAAATCATGAGCAATGTGTCAAATATAATTCACACTTATCATTACACTTTGGTCAATTTATCAAAATCATTAATAACCATCATTTGATGAAATCACCATAACCAACTTAACAATATAAACAAGCCATTTAAACCCCCAATTTATCAACTTTGACAAGTTTAAAACTCACCTAATGACTAATTACAAATTAAAGCTTCAAGCAATCAAATTTAACTCATCAAGAACTTGGCCGAATACACATTCTTTGACCAAAATCGAAATTCAACGTGGGGTTTATAAGGGATTGCATCTAGCTCATAAATTAAGTTCACAATTTCCTATTCATATGAAATTTAACCTCATGGAGTCTATTAAGTACTCTTAATCCTTTTTCTAACAACAAATTTCAAACATAGGATTTTCTATACAAAACCGTACATGCTTCCATAAAAAAAATCTAAGAGAATAACTCATGGTTTAAGATAGAACTAAGATACAAACTCAATTTCACAAGTTTTCAAAAAAATGACATAAACTCATACCTTAGAATCAATCTATGCTAATGGCCAAATGTGTCTCAAGCTTTTTTTTCCCCTTCTTTCTCTTTTCTACTCACGGCAATGGAGAAGAAGAAAAAGATGAACCAACTTTGTTTTTATCACCCATTTCTTTTAATATATGTTCATATTTCATATTATTTATTCATTTAACATTTAGTTTATTAATATAAAAGGCATATATTTTGTATCCCATACTCCTTATTTTATTGTTCCTAACATCCATCACTAACATAACATGTTTGTGACATGTTTCCACTCATAGCATGGCCGGCCACTATGCCTTAATTTGGGTAAATTGACATGCAAACCCATCATTTTCACAATATGCATTAATAGGCCACTTTGCAATTGCCTAGCACATTTCTAAATTTTCTCACATAAGTCCTATTTGATAAAATTCACTTACAATTAACAAAATTCAAACATGAAATTTTCACACATGCACATGTACATATAATGAGCATCAATTATGACAGTTAATTATTTTTATGACTCAGTTTAGTGGTCCCGAAACCACTTCCCAACTAGGGTCAAATTAGGGGTGTCACACTTTCTCCTCTTGAATTCGTTATGCCTAAAAGATAAGGGGTTTGAACACTAAAAATGAAAAGGAAAAGAGAGTTGCTGGTCAACAAAGATTTGGCACCCCCCTAACTTCACTGATTACGGCTTTGCAGTATTTCGGCAGAAGTAGAGATAAAAGAAAGAAACAATCGATGAGTGGAGGGAAATAGTCGGCTGGTTTGAAAGA
The DNA here is from genome assembly GCF_007990345.1 of Gossypium hirsutum. Taxonomy (NCBI): domain Eukaryota; kingdom Viridiplantae; phylum Streptophyta; class Magnoliopsida; order Malvales; family Malvaceae; genus Gossypium; species Gossypium hirsutum. The sequence goes on along the minus strand of NC_053425.1, from coordinate 40,188,362 downwards.
AGGGGAAGGAAGAAAAGGTGAATGGAGAGATAGTAGGCTCGGCTGCAAAAAGGAAAAAAAAAGAGAGAAAAGACTAACCTAAAGGGAGAAAACGGCACACAAGTACCCAAGTGCCGAAAATCCCTAACAAAACCCCTCTGCCAAAAATCCCTTCTCCAATCTCCCTTATTCGGCCAACTCTATCTCCATATCAAATCCCTAAAATCTCTCCCCTTATCCCTCTATAATCCATGCACTTGACTAATTCAAACTCCTCCAACAGAATCCACCTGGGTTCCATCACTTACCCTTCCTGCTCATAAAAATAAATAACCTCATTTGCCAACACAGGGAATCGATCCCATGTCTTCCCTTAAGCTCCACACGCCACCTTTTTAGGAGCTTAGTGGCGTCACCCTTTCCACTTTACTACAGCTCTTTTTGTGATACATTTCTCCCACAACTTTACATAAGGTCACCTAGCCAGAACCCCTCACTATTAAGTCCAAAATTTGAAAATTCTACCGGGTTTTGACCAACACATGGGCCTTCCATAAGCCCATTTAGATACTCAAATTATGAATTTCCTAATCACATACCAAATTTTAGAAACTTACTTAAAATATCAAGAATCGCGAAAAACCCGAAAATCAGGATGTTACAACTCTACCCTCGTTAAAGAAATTTCGTCCTCGAAATTTACCTAATCCAAACAGTTGAGGGTATTGTTGACGCATTGCCTCAAGTAGCTTCTTCCTTGCCATGGTTCCTCCAAAGTACTTTCACTAATGGCACTGACCTCATTCTTAACACCTGGACATCGCGATCAAGTATTTGCACAGGTTCCTCTTCAAAAGTCATATCCGACCGTACTTCGATTTCTGCGACTGGCACGATATGAGTTGGGTCAGAACGATATCGCCTTAGCATGGACACATGGAATATGTCGTGAATACGATCCAGCTATAGAGGTAACTCTAACTGATAAGCCACCGGCCCTATCCGCTTAATAACTCGGTAAGGCCCAATAAACCATGGGCTCAACTTACCCTTCTTACCAAATCTGAATATCTTCTTCTAAGGCGAAACTTTCAAAAAGACCATGTCCCCTACAGCATATTCAATATCCTTACGTTTCAGATCGGCATAAGACTTTTGCCGATCCACTGCCTCCTTTAACCGATTCCGGATCACCTTAATCTTGTCTTCAATATCTGCTACCAACTCTGGCCCAAGTATTTGCCTTTCCCCCACTTCTGCCCAACAAGTGGGTGAATGGCACCTTCGCCCATACAGTGCCTCATAAGGAGCCATCTAAATACTTGCTTGGTAACTGTTGTTATACGCGAACTCTGCCAATGGCAAATGGTCCTCCCAGCTGCCCCTAAACTCAATAGCACAACCCCTCAACATATCCTCTAAAATCTGAATAACCCTCTCTGACAGCCCATCCGATTGAGAGTGAAAAGCCATACTGAAATCCAATCTCGTTCCCAATGCCTCATGCAATTTCTGCCAAAACCGAGATGTAAACCTTGGGTCTCGGTCTGAAATTCTCAATACTGGCACACCATGCAACTGCACTATCTCCGCCACATACAACTTGGCCAACTTCTAAAGTGAGTAATTGGTTCGGACAGGTATGAAATAAGCAGATTTCGTGAGCCTATCCACAATCACCCAAACCGAATCCTTCTTAGAAGGTGTTAACGGCAACCCACTTACAAAGTCCATAGTTACCCTTTCCCACTTCCAAAGTGGTATCTTTACCGGCTGTAACAATCCCAAAGGCAGTTGATGCTCGGCCTTCACTTGTTGACATGTCAGACATCTCCCTACAAATTCGGTCACTTCTCGCTTAAGCCCAGGCCACCAATATAACTCTCGCAAGTCTCGATACAACTTACTCCCTTCTGGATGCATAGCACAAGGTCCATTATGTGCCTCTTTCAAAATCATCAATCTCAAATTAGAGTTCTTCGGCATACAAATTCTCCCTCAAAAACAAAGAACTCCCTCACTATTTAACCCAAAGTCTGGATTCTCCCCCTTCTCAACTTGCTGAAACCGAGGAACCAACGACTCGTCTTCCAACTGTTGCTTCTTAATCTATTCTACCCAAGTCAGACTCACTTGTAACTCAGCCAATACACTTCCGTCGTCATACAAAATTAGACGAGCAAACATCGCCTTCAACTCCACCACAGCCCTTCGACTTAGCGCATCAGCCACGACATTTGCCTTACCTGGATGGTAATCAATCGAACAGTCATAGTCCTTTAACAACTCTATCCACCTTCGTTGCCTAAGATTCAGCTTCTTTTGAGTCAGTAAGTACTTAAGACTCTTGTGATCCGTATAGATGATGCATTTCTCCTCATACAGGTAATGCCTCCATATTTTAAGTGCAAAGATTACCGCAGCCAATTCCAAGTCATGCGTAGGGTAGTTCACCTCGTGCGGCTTAAGCTGTCATGAAGCATAAGCGACCACTTTACCCTCTTGCATTAACACGCAGCCCAAACCTACATGTGACGCATCGCTGTACACAGTAAATCCTTACCAGACTCTAGCTGAATCAAAACTGGCGCTTCTGTCAAAACCTTCTTCAACTTCTCAAAAGCCTCTTGCTGCTTATTTGTCCAAACAAAAGGTGCTCCCTTCCTTATAAGTTTCGTTAACGGTGCTGCCAACACAGAAAATCCTTCCACGAATCTTCGATAATAACTTGCCAACCCCAAAAAACTTCGGATCTCTGTTACCGACTTCGGTGTCTTCCATTCCAAAATTGCCTCAATCTTTCGAGGGTCCACCTTGATCCCCTCAGCAGACGCAACATGCCCCAAGAAGGTAACGTAACACCCCTATCCCGTAACCGTCGCCGGAATAGGTAAGGGGCATTACCGGACTTGTAACTCATGTCAGAACAGTAAAATTTTGAACTTTTTCTTGAAATAAAGATCATTCATTTAAATAAGTACTAAGCACAGCCAGGGATAAAATTTAAACTTCTCTAAGTAAACATTCAAAAGATGCCATTTTCGCATGGCTTATATACATTAACCAAAAATATTCTTCCGCCACTAGTCTGTTCTATACATGCCATAAAATAATTCTAAACATAACAGTAACAAGCAGTGGATAGTGATAGTGTGACTAGTTGCTGACGATCCCCGAGCCTGTAGCTTCGCAATGAGATCTATAAAATAGAGAAAACAAAGTAAACGGAGTAAGCATTACAATGCTTAGTAAGTTTTAAGCAGTGACAACAGATAACAATCAAATTATAACATAGTTGTTCGTATTTTTATTTCACTCTTCCTTCGGGCATACCATCCCTTTACCGAATATGCACATCTCATCATATACAATAGGCAGATAAACTTCCACATAAAAGTGAGCTCATGTGACATAGATATATTGTATGATTTCACATATCCTCTCACACTGATCCGAAGTCACATAATCATAGGAATAGTCTCATAGATTGCTCTCATATGCATCACATAACTACCTTATGATTTAGTTCAAATCAAGCTCACATATAAACTTGGAGTACATACCTGTTTAACCTTTCGCATTGAATATATTTATATGCAATTCTTATTACGAAGTCTTATAGCTCTAACCTCTACTCGGATTATCGGCGAGACCTTTAGCTCGGATGAAATCTCCACATGAAGTTATCGGGTCTTACCCGGACAAAATCTCCACGCGTAGTCATCGAGTCTTACCCGGACATAATCTCCACACGTAGTCATCGGGTCTTACCCAGACATAATCTCCACACGTAGTCATCGGGTCTTACCCGGAATATATTTCCAAGTTTCATGTACATTTAATCACATGTTACAACATTCACATCGACTGTCATATTTGTAATTCATTTGCCTCATCCAAAAATCTAATAATACACACCTTTCACCGTTTGTCATTTGGCCACAATATATATATACACATCTCGTACATATCTCACATTAGCCATTTGGCTTTACCACATATCCATCTCATACACGTTTCGCATTAGCCATTCAGCCTTACCACATATATTCATGTTCACATTCATCACATTGGCCATTCGGCCTTATCTCATATATGCATGTTCACATTCATCACATTGGCCATTCGGCCTTATCACACATACGCATGTTCACATTCATCACATTGGCCATTCGGCCTTATCACACATACGCATGTTCACATTCATCACATTGGCCATTCGGCCTTATCACGCATATATATACAGGTTCACATTCATCACATTGGCCATTCGGCCTTATCACACATACGCATGTTCACATTCATCACATTGGCCATTCGGCCTTATCACACATATATATACGGGTTCACATTCATCACATTGGCCATTCGGCCTTATCACACATACGCATGTTCACATCCATCACATTGGCCATTCGGCCTTATCACACATACGCATGTTCACATTCATCACATTGGCCATTCAGCCTTATCACACATATATATACGGGTTCACATTCATCACATTGGCCATTCAGCCTTATCACACATACGCATGTTCACATCCATCACATAAAATCCTAAATCAAAATATAAATTTTCATGTATTCACATCACAATTATCCAAATATACTTCACATACCACATATACTTTCACGTATACACATTGTCTTGCTGAATCTACATCTATCATTTTCCAATATCACAATTTAGAATTCACGTATGGGTTTAATCAATAGCTTATGAGCAACTAAAACAAGTTTTATCCATGTTTACAACAAAATCACATATTCACTACGAGCTGTTTTCCTGAGCAATAGTCACTAAATTATTTATAACTGGAGCTACAAAACTCCAAATCACTTACCGTTAATTTTTCCTGAATATAGACTCGTATATCTTCCATCCATAAAATTTCTAGAATTTTAGGTTTGGCCAATCAATACCAGATTTTTCTTAAAATTTCCCCTGTTTCACTGTTTGACTAATCTGACCACTCTTCACTACGAATCCAATTTCTCATTTTACAGAATTCAAAATGTGTTCTATTTGATTTCATTTGAAACTAGATTCATTAAGGAGTCTAAGCATATAAATTTTATCTTATAACTATTTTTGTACAATTTATAATGATTTTCTAAAAACAGAACAGGGGATTCCGGAGTCATTCTGACACCGTCTAACACAACTTTAAATATCTCTTTATAGGAAATTTCTTTGCTCACAAAGTCTCTTTTATAAGAAACTAGACTAATTAAGACTTGATTACATATTTTATTTAGCCTATAATTCCACACCAACAATTTATAGTGATTTTCTAAAATCACGTTACTGCTGCTGTCCAAAGCAAATTATTACAATTTGCTCTTAAATTTCCAAGTCCAAACACTTATGAACTTTCCATTTGAGTTTAAGACATATCATGGCCACATCATATCTTATTAAATCAACTCATTCTGTCCTATTATGATTGAATTTACTCAACGTTTAATCACTTAAAACTTACCTCGGATGTTGTCGAACGATTTCGGCGGCTATTCGATCACTTTTTCCTTTCCTTTATCCAACTTTGGTCCTCTAAGCTCTTGAGCTAATTCAAACAAATTTAACTTATTAAAGTCTCATTATGCTATCTTATGGCCGAATATGACAATGAATTTGATAGGTCATATGGCCACCATTAGCTCAAATACAAAATGGTCATACGCATTTTTAATCACATTAAGCAATTTAGTACAATTAATCAAACATTTCCTCATGTGCACCTTTATGACCAAATACACACATCATTAACCTAATATCAATTAACTAAGCACTTAACAAATTCTCCTTGAGCCGATTGTCTAAGTCAAGATAGGATCATATTATGCTTACCTATAGCCGAATGTACAACATCAATCTATGCATTCATTCGTGTGGCCGAACATGCATGTCTATGTTGAGGCCGATTGCATACTTAATACATTCTACAAGTATGGTCACTTGTATTGACCAAATACCATTTTGTTTCAAGTTCAAAACTTGGCTAATACACATATATGCACTATTAAAACATCCTCTCCATTCCATCAATTCAACACATGCATTACTCATTAATATACAAAATTATATTCGGCCTTAGCACACCTCTTGCTGGCCGAATTTTTTCTCCATCTAGCAACATTTTATGTACTATGCCGAACCAAAAAGATCAAACACCTAGCTTAATCATTTCCAAAACACTTAACCGGCCTTTGACCAAGACTTTAAACAAAGTCTATGTTCGGCTATCACACATATGGGCATTATTAGTTCAAAGTTTTAACAAGATTAATTTCTTTGATCTTAACCTAAATGACAACCCCCATTGTTCATCTAGATTTAGCATGAAACAAACACCAACCAAGAAAACAACACCCATGGCCGAGTATCATCTTCATCACATAGCTAGATTTAAACCATGGGCTAGGTAGAACTCAAACTAACATAAAAAATATGCATGAATCTCATGGAACAACATCAAACTTACCTTAACCTAGCTACAAGCATGGCCGAATCTCTTCAACATTTCCTCCTCCTAAACACCAACCAACCGAACATGAAGCAAGAAAATCCTCTTCTTCTTCCTTCCTCCTTAGAATTTTCGGCGAAAAGAAATGTTAAAGGATGGACACTTTTTTTTTCTTTGTTTTCATCACCCTCATCTCCTTATTTTATTACTAACCCCTTATTTTATTATTTCTAACATAAACCATTAACACAACATGTTTATGACATGTTTTACCCATCACCCTTTGTCATGGCCGGCCACTAGTAATTAAATGGGGGAAATTGACATGCAAGTCCACCCCTTTGATTACATGCACTAATAGATCCTTATAGATTAACCTATCACATTTCAAAAGTGTCACACATAAGTCCTATTAACTAAATTCACATGCAATTAACTAAATCAAAGCTTAAAACTTTCACACATTCATATTCACATATTTTAGACAATAATTATCATATTCAAATAATTTGGTGACTCGGTTTAGCGGTCCCGAAACCGCTTTCCGACTAGGGTCACTTTAGGGGTGTCACAACTCTTCCCCCTTTCGGGATTTTCGTCCCCGAAAATTTCTACCAATGCATAGTTTAGGATAACGTCCTCTTATTGAATTATATTCATATAAACATTAGCTCATCGATAGCAATTGTAATTCATTATTGATTTCTCATCGATCTATAAAATCATTTTCTTATCTTAAAACAAATACATAAACATTTCTACTAGTATGCACATATATCTCATTTTCTTGATTTCATAAGCAATAATCACTTAATTTAATTCACAAATGCATTTCAAACACAGATTAAGCACATATTAACATGTATAATTCACATCATCAACCCACATATTTTTAACCCACATTTTCATTCATGTATAAGCTGTAACCTAACCGAAAGTACACATATACTCAAACATCCCAATAAATATCCTTTATAACTCCATCATATCTCACTATTCAACTTAACCTATTTCCAACAGAAAATCAACTTCCACATACCTGAACATTGAATTCATTTAGCACATTCAATCACCGTTAACGATACCCGTATACAATCGATTTGGCATAAAGCCTCATATAGTATACTGGCATGGGATTTATTTTAGCACATAACCCATATATCCAAAATTATCAGCATTCATCAAAAATTCTTACAGACTTTCAAATGTCGAACTTAATCGAAATAATTTCTTCAATATGATTAACAAAAAAAATAGGGGTCATTTAGCAATAGCACATATGACTTCATATACCAAGCATTCCATAGGCTAAATCCGTAACACATCTATAACATGAATTCATTTCTTAACAACATATCCACCATCTTTTTACGTATTCACTTATTTAGTATACATAACATAATATAATATGAACTCACAAATTTTTACTTTCATTTGATTTTCACATACCTTCCGTACATACCTGTATCACTTATTCTGATCTTACTTTATTTATCATCTTAAATATACCCGTTGAATCATTCGAAATCATTACGGATACTCATTAAGCACATATAGCTCTTACAATGCCATATCCTAGATATGGTCTTACATATTCTCACATATCGAGCCGATGCCATGTCTCAGACATGGTCTTACACACTATCTCAAATCAATGCCTTCGTCCCAGACGAGGTCTTACATGAATTCCACTTCACAAACTTAGTGCCCACTGACCGATCTCGCACTCATAGTGCTCGGTTAAAGGAATTCGTACACACACAGTGCCTCTAATCATTCACGCACATAGTGCTCTTATTCATTCGTTAATACACATTGAAATGACTTAACCAAGTCTATAAACATCATGTATGTACACTTTTAAACATATCATCTCATTTAAATTTGAATTCGTATAGTAATGAGCACTTAAACTTTGCTCAAATTACCGGCACGAAGCCTACTAGGCACGAAGGCCCGAATACACGTCACCAACATGATTGCTCTTCGGGACCTAGCCCGGATATAACACCAGCACGAATGCTCTTCGGGGTTTAGCACGGATATATCACTAGCACGAATGCTCTTCGGAACTTAGCCCGGATACATCACTAGCACGAATGCTCCTCAGGACTTAGCCCGGATATATCACTAGCACGAATGCTCCTCGGGACTTAGCCCGGATATATCACTAGCACGAAAACTCCTCGGGACTTAGCCCAGATATATCACTAGCACGAATGCTCCTCGAAACTTAGCCCGGATATATCACTAGCACGAATGCTCCTCGGGACTTAGCCCGGATATATCACTAGCACGAATGCTCTTCGGGACTTAGCCCGGATATATCACTCTAAATTCTCATGTACATATACACATATAGCAATACACATTAGTATATCATTTACATTACTTGAATACAAACACAACATGCTTATCGACCATTCAACTTCCAGTTCCATAGCCACATACAAAAATCACATTTATAGTCATAACACTCTTTCAAAATTGCATCACTTATACCCTTATAATTCAATCCAAATCGAAATTAAAATACGAGTACATGATACGTACCTGATCAACTTAATAATTTAGGCATATCTAAGTGAAGTTATATCGCAAATTCTCATAGTCAGAAGCTTGCTACAGCTCGATCGGGATCAAGATTCATTACAATACAGCAAACACATTTTAATAGCCAAAAATCATCACACTATCATTTTATCACTTTATGGCATGTATAAAAAGACTCACGTGTGCTACGTTAGTCCTAGAATCGACTAAACCGTAGCTCTGATACCAATAAAATGTAACACCCCTATCCCGTAACCGTCGCCGGAATAGGTAAGGGGCATTACCGGACCTGTAACTCATGTCAGAACAGTAAAATTTTGAACTTTTTCTTGAAATAAAGATCATTCATTTAAATAAGTAATAAGCACAGCCAGGGATAAAATTTAAACTTCTCTAAGTAAACATTCAAAAGATGCCATTTTCGCGTGGCTTATATACAGTAACCAAAAATATTCTTCCGCCACTAGTCTATTCTATACATGCCATAAAATAACTCAAAACATAACAGTAACAAGCAGTGGATAGTGATAGTGTGACTAGTTGCTGACGATCCCCGAGCCTGTAGCTTCGAAGTGAGATCTATAAAACAGAGAAAACAAAGTAAACGGAGTAAGCATTACAATGCTTAGTAAGTTTTAAGCAGTGTCAACAGATAACAATCAAATTATAACATAGTTGTTCGTATTTATATTTCACTCTTCCTTCGGGCATACCATCCCTTTACCGAATATGCACATCTCATCATATACAATAGGCAGATAAACTTTCACATTAAAGTGAGTTCATGTGACATAGATATACTGCAAAATTTCACATAACCTCTCACACTGATCCGATGTCACATAATCATAGGAATAGTCTCATAGATTGCTCACGTATGCATCACATAACTTCCTTATGATTTAGTTCAAATCAAGCTCACATATAAACTTGGAGTACATACCTGTTTAACCTTTCGCATTGAATATATTTATAAGCAATTCTTATTACGAAGTCTTACAGCTTTAACCTCTACTCGGATTATCAGCGAGACCTTTAGCTCAGACGAAATCTCTACACGAAGTTATCGGGTCTTACCCGGACAAAATCTCCACACGTAGTCATCGGGTCTTACCCGGACATAATCTCCACACGTAGTCATCGGGTCTTACCGGACAAAATCTCCACACGTAGTCATCGGGTCTTACCCGGAAAAAATCTCCACACGTAGTCATCGGGTCTTACCCGGAATATATTTCCAAGTTTCATGTACATTTAATCACATGTTGCAACATTCACATCGACTGTCATATTTGTAATTCATTTGCCTCATCAAATATCTAATAATACACACCTTTCACATTTGGTCGTTCGGCCACAATATACGCACATCGCCTACATATTTCACACTAGCCATTCGGCTTTACCACATATACATACCTCATACATATTTCGCACTAGCCATTCGGCTTTACCACATATACATATCTCATACATATTTCACATTAGCCATTCGGCCTTATCACATATATGCATGTTCATATTCGTCATATTGGCCATTCGGCCTTATCACACATATGCATGCTCACATTCATCACATTGGCCATTCGGCCTTATCACACATATGCATGCTCACATTCATCACATTGGCCATTCGGCCTTATCACATATATGCATGTTCACATTCATCACATAAAATCCTAAATCAAAATATAAATTTTCATGTATTCACATCACAATTATCCAAATATACTTCACATACCACATATACTATCATGTATACACTTTGTCTTGGCCGAATCTACATCAATCATTTTCTAATGAATAATTCAATTTCACGCCATACTCTCATTTCATATTCGAATACTCATAAACTTACAATTTCACAAATTTTAATATCAAATATCCATCTAACACTCATATATCATTTTACAATATCACGATTTAGAATTCACGTATGGGTTTAATCAATAGCTTATGAGCAACTGAAACAAGTTTTATCCATGTTTACAACAAAATCACATATTCACTACGAGCTGTTTTCCTGAGCAATAGTAACTAAATTATTTATAACTGGAGCTACAAAACTCCAAATCACTTGCCGTTAATTTTCCCTGAATATAGACTCGTATATCTTCCATCCATAAAATTTCCAGAATTTTAGGTTTGGCCAATCAATACCAGATATTTTTTAAAGTTTCCCCTGTTTCACTGTTTGACTAATCTGACCACTCTTCACTACGAATCCAATTTTTCATTGTACAGAATTCAAAATGTGTTCTATTTGATTTCATTTGAAACTAGACTCATTAAGGAGTCTAAGCATATAAATTTTATCTTATAACCATTTTTGTACAAATTATAATGATTTTCTAAAAACAAAACAGGGGATTTCGAAGTCATTCTGACACTGCCCCACACAAATTTAAATATCTCTTTATAGAAAATTTCTTTGCTTACACGGTCTCTTTTATAAGAAACTAGACTAACTAAGCTTTGATTACATATTTTATTCAGCCCATAATTCCACACCAACAATTTATAGTGATTTTCTAAAATCACGTTACTGCTGCTGTCCAAATCAAATTATTACAATTTGCTCTTAAATTTCCAAGTCCAAACACTTATGAACTTACCATTTGAGTTTAAGACATATCATGGCCACATCATATCTTATTAAATCAACTCATTATGTCCTATTATGATTGAATTTACTCAACGTTTAATCACTTAAAACTTACCCTGGAAGTTGCCGAATGATTACGACGGCTATTCGATCACTTTTTCCTTCCCTTTATCGGATTTAGTTCCCCTTTGCTCTTAAGCTTAATTTAACAAATAAATTGATTTAATCATTTGAACATCAAAAAGAGAAACTCAAGGTAATTAACCCATATATACATTAGACATTAGAGTCATATATATAAAATCATGAATCAACTCAACATATTAGCCCACACTCTCTTTTAGCCGATTATCTAAGCCAAGATAAAAGCATCAATATGCTTGCCTCTAGCCGAATACATGCAACACCAATCTGTCTCGTGTGGCCGAATATGCATGTCTATGTTGAGGCCAATATATGCTTAATACTTCCTACAAATATGGTTACTTGTATTGACTACATACCATTTTGTTTCAAATTCAAAACTCGGCTCATACACATATATGCATTAGTAATCAAATACTAACATTCGCACTTCACCTTACTACCATTTCTCATCCAAATAACATGAGCAACAACCATTTTTCTCTTCTACTTCCTACCATGGCCGAATGCATCAAGACACCATACCATTTCAATTTTGGTCATGGTTTAAACAAAGAACTTAAGGTCTAACTCAAAAAAAATGCTAAAAAGAAAATCCAAGAGTCATCAATCCACCATCACATGTATCATTACAAAGCTTCACATTTAGCATGCAAATGACATCAACACAAATCCACCTTAGCCGAATCTTAGCTCATCTTCATCACATAACAAAGATTTAAACCATGGGCTAGGTAGAACTCAAGCTAACAACTAAAAACATGCATGAATCTCATGGAACAACATCAAACATACCTCCTCCTAAAACACCAACCAACCGAACATGAAGCAAGAAGACTCCTTTCTTCTTCCTTTGATTTTTCGGTCAAGAAGAACAAGGAGGATGAAGCCTTTTTCTTTTTTTTTTCTTTTAGGTACGGCACAATGGGGGAATAACCACACACATTTTTTTTTGTTTCTCCTACTACTAACACTAATATTTTATTGCCCATGTTCTTTATTTTATTATTCCTAACATAAAGCATTAACCCAACATGTTTATGACATGTTTTAGCCATAACATTTTGTCCACCCTCATGCTCATGGCCGGCCACTACTAATTAGGGGGGAAATTGACATGCAAGTCCACCCTTTTGATTTCATGCACTAATTGATCCTTATAGATTAACCTATCACATTTCAAAAGTGTCACACATAAGTCCTATTGACTAAATTCACATGCAATTTACTAAATCGAAGCTTAAAACATTCACACATTCATATTCACATATTCTAGACAATAAATATCACATTCAAATGCTTCGGTGACTCGGTTTAGCGGTCCCGAAACCACTTTCCGACTAGGGTCACTTTAGGGGTGTCACAACTCTTCCCCCCTTTAGGGATTTTCGTCCCCAAAAATTTCTACAGATGCATAGTTTAGGATAACGTCCTCTTATTGAATTATATTCATATAAACATTAGCTCATCGATAGCAATTGTAATTCATTATTGATTTCGCATCGATCTAAAAAAATCATTTTCTTATCTTAAAACAAATACATAAACATTTCTACAAGTATGCACATATATCTCATTTTCTTGATTTCATAAGCAATAATCACTTAATTTAATTCACAAATGCATTTCAAACACATATTAAGCACATATTAACATGTATAATTCACATCATCAACCCACATATTTGTAACCCACATTTTCATTCATGTATAAGCTGTAACCTGACCGAAAGTACACATATACTCAAACATCCCAATAAATATCCTTTATAACTCCATCATATCTCACTATTCAACTTAACCTATTTCCAACAGAAAATCAACTTCCACATACCTGAACATTGAATTCATTTAGCACATTCAATCACCGTTAACGATAACCGTATACAATCGATTTGGCATAAAGCCTCATATAGTATACCGGCATGGGATTTATTTTAGCACATAACCCATATATCCAAAATTATCAGCATTTATCAAAAATTCTTACAGACTTTCAAATGTCGAACTTAATCGAAATTATTTCTTGAACATGATTAACAAAAAAATAGGAGTCATTTAGCAATAGCACATATGACTTCATATACCAAGCATCCCATAAATGAAATCTGTAACACATTTATAACATGAATTCATTTCTTAACAACATATCCACCATCTTAAATCAATGCCTTCATTCCATACGAGGTCTTACATAAATCTTGTTTTCCTCATTTAATGTCTACTGACCGATCTCGCACACATAGTGCTCGGTTGAAGAACTCACACTCTCAGTGCCTCTAATCATTTGCACACATAGTGCCCCTATTCATTTGTTGTTACACATTGAAATGACTTAACCAAGTCTATAAACATCATGTATGTACACTTTTAAACATATCATCTCATTTAAATTTGAATTTGTATAGTAATGAACACTTAAACTTTGCTCAAATTACCGGCACGAAGCCTACTAGGCACGAAGGCCCGAATACACGTCACCAGCATGATTGCTCTTCGGGACCTAGCCCGGATATAACACCAGCACGAATGCTCTTCGGGGTTTAGCACGGATATATCACTAGCACGAATGCTCTTCAGAACTTAGCCCGGATACATCACTAGCACGAATGCTCTTCGGAACTTAGCCCGGATACATCACTAGCACGAATGCTCTTCGGGACTTAACCCGGATACATCACTAGCTCGAATGCTCTTCAGGACTTTGCCCGGATACATCACTAGCACGAATGCTCTTCGGGACTTAGCCCGGTTACATCACTAGCACGAATGCTCTTCAGGACTTAACCCGGATACATCACTAGCTCGAATGCTCTTCGGGACTTAGCCCGGTTACATCACTAGCACGAATGCTCTTCGGGACTTAGACCGGATACATCACTAGCTCGAATGCTCTTCGGGACTTAGCCCGGTTACATCACTAGCACGAATGCTCTTCGGGACTTAGCCCGGATACATCACTAGCACGAATGCTCTTTGGGACTTAACCCGGATACATCACTAGCTCGAATGATCTTCAGAACTTAGCCCGGTTACATCACTAGCACGAATGCTCTTCGGGACTTAGCCCGGATACATCACTAGCACGAATGCTCTTCGGGACTTAGCCCAGATATATATAACTCTCAATTCTCATGTATATGTACATATATAACAATACACATTAGTATATCATTTACATTACTTGAATATAAACACATCATGTGTAACACCCCGAACTAATGGCCGTTACCGGAAATCGAACACGAGGTGTTACCGACTTACTTCATTTATTTCCCCCTATATTTTTTTTTGTTCCAGGCAAGCTGGCTACTGTATCGTGGTCGCTTTAAAAATCATATTTTCAGTTCTAAAACTCGAAATCCAATTCCGTAAATTTTCCCCGAAACTAAACTTATATATCTATATGGCGGAATTTTTGTAGAATTTTTGGTTGGGGCAATTAGTACAGTTTATTTGTTAAAGTTTCCCCTGTTTCAAGGTTTGACTACACTGACCTCTGTACCTTACGATTTAAATATCTCCCTGTAAAGGGCTTCAATGCCTATACCGTTTGTCTCTAACGAAACTAGACTCGATAAAAAATCTGCAAATATAAGGAACGACCTCTAATTATCTCGATAAAATTTACGGTGAATTTTCTAAGTCATAACAGGGGATCCAGAAATTGCTCTGGCACTGTTTCACAAGAATTTAATTATCTCCTAACATAAAGTTCATATGGTAGTTTCGTTTCTTTCATATGAAAATAGACTCATCAAGCTTCGATTACCTAATTTACTCATTATTTAATTCCATTTCTACTATTTTTAGTGATTTTTCAATCTCACAACACTGCTGCTGTCAGCATCTGTTACTAAAGCAGACTATGCCTATTTCGTGATTTTTCCTTGATCTAACTAATAATTCATCATACATCTCACAATATATGACCATGACTAGCCATGCCAAAGACTAATCATCACCGAGCATCTCCCCAGTACACTATTACCAAATCATGAATTTAACACCGAAAATAAATTAGCCATGACATATGGCGTAATAATCGAGTAGACCTCAACCAATACTCAACCACAACCGAATTACCAAGACTTGTGACCAAGCATCATAGAACCAAATCCAAACGAACATTTATGCCATTTTCGCATGGGTAAAAGTTTACATACCAAATTTCAAACAAAACATAATAGCCTATACATGCCGAAATGTTCTCCTAGACCAACTAAGAAGAAAGTACCAAAAGTTACTAGCCGGTGTGATGACTTCGATGACGGTCCCGAGCACGGCAAAAAGACGAGTCCAAGAAACCTAAAATAGGTGACAAGCAAACACCGAATGAGTATATAACTCAGTAAGCCATAAGCATTCCACAACCATCCATTAATAAAATTATCACAACAGGAAACAATGAAATGAGGCTAAGTACTCTATCCATACCGAACTATACCATAGTTCCTTAAACCTTACGGTTCAATCTCATACCAAGTCCTACATTGACCTTTCATACATCATTTTATTTTCGTTAAATCATACAATTAAACGACCTTTCACCTATTCCACGATGAACCTTATGTACGTGACTTCAACTATAATCATCACATAGGTTCAAAACTTACCAAGCTCAACTCCAAATATAAACATAGCGCCTATTAGCCATGAACTCAAGGTACTTACCTTTTCCGTTGTCCAAAATCGACTCGGTAAAGTCGCACCCTTAATGTAAATAATTTATAGAAAATATATAGTGGGTTCGCACACATAGTGCTTAATAATCAACCGCGCACACTTAGTGCCATGTACTTTAAACTCGCACACTTAGTGCCATGCATTTCAAGTTCGTACACCTAGTGCCAATCTCACAACCGTGAACACTTATTGCCCGCACACTTAGTGCCGAAAACCAGCCACTCTATATGCTTCACTTCCTTTTTACATTCGACAATTTCATCTCTACATACATATACATTTGTATACATTTCATCTCATTAAACACAATTGCATAGGTATTACGATCATTTAAATCAATACCAAAGATATGCTTAATGACTTACCTTGTGTTAGGTAAAATAGTTCCAAGTCGGATACTCGATGACTTTCGATTTTCCCTTGTTGGACGCCTCTCCTTTAGGATCTTATGCTTAAACAAATAAATTAACTCATTTAACCGCTTTGCTACATATATTGGTATCCACATTTTAATGATTTTATGACATACGAAACGACATGGTAAAATTTTCATCTTGCTACCTTATGTTCTTAGCTATTCGGCTAATAACCTTATGCAATTACCATACTATCAATAATCTAATCACACATGCATATGCATACTTGGACATTCGGTAATCACCTTTGCTAGTTTTAAACTCAACATCACATAAGCTCCCAAGTGATGGCCGAATATGTATATCTATACTATCACCTATAATTCATCTAATCACAAAATTTCATCTCATGAACACTTGACCCATTTTTTTTTACCCCATATGGCCGAATGCTTCATTTGTTACCCAACTAACCATTCAACAACTTCAACCTCATTACCACCCTTTTATGCCTAATTATCTAAGTCAAGATAAAATCATCAACATGCCTAACTATAGCCGAATGTGCAACATTAATCTATCATTTCCATTTCATTTAACACTTAACATTTACCACATATCGATTCACCAAACTCTTCATCTATTCATGCTCTCATATTCGGTCACCCATACCTATAATAACCATATAACTAATTAATCCTAGGGTTAAACACAAGTACAATATTTAAGCACCATGGCCGAACCTTCATGAAATTGCTAAGACCCATCATTTCTACTCCTCACACACTCTCACGTCCAATCCTTTTTATTAAACACTCCAGCTCAATCATCTTCATGCCTCATCACCACAACATCAAAACACCAACCAAGAAAGACAACACCCATGGCCGAATATCATCTCCATCAATAGCAAAAATTTAAACCATGGGCTAGGTAGAACTTAAACTAACAACTAAAAACATGCATGAATTTCAAAAAAAATAACATCAAACATACCTCAACCTAGGTACAAGCATGGCCGAACTTCTTCACCTTTCTTTCCTTCACTCACGGCAATTGTAACAAGGAAAAGGATGAACACTCCTTCTTCCTCCTTATTTTATTCATCTTTTTCCTTTTTAATTCCTTTCTTTAATTTATTTTATCTCCAATAACCCAATTTCTTATTATAATATCTAATTCAAACAAATATATTGCCCATCATCAATCTATCTTGGCCGGCCACTATAAGGGAATTGGGCAATTTGACATGCAAGTCCACCCTTGTGTTGACATGCACTAATAAGCCCTTTAAAATTAGCCTATCATATTTCACCATGTCTCATGTTGATCCCTATTTAATAATTCCTCATGCAATTGGCAAAATTAGGGAATGAAACTTCCACATATGCATGTACACACATAATAAGCATAGAATATAAAATTAATTATTTTTATGACTCGGTTTTGTGGTCCCGAAACCACTTTCCGACTAGGGTCACATTAGGGCTGTCACAACTCTCCCCCACATAAGGAATTTTCGTCCCCGAAAATCTTACCGGTGAACAATTTTGGACATCGATCCTTCATAGAGTCCTCAAGTTCCCAAGTGGCTTCTTCAATTCCGTGTTTATGCCACAACACCTTCACTAATGGGATTTTCTTATTTCGCAACTCTTTTACTTCACGCATCAAAATGCGAATCGGTTCTTCTTCATAACTCAAGTTAGGCTGAATCTCGATCTCAGATGGAGTGATTACGTGCGACGGGTCAGACCTATATCGTCGAAGCATCGAGACATGGAAAACGTTGTGAATCTTTTCAAGCTCAGGGGGTAAAATTAATCGGTATGCGACTGGCCCAACTCGTTCGGATACTTCATACGGACCGATGAACCTCGGACTCAATTTGCCCTTACGGCCAAATCTAAGCACCTTCTTCCAGGGTGAAACTTTGAGAAATACCTTGTCCCCAACCTGATATTCAATGTCTTTTCTCCTTAAATCCGCATACCACTTTTGACGATCCGAAGCGGCTTTCAAACTTTCACGAATTACTCGAACTTTCTGCTCAGCATCCTTAATCAAATCAACCCCAAAGATTTTACTTTCACTAAGTTCAGTCCAAAATAATGGGGTACGGCACTTGCGACCGTATAAAGCCTCGTAAGGTGCCATCTTAATGCTTGATTGAAAGCTATTGTTATAAGCAAATTCAATCAAAGGAAAATATCTTTCCCATGAACCGCAAAACTCTAAGACGCAACATCTCAACATATCCCCGAGTATCTGAATTATTCGTTCAGATTGGCCATCAATCTGGGGATGAAATGCAGTGCTAAAATGCATCTTAGTACCCAACGCTTCTTGTAACTTCTTCCAAAATCGCGATGTAAATCTTGGGTCTCTATCCGACACTATAGAAATAGGTACCCCATGCAATCGAACAATTTGGGAGATGTATAATTCTGCCAATTTATCGAGCGAAAAATCTGTACGGACAGGGATAAAATGAGCAGACTTGGTCAATCTATCAACAATAACCCAGACTGAGTCTTTCTTACTCTGAGTCAAAGGTAACTCAGATACAAAGTCCATTGTCACTCGATCCCATTTCCATTCGGGTATCATGATTGGCTGAAGTAATCCCGATGGCACTTGATGTTCCGCTTTTACTTGTTGACATATCAAACACCTTGAAACAAATTCAGAAATGTCTCGTTTCATACCCGGCCACCAAAATTGACGCTTCAGATCGTTGTACATTTTAGTACTACCCGGGTGGATAGACATTCGGCCACTATGAGCCTCATTCAAAATCATCGAAATAAGTTCCGAATTTCTTGGAACACATAATCGACCCTTGAACGTCAAGCAACCATTGTTGTCAATCCGAAACTCCGATTCCTCATTCGAGGCACATTCAGCTCGTTTAGCGACCAATTCAGCGTCGACTTTCTGGGATTCAAGTATTTGATGAATTAATAATGGTTTGGCCTCTAATTCAACTACTAGCACCTTATCGGGCGAAACGGATAGGTGAGCATCCATCGCTCTCAAAGCAAACACTGCTTTACGACTCAAAGCATCGGCCACCACGTTAGCCTTCCCCGGGTGATAATCAATGACAAGTTCATAGTCTTTCAACAACTCAAGCCAACGTCTTTGTCACAGATTTAGATCTCTTTGAGTCATCAAATATTTAAGACTCTTGTGGTCCGAATAAATATGACACCTCTCTCTAAACAAGTAATGTCGCCATATTTTCAAGGCGAACACTATGGCTGCTAATTCAAGGTCATGGGTCGGATAGTTTCTCTCATGCGGCTTTAATTGTCTCGACGCGTAAGCCACAACTCGTCCTTCTTGCATCAACACACAACCTAGCCCAAGCAAGGATGCATCACTGTAAATAACAAACTCCTTGCCGGACTCCGGCTGTACTAGCACTGGGGCCTCGGTTAAACAGGTTTTTAGTCGATCGAAACTTTCCTGACAGTGTTTTGACCATTCGAACTCAACATCTTTTTGAAGTAGTTTTGTCAACGGTGCAGCTATCATCGAAAAGCCCTTTACAAAACGTCGGTAGTATCCGGCAAGTCCCAAAAAGCTCCTAACTTCAGTAACATTCCTTGGAGGTTTCCAATCGAGTATGGCCGAAATTTTGTTCGGGTCCACTCTGACACCCGATGCGGACACCACGTGTCCCAAAAAGCTAACCTCTCTCAACCAAAATTCACATTTATTGAATTTTGCGTATAACTGCTTGTCTCGTAAAATCTGTAATACTAGTCTCAAATGCTCGGCATGTTCAGCTTCACCTTGTGAATAAACTAAAATATCATCAATAAACACAACCACAAACCGATCCAAGTATGGCTTGAAAACTCGATTCATTAAATCCATAAATACCGCGGGGGCATTAGTGAGCCCAAACGGCATCACTAAGAATTCGTAGTGACCGTACCTCATTCTAAAAGCAGTTTTGGGTATGTCCGAGTCTCGAACCCTCAACTGAAAATAACCAGATCTCAAATCTATCTTTGAAAACACTGAGGCTCCCTTCAATTGATCAAACAAATCATCAATACGTGGCATCGAATATTTATTCTTTATTGTCACTTTATTCAACTGACGATAGTCGATGCACAATCTCATGGTTCCATCCTTCTTTTTCACAAACAGTACTGGTGCGCCCCATGGAGAAAAACTCGGTCGAGCGAAACCTCTATTCGTCAATTCTTGCAATTGAACCTTCAGTTCCTTTAATTCTGTCAATGCCATACGATACGGGGCTATTGAGATTGGCGTGGTAGCAGGTACAATTTCGATGCCGAATTCCACCTCTCGAGTCGGTGGCAACCCCGGTAACTCTTGAGGAAAAACATCTGAATACTCACAGACCACTGGTACTGATTCAAGTTTCCTTTCCGTCTCTTTGCTATCAAATACATACGCAAGGTATGTTTCACACCCCTTTTTCACATATCTCTGAGCGGTCATTGAAGATATTATCGCTGGTACTCCCTTTAAATCAGTAGACTCAACTTGGACTACTTCATTATTTGTACTCCTCAAATCAATGGTTTTCCTTTTACAGTTCACCACTGCATCATGTACGGTCAACCAATCCATACCCAGAATAACATCGAATTCGTCAAACGGTAAAAGCATCAAATCGGCTGGAAAACAGGATTCTCGGATTATTAGAGGGCATCTCTTACACACTTTATCAACAAGTACGTATTGACCCAAAGGGTTTGACACTCGAATTACGAACTCAGTAGACTCGACAGGTAGAGTCTTACTGGATGCTAAGGTTTCACATACGTATGAATAGTAGAGCCAGGGTCAATCAATGCAATCACACTAGTATCAAAGAGAGTGAAAGTACCAGTGATAACATCAGGGGAGGATGCCTCCTCTCGTGCGCGAATGGAATATGCTCTAGCAGGAGTACGGGTCTCGGTTCGAACAGCCGTATCAGAGGCCCTTCTCTAACTACCACCCCTACCTCCTGAAATTCTCGGTGGTCTACCTCTAGCTGTCATTCCACTAGGTCTTGCACCTTGCATCTTATTCTTCTCATCAAGCTCCGTGCAATATCTAATGAAGTGGTCCTTCGAACCGCATCCGTAACAGGCCCTGTTAGTAGACTTACCCCAACATTCACCTATGTGTCCTCTTCCACATTGGGGGCATTCAGGTTTCTCTTGACGATTATTGCCCACACTAGCTTCCGAAGTAGCTCGGGAGTCCGTCGATGGTCGTGCTCTAATGGAAATTCCCGCAGTCGTCCTCGATTTATTAGTGTCCTCCCTAAACTTCTTTACAGCCGAGAACGGAGCTTTACCCGTCGATCTTTTACGATAGTCTCTAGCTTCAAATTCAGCCTTCTTCTTCTCCTTTCCAAGTTCTTCCGCCTTGCAGGCTCGTTCAACTAGTGTTACGAACTCTTTTATCTCCAAAATACCCACTAGTAGCTTTAAATCTTCATTCAATCCTTCTTCAAATCTCTTGCACATAGCAACCTCATCAGCCACACACTCCCGAGCATACCGACTGAGTCTTACGAACTCATGTTCGTATTCAGATACTGTCATACGGCCTTGCTTGAGTTCCAAGAATTCCTTACGCTTTTGATCGATGAACCGTTGACTAATATATTTCTTTCAAAATTCCGTTTGAAAGAAATCCCAAGTAACTCGTTCGTTTGGGACTATGGAAATCAAAGTCCTCCACCAATAGTAAGCTGAGTCTCGCAACAAGGATATAGCACACTTTAGACATTCATCGGGTGTGCATGACAGTTCATCAAACACCCGAATGGTGTTATCAAGCCAGAACTCGGCCCTTTCGGCATCATCAGTAACTATGGCCTTGAACTCCTCAGCCCCGCGCTTCCTAATCAAGTCTACAGGTGGTTTACTCAGCCTCACAGGATCAGTAACTGATGGCATTACGGGCTCTTGGGGTGGATTATTCAAATTCGGGAATGGTTGGACAGCCGGATTGGTTCGGGCATATTGCGCGACCCACTCATTCATCATGGTGAAGAAGGCTTGTTTTGCCCCCTCATCTTGATTATTTGCAGATGACTGAGGTTCAACAGACGGTGTCCCTTGCGCAGGAGCAGCCGCTACACTTTCAACGTCATCTGCTAAGGGTCTCTCTACCCCGGGTTCCATTTACTAATCAAAACAAAAATTTTAACCGTCAGAAGTCATCACATTACTAAGCACTAACATTAAGTCATGTATAGCTAGACTCATACGCGCTATGGTAGTCCTAGAACCGACTAAACCATAGCTCTGATACCAATCAAAATGTAACACCCCGAACTCATGGCCGTTACCGGAAATCGAACATGAGGTGTTACCGACTTACTTCATTTATTTCCCCCTATATTTTTTTTTGTTCCAGGCAAGCTGGCTACTGTATCGTGGTCGCTTTAAAAATCATATTTTCAGTTCTGAAACTCGAAATCCAATTCCGTAAATTTTCCCCGAAACTAGACTCATATATCTATATGGTGGAATTTTTGTAGAATTTTTGGTTGGGGAAATTAGTACAGTTTATTTGTTAAATTTTCCCCTGTTTCAAGGTTTGACTACACTGACCTCTGTACCTTACGATTTAAATATCTCCCTGTAAAGGGCTTCAATGCCTATGCCGTTTGTCTCTAACGAAACTAGACTCGATAATGAATCTGTAAATATAAGGCACGACCTCTAATTATCTCGATAAAATTTACGGTGAATTTTCTAAGTCATAACAGGGGATCCAGAAATCGCTCTGGCACTGTTTCACAAGAATTTAATTATCTCCTAACATAAAGTTCATATGGTCGTTTCGTTTCTTCCATATGAAAATATACTCATCAAGATTCGATTACCTAATTTATTCATTATTTAGTTCCATTTCTACTATTTTTAGTGATTTTTAAATCTCACAACACTGCTGCTGTCAGCATCTGTTACTAAAGCAGACTATGCCTATTTCGTGATTTTTCCTTGATCTAACTAATAATTCATCAGACATGTCACAATATATGACCATGACTAGCCATGCCAAAGACTAATCATCACCGAGCATCTCCCCACTACACTATTACCAAATCATGAATTTAACACCAAAAATAAATTAGCCATGACATATGGCGTAATAATCGAGTAGACCTCAACCAATACTCAACCACAACCGAATTACCAAGACTTGTGACCAAGCATCATAGAACCAAATCCAAACGAACATTTATGCCATTTTCGCATGGGTAAAAGTTTACATACCAAATTTCAAACAAAACATA
The DNA here is from genome assembly GCF_007990345.1 of Gossypium hirsutum. Classification (NCBI taxonomy): domain Eukaryota; kingdom Viridiplantae; phylum Streptophyta; class Magnoliopsida; order Malvales; family Malvaceae; genus Gossypium; species Gossypium hirsutum. The sequence goes on along the minus strand of NC_053425.1, from coordinate 40,164,283 downwards.
ATAGCCTATACATGCCGAAATGTTCTCCTAGACCAACTAAGAAGAAAGTACCAAAAGTTACTAGCCGGTGTGATGACTTCAATGACGGTCCCGAGCACGGCAAAAAGACGAGTCCAAGAAACCTAAAATAGGTGACAAGAAAACACCGAATGAGTATTAACTCAGTAAGCCATAAGCATTCCACAACCATCCATTAATAAAATTATCACAACAGGAAACAATGAAATGAGGCTAAGTACTCCATCCATACCGAACTATACCATAGTTCCTTAAACCTTACGGTTCAATCTCATACCAAGTCCTACATTGACCTTTCATACATCATTTTATTTTCGGTACAATCATAAAATTAAACGACCTTTCACCTATTCCACGATAAACCTTATGTACGTGACTTCAACTATAATCATCACATAGGTTCAAAACTTACCAATCTCAACTCCAAATATAAACATAGCGTCTATTAGCCATGAACTCAAGGTACTTACCTTTTCCGCTGTCCAAAATCGACTCGGTAAAGTCGCACCCTTAATGTAAATAATTTATAGAAAATATATAGTTGGTTCGCACACATAATGCTTAATAATCAACCGCGCACACTTAGTGCCATGTACTTTAAACTCGCACACTTAGTGCCATGCATTTCAAGTTCGCACACCTAGTGCCAATCTCACAACCGTGAACACTTATTGCCCGCACACTTAGTGCCGAAAACCAGCCACTCTACATGCTTCACTTCCTTTTTACATTCGACAATTTCATCTCTACATACATATACATTTGTATACATTTCATCTCATTAAACACAATTGCATAGGTATTACGATCATTTAAATCAATACCAAAGATATGCTTAATGACTTACCTTGTGTTAGGTAAAATAGTTCCAAGTCGGATACTCGATGACCTTCGATTTTCCCTTGTTGGACGCCTCTCCTTTAGGATCTTGTGCTTAAACAAATAAATTAACTCATTTAACCGCTTTGCTACATATATTGGTATCCACATTTTAATGATTTTATGACATACGAAACGACATGGTAAAATTTTCATCTTGCTACCTTATGTTCTTAGCTATTCAGCTAATAACCTTATGCAATTACCATACTATCAATAATCTAATCACACATGCATATGCATACTTGGACATTCGGTAATCACCTTTGCTAATTTTAAACTCAACATCACATAAGCTCCCAAGTGATGGCCGAATATGTATATCTATACTATCACCTATAATTCATCTAATCACAAAATTTCATCTCATGAACACTTGACCCATTTTTTTTTACCCCATATGGCCGAATGCTTCATTTGTTACCCAACTAACCATTCAACAACTTCAACCTCATTACCACCCTTTTATGCCTAATTATCTAAGTCAAGATAAAATCATCAACATGCCTAACTATAGCCGAATGTGCAACATTAATCTATCATTTCCATTTCATTTAACACTTAACATTTACCACATATCGATTCACCAAACTCTTCATCTATTCATGCTCTCATATTCGGTCACCCATACCTATACTAACCATATAACTAATTAATCCTAGGGTTAAACACAAGTACAATATTTAAGCACCATGGCCGAACCTTCATGAAGTTGCTAAGACCCATCATTTCTACTCCTCACACACTCTCACATCCAATCATCATCTTCATGCCTCATCACCACAACATCAAAACACCAACCAAGAAAGACAACACCCATGGCCGAATATCATCTCCATCAATAGCAAAAATTTAAACCATGGGCTAGGTAGAACTTAAACTAACAACTAAAAACATGCATGAATTTCAAAAAAAATAACATCAAACATACCTCAACCTAGGTACAAGCATGGCCGAACTTCTTCACCTTTCTTTCCCTCACTCACGGCAATTGTAACAAGGAAAAGGATGAACACTCCTTCTTCCTCCTTATTTTATTCATCTTTTTCCTTTTTAATTCCTTTCTTTAATTTATTTTATCTCCAATAACCCAATTTCTTATTATAATATCTAATTCAAACAAATATATTGCCCATCATCAATCTATCTTGGCCGGCCACTATAAGGGAATTGGGCAATTTGACATGCAAGTCCACCCTTGTGTTGACATGCACTAATAAGCCCTTTAAAATTAGCCTATCATATTTCACCATGTCTCATGTTGATCCCTATTTAATAATTCCTCATGCAATTGGCAAAATTAGGGAATGAAACTTCCACATATGCATGTACACACATAATAAGCATAGAATATAACAATTAATTATTTTTATGACTCGGTTTTGTGGTCCCGAAACCACTTTCCGACTAGGGTCACATTAGGGCTGTCACATCATGCTTATCGACCATTCAACTTTCAGTTCCATAGCCACATACAAAGATCACATTTATAGTCGTACACTCTTTAAAAATTGCATCACTTATACCCTTATAATTCAATCCAAATCAAAATTCAAATGCGAGTACATGATACGTACCTGATTAACTTAATAATTTAAGCATATCCAAGTGAAGTTATATCATAAATTCTCATAGTCAGAAGCTTGCTACAGCTCGATCGGGATCAAAATTCATTGCAATACAACAAACACATTTTAATAGTCAAAAATCATCACACTATCATTTTATCACTTTATGGCATGTATAAATAGACTCACGCGTGCTACGTTAGTCCTAGAATCGACTAAACCGTAGCTCTAATACCAATAAAATGTAACACCCCTATCTCGTAACCGTCGCCAGAATAGGTAAGGGGCATTACCGGACTTGTAACCCATATCAGAACAGTAAAATTTTGAACTTTTTCTTGAAATAAAGATCATTCATTTAAATAAGTACTAAGCACAGCCAGGGATAAAATTTAAACTTCTCTAAGTAAACATTCAAAAGATGCCATTTTCGCATGGCTTATATACATTAACCAAAAATATTCTTCCGCCACTAGTCTATTCTGTACATGCCATAAAATAATTCTAAACATAACAGTAACAAGCAGTGGATAGTGATAGTGTGACTAGTTGCTGACGATCCCCGAGCCTGTAGCTTCGCAATGAGATCTATAAAATAGATAAAACAAAGTAAACGGAGTAAGCATTACAATGCTTAGTAAGTTTTAAGTAGTAACAACAGATAACAATCAAATTGTAACATAGTTGTTCGTATTTTTATTTCACTCTTCCTTCGGGCATACCATCCCTTTACCGAATATGCACATCTCATCATATACAATAGGCAGATAAACTTCCACATAAAAGTGAGCTCATGTGACATAGATATATTGTATGATTTCACATATCCTCTCACACTGATCCGAAGTCACATAATCATAGGAATAGTCTCATAGATTGCTCTCATATGCATCACATAACTACCTTATGATTTAGTTCAAAGTTTTAACAAGATTAATTTCTTTGATCTTAACCTAAATGACAACCCCCATTGTTCATCTAGATTTAGCATGAAACAAACACCAACCAAGAAAACAACACCCATGGCCGAGTATCATGTAACACCCCGTGCCCGAGACCATTGCCGGAGTCGAACACAAGGTGCTGACCGACTTAATTCATTTACTTGCACAGTTCATTTTAAAAATTTCCAGACAGCTGGCTAACTGTGTCACTGTCACCTTAAAAATCATATCTTGAGTTCCACAACTCGAAAATCAGTTTCGTGATTTTTCCATGAAACTAGACTCATATATGCATCTACAAATTTTTTTCTATAATTTTTGGTTGGGCCAATTAGTACAGTTTATTAGTTAAAATTTCCCATGTTACAGGGATCGACTACACTGACCTCTGCGCATTACGACTTCGATATCTCCCTGTACAGCGCTTAAATACTGATTCCGTTTGTTTCTATAGAAACTAGACTCAAAGAGGAATCTATACATATATTGCATGACTCCTAATTATCTCTGGTTAATTTATAATGAATTTCCAAAGTCGGAATAGGGAATCCAGAAACCGTTCTGGCCCTGTTTCACGAAAACCTAAATATCTCTTAACATACAACTCATATGACCGTTTCGTTTCATCCATATGAAAGTAGATTAATCAAGGTTCATTTACATAATTTATTCACTATTTAATTCCATTTCCACTATTTTTAGTGATTTTTCACATCCACATCGCTGCTGCTGTCAGCATCTGCCTTTAAGGTAGACTTTACCTATTTCATAGTTTCCATGATTCAATTAGCCCTTTTTTGCATACATAGCACAAAGTATAATCATGATTAACCATTCCAATGGCTAATCGTTTCCAAACATTTCCATACCTCTTAGTGATCAACATACAAAATGATTATAGTACTATGCTAAAAACGTATATAAGCCATTTTCGCATGGCTATCCAAATTTACACAAAATCCATGGGTACATGACCAACAACAAGAAGGGTAGTCCTATACATGCCATTTCAAAGTTTAACCAAAATTGTACCAAAAGGGGGCTTTGATAGTTTGGGAGACTTCGACTTCCAAAAATCCCGAGTCCGATAGCTGACGAGCCAAAATCTATAAAACAGAGAAACAAAGAAACGGAGTAAGCAATTTATGCTTAGTAAGTTTTGAGCAAGGGATTCCAGCACAACAAAAGTATAGCATTCATATAGCTAAACGGATAATTTCGTATGCACAAATTCTCAATATCATACTTACTTCACATTACCAACCCTTATGTTCATACACAAAAGATCAACTTAGCCAAAGGCCGGTAGCTCATTTATCGACTGAGCGAATACAGATTTGTAAGGGATCAACTAATTCAAAGCACACACGAAACATACCTCACTGCTGGGATTTTACGAGCGTATTAATTTAAATTTTTACAGCAAGATCGCTCATTCCCAAATCAAGCATCTTCGGGGTTTAGCTGGATATAACCACTCGCACAAGGCCTTCGGGTCTTAACCCGGATATGGTCACTAGCATAAATGCCTTCGGGACTTAGCCCGGATATAGTCGCTAGCACAAATGCCTTCGAATCTTAGTCCGGATGTAGTCGCTTAGCACAAAAGCCTTCGGGACTTAGCCCGGATATCATTCGAGTAACCATGCACATATATCAATAAATCATGACACATTCATATTTCATTTTCATTACCAAAGCTCAAACACAAGACACTTATCACATTTACAATTTCGGCTCAATAGCCACATACAAGAGCATGATTTTGATTTACTTAAGACATAATCTAATCGAATCATAATTTAAGTCCCATTACTCGAAAACTTACCTCGGATGTTGTCGAACGATTCCGATGGCTATTCGACCACTTTTTCCTTCCCTTTATCGGATTTAGTTCCCCTTTGCTCTTGAGCTTAATTTAACAAATAAATTGATTTAATCATTTGAGCATCGAAAAGAGGAACTCAAGGTACTTGGCCCACATATATTCATTAGAAATTAAAGTCACATATGTACGGAATCATGAATCAAACTCAACACATTAGTTAATACTCTCCTTAGCCGAATTTTCTAAGTCAAGATAAAGCCTTCAATATGCTTACCTATGGCCGAACAACACATCAACCTATGTACTCATTCATGTGGCCGATTATGCATGTCTATGTTGAGGCCAATTATATACTCAATACCTGTGACAGCCCAAAGTTGGCCCTAGTCGGGAAGTAGTTTCGGGACCGCTAAACCGAGTCACCGAAATGTTTGAATGTGATACTTATTGTCTAGAATATGTAATTATGAATGTGTGAAAATTTCAAGCTTCAATTTGGTTGATTTCATGTGAATTTAGTCAATAGGACTTATGTGAGAAAATTCTAAAATGTGATAGGTCAATGTGTGAGGACCTATTAGTGCATGTGGACAAAGGGGGGGACTTGCATGTCAAATTTCCCCCCCCTAATGAGTAGTGGCCGGCCATGACAAGGAATGATGGGCAAAACATGTCATGAAACATGTTTTGTTAGTGGAAGAATAAAATAAGGAGTATGGGTAATAAAGAAATGGAAAACAAAAGAAAAAAAAATGTGTGTGTAGTGTTTGTTCCCCCCATTGCCGTGAGCTAAAGAAGAGAAAGGGGGAATTTTGTTCATCCTTTTCTCATCTTCATGCTTGCCAAAACTAGAAAGAAAAACAAAGAAAAATTTTCTCATCCTTTGGTTCATCCTTGGCCAAAAATTTTAAGGAGGAAAGAAGAAGAAAGGTGAAGAGATTCGGCCATGCATGTAGCTAGGCTAAGGTATGTTTGATGATGTTCCATGAGAGGCATGCATGTTTTAGTTGTTAGCTTGAGTTCTACCTAACCCATGGTCTAAATCTTGCTATGTGATGGAAATGGCACTTGACCATGGATGCATCATTCTTGGTTGATGTTTGATGTTGTGGTGATGAGGCATGAGGATGAGTTAAGATTCGGCCTAGGTGGAGGTTGTGTTAATGCCATTGCATGCAAAATTTGAAGCTTGTTAATGATGCATGTGATGATGGCTTGATGATTCTTGAACCTCCTTTTTAGCATTTTTGTGTGAGCACATATGTGCATTGGTTGCTAAATGGAGAAGAATCGGCTAGCAAGATGTGTGCTAAGGCCGAATGTAACTTTGCATGTTAATGAGCAATGCATGTGTTAAATTGATGAAAAGGGGGAGGATGCTTTACTAGTGTGTATATGTGTGTATTAAGTGTTGAAATCGACCCCAAAAATGGACATGCATATTCGGCCAAGGGGAAAGAAATTAGCTAATATGTTGTGTTGATGCATGATTTTTGCATGTATGAGACTTTAATGTCTAATGTATAAATATGGGCTAAGTGCCTTGTGTTCATCTTTTGATGCCTAAATGATGAAATCAATTTATTTGTTTGATTAAGCTCAAGAGCAAAGGGGAAATAAAACCGATAAAGGGAAGGAAAAAGTGGTTGAATAGCTAGCGGAATCGTTCGACAACACCCGAGGTAAGTTCTTGAGTAAGAGAGCTTAAATTACGATGTGATTAAATCATGTTTTAAGCAAATTAAAATCATGCTCTATGAGTGGCTATTGAGCCGAATGTGCAAGGATGGTGTGTGCCTTGTGTTTGAGTTTCGCAAATGAAAATGAAATATGAATGTGCATGATTAATTGAATGCTGTCCGGGCTAAGTCCCGAAGGCTTTGTGCTAAGTGAATATATCCGGACTAAGATCCGAAGGCCTTTGTGCGAGATACTAAATCCGGGTTAAGTCCCGAAGGCATTCGTGCGAGTTATTAAATCCGGGTTAAGTCCCGAAGGCATTCGTGCGAGTTATTAAATCCGGGTTAAGTCCCGAAGGCATTCGTGCGAGTTGTTAAATTAAATCCGGGTTAAGTCCCGAAGGCATTCGTGCGAGTTGTTAAATCCGGGTTAAGTCCCGAAGGCATTCGTGCGAGTTGTTAAATCCGGGTTATGTCCCGAAGGCATTGTGTGAGTTACTAAAACCGGGCTATGTCCCGAAGGCATTTGAACGAGGAGCTATATCCGGTTAAATCCCGAAGGTACGTGATTTGGTAATGAATGAGCTTGCTGTAAAATTCCAGCGAATACTCGAAAAAACATCCCAATATGGGGATATGTTACGTATGTGTTGAATTTAATCGAGCCCTTACAAATAAATGTTCGCTCAGTTGATAAACGAGCTATCGGCCTTCGGCTAAGTTAGTCTATTGTGTATGTGCATAAGGGTTGTTAATGTTGTGAAGCAAGTTTAATATCGATAAATTGCGTATTATGAAATATTCCGTTTAGCTAAATGTGTGATATTCTTTGTTTATGCTGGAATTCCTTGCTCAAACTTACTAAGCATAAATTGCTTACTCGTTACATTGCTCCTCTGTTTTATAGATTTTTGGTTCTCCAGCTATCGGACTCGGGATCTTGAAGTCGAAGTCGCCCACACTATCAAAGGCTCTTTTGGGTACTATTTTGGTTGAATTTTGATATGGCATGTATAGGACTACCCATTGTTGTCTTTCGAGTACTTTATGAAATGTATAAGTGTACAGCCATGCGAAAATGGCTTGTAGAAGTGGAGTATGGCATTAGACCATTCGTATTTATGAATGTATAGATGGTTTCATGATGTACTATAGTTGGAATGGAAGTGTTGAGCAAATGATCAGCCACTAGAATGGCTAAGTATGATCATATGTGGGCTTATGTGTGACAAGGCCCTAGTTGGTCCATGAAACCCCAAATTAGGTAAGGTTTACTTTGAAAACAGAAGCGGATAGCAGCAGTGGTGTGGATTGGAAAAATCACCAGAATTCGTAGGAGTGGAATTAAATAGTGAATAAATTATGTAATCGAACCTTGATGAATCTACTTTCATATGGAAGTAACGAAACAATCATAGGAACAGTACAGTAAGAGATATTCGGGTTCTTGTGGAACAGTGCCAGAACAGTTTCTGGATTCCCTGTTCCGCCTTTGGAAATTCACTATAAATTGACCAGAGATAATTAGGGGTCATACCATATATGTATGGATTCCTCTCTGAGTCTAGTTTCCATAGAAACAAACGGTATCAGTATTGAAGCTCTGTGCAGAGAGATATCCCAGTCGTAATGGGAAAAGGTCAGTGTAGTCGACCCCCTGTAACATGGGAGACTTTGACTAATAAACTGTACTAATTGGCCCGACCAAAAATTCTAGAAAAAAATCCATAGGTGGGGACATGAGTCTAGTTTCAGGGAAAAATCACAAAACTGATTTTCGAGTTGTGAAACTCAAGATATGATTTTTGAAGCGACTAGTACTCAGACTGGTCAGTGTCTGGAAAAATTTCCAAAGTTTGTTAACATCTCGTGTCCGACTCCGGTGTCGGTCTCGGGTTCGGGGTGTTACATTTTATTGGTATCAGAGCTACGGTTTAGTCGATTCTAGGACTACCGTAATGTGTTGGGTCTAGCTATACATGCCATTTTATGTGATTACTTGATAGTGTGGTGACTTCTGAAAATTGTAAATGTGTTTTTAGTAATGGATCCCGATCGTGACCGAGAGGTAGCTGATGATCTTGAGAGTGTAGCGCCTGCTCCCGCACAAGGGACAGTGCCGGCAGACTCTCAACCTAATGCTAGTAATCCGAATGATGAAGCTAGACAAGCATTCTATAGCGTGATGAATGATTGGTTCAACCAATACATTCGAACTAATATGGCTGTTCCACAACCTCCATTCCCGACAAATACTACCCCCGCACCTACAATACCGCCGGTAACGGACCAAATAAGGTCAAATAAGCCCCCAGTTGATAGAATCCGAAAACATGGGGCTACTGAATTTAAGGCTATGGATAGCGATGATGCCGAGCAAGCTGAATTTTGGCTGGACAACACTATCCGGGTACTCGATGAGCTATCTTGTACACCCGATGAATGCCTAAAGTGTGCTATCTCCTTGCTACGTGATTCTGCCTACTATTGGTGGAGTACTCTGACTTCTGTTGTGCCCCGAGAGCAAGTAACTTGGGAGTTTTTCCAAACTGAGTTTCGGAAAAAGTATATCAGTCAGAGATTTGTTGATAAAAAACGGAAGGAATTTCTTGAGCTTAAGAAAGGCTCCATGTCGGTTACTGATTACGAGCGAAAATTTGTTAGACTTAGCAAATACGCTCAGGAATGTGTTTCGTCCGAAGCTATTATGTGTAAACGCTTCGAGGATGGGCTGAATGAAGATATAAAAATGTTCGTTGGCGTTCTTGAAATACGAGAGTTCGTGGTACTTGTTGAACGAGCTTGTAAAGCCGAAGAGCTTAGAAAAGAAAAGCAAAGAGTTGATGAGGGAACTGGAGAGTTTCGTAAAAGATCCTCGGGAAGGTCTCTTCAACAAGCATCGAAGAGATTTCGAGATGATGCGGGCCAGTTTAGAGGCACTTCGGGCCTTTTTGGACGAGATCGTGATCGACCCCCTGTGGGTACACGAGGCACTTCGGTCGCCAGTGTTGGGAATGAACGTCGAGACAGGACGAAATGCCGATATTGCGGTAAATGGCATTCGGGGAGTTGTAGATTTCCTGACCGCTCCTGTTACGAATGCGGATCAGTTGACCACTTCATTAAAGATTGCCCGAGGTTGTCGGGACAGAATGCAAGTCAGAGTGGGAGACCGGGTGCTACCACTGCTCGAGGTAGACCATCTGGAAATATGGGCAATGCTAGTGGTGGTCAGAGAGGATCTAGAGATGATATAACCAGATCCGAAGCCCGTGCGCCTGCTAGAGCTTATGCTATACGTGCCCGCGAGGATGCTTCTTCGCCTGATGTTATTACCGGCACATCCACTCTCTTTGATACTAATGAAATTGCTTTGATTGACCCCGGTTCTACTCATTCTTACATATGTGAAACCTTAGCCTCCAGTAAGACTTTACCTATTGAGTCTACTGAGTTCGTAATTCGGGTGTCAAATCCCTTGGGTCGTTACGTGCTTGTCGACAAAGTGTGCAAGAAATGTCCCCTGGAAATTCGAGGTTCCTGTTTCCTGGCGAACTTGATGCTTTTGCCGTTTGATGAATTTGATGTTATCCTTGGTTTGGATTGGTTGACCGCGCATGATGCGATTGTGAATTGCAAGAGCAAGACTATTGATTTGAGATGCGCAAATAACGAAGTAGTCCGAAGTGAGTCTGCGGACTTGGAAGGGATGCCAGCTGTAATATCAACAATGTTGGCACAGAAATATGTAAGAAAAGGGTGCGAAGCATACCTTGCGTATGTACTTGGTGACAAAAAATTAGAAAAGAAACCCGAATCTGTGTCGGTGGTTTGTGAATACCCGGATGTTTTTCCGGAAGAATTACCGGGTTTACCACCTGTTCGGGAGGTAGAGTTTGGTATTGAGCTTGTACCTGGGACTACGCCGATTTCGATAGCTCCATATCGTATGGCACCAACCGAGTTAAAAGAGTTAAAAGCTCAGTTGTAAGAATTGACGGATAGAGGTTTTGCGCGACCAAGCTTCTCACCTTGGGGTGCACCAGTATTGTTCGTGAAAAAGAAGGACGGAACCATGAGGTTGTGTATTGACTATCGTCAACTGAATAAAGTGACGATAAAGAATAAATATTCGTTGCCGCGCATCGATGATTTGTTCGACCAACTGAAGGGAGCCACAGTGTTCTCAAAAATAGATTTGAGATCGGGCTATTATCAGTTGCGAATTCGAGAATCGGACATACCAAAAAAAAAAAAAAACTGCCTTCAGAACGAGATATGGTCACTATGAATTCTTAGTGATGCCGTTTGGGCTCACTAATGCCCCTGCGGTATTTATGGATTTGATGAATCGGATCTTCAGACCATATTTGGATCGGTTCGTAGTGGTGTTCATTGATGACATTTTGGTCTATTCAAGGGACGAGACCGAACATGCTGAGCATCTGAGGCTAGTGCTGCAAATTTTGCGGGAGAAGCAGTTATATGCTAAGTTCAGTAAGTGTGAGTTCTGGTTAAGAGAGGTTAGCTTCTTGGGTCATGTGGTATCCGCGTCGGGTATTCGAGTTGACCCGAACAAAATTTCAGCCATACTTGACTGGAAACCTCCGAGAAATATTACTGAGGTTCGGAGCTTTTTGGTGCTCGTCGGTTATTACCGACGATTTGTCAAAGGTTTCTCGATGATAGCCACACCAATGACGAAGCTACTTCAAAAGGACGTTAAGTTCGAATGGACGGAGAAGTGTCAGAAAAGTTTTGATCAACTGAAAACTCATTTGACTGAAGCTCCAATTTTGGTGCAACCCGAATTGGGTAAAGAGTTTGTCATTTACAGTGACGTATCCCTACTTGGGTTGGGTTGCGTATTGATGCAAGGCGGTCGAGTTGTGGCCTATACGTCGAGACAATTGAAGTTACACGAGAGAAATTTTCCGACCCATGATCTCGAATTAGCCGCCATCGTATTTGCTTTGAAAATATGGCGACATCATTTGTTTGGTGAGAAGTGCCATGTATTTTCGGATCACAAAAGTCTCAAATATTTGATGACTCAACGAGACTTGAATCTGCGACTAAGACGTTGGCTTGAGTTGTTGAAAGATTACGAGCTTGTCATTGATTACCACCCGGGAAGGGCTAACGTGGTTGCGGACGCCTTAAGCCGGAAGTCATTGTTTGCTTTACGAGCGATGAATGTGCATTTGTCTGTTCTACCAGACAATGTGTTGGTAGCTGAATTAAAAGCTAAACCATTATTGACTCACCAAATTCGTGAAGCTCAGAAAGTCGATGATGAATTGGTTGCAAAACGGGCTAAGTGTTTTCCGAACGAGGAATCGGAGTTTCAAATTGATGATGATGACTGTTTGAGGTTCAGAAATCGTTTGTGTGTTCCAAGGAATTCGGAACTCATTTCGATGATTCTGAACGAAGCCCATTGTAGCCGAATGTCAATTCACCCGGGGAGTACGAAAATGTACAACGATTTGAAACGTCAATTTTGGTGGCATGGTATGAAACGGGACATCTCTGACTTTGTTTCGAGATGTTTAATATGTCAACAAGTGAAAGCGGAACATCAAGTGCCTTCAGGATTACTCCAGCCGATCATGATACCCGAGTGGAAATGGGATCGAGTCACAATGGACTTTGTGTCCGTACTGCCTTTGTCAGCAAGTAAGAAGGATGCGATATGGGTTATTGTTGATAGACTGACTAAGTCGGCTCATTTCATCCCCGTACGTACGGATTTTTCATTGGATAAACTAGCTGAATTGTACGTTTATCAAATTGTGAGATTACACGGGGTACCTGTTTCTATCGTGTCGGATAGAGATCCGAGATTCACCTCACGATTTTGGAAGAAATTGCAAGAAGCTCTGGGTACCAAGCTGCATTTTAGCACTGCTTTTCACCCCCAAACCGATGGTCAATCCGAGAGGATAATTCAGATACTTGAGGATATGTTGAGATGTTGCATCCTCGAGTTCAGTAGTTCATGGGAACGGTATTTACCTTTGATTGAATTCGCTTACAACAATAGTTTTCAATCAAGTATTAAGATGGCACCTTACGAGGCTTTGTACGGTCGTAAATGCCGTACACCATTGTTTTGGACCGAGCTCGGTGAAAGCAAAATTTTCGGAGTTGATTTGATTAGAGATGCTGAACAGAAAGTAAAGGTAATCCGTGAAAGTCTGAAGGTAGCCACGGATCGTCAGAAATCGTACGCAGATTTGAAACGAAAAGACATCGAGTATCAGGTGGGAGACAAAGTGTTCCTTAAGGTTTCACCTTGGAAAAAGATACTCAGGTTCGGCCGTAAGGGCAAGTTGAGCCCAAGATTCATTGGGCCGTACAAAATCTCCGAACGAGTTGGTCCGGTTGCGTATAGATTGATTTTGCCCCCGGAGCTTGAAAAGATTCATGACATCTTTCATGTTTCGATGCTTCGACGCTATCGATCTAATCCATCGCACATAATTAGCCCATCGGAGGTTGAAATTCAAGTCGACATGAGCTATGAAGAAGAACCGATGCGTATCCTAGCTCGTGAAGTGAAGGAGTTGCGAAACAAAAGAGTTCCGCTAGTAAAGGTGTTATGGCTCAAACACGGGATAGAGGAAGCTACTTGGGAGACCGAGAGCTCGATGAAAGAATGATACCCAAACCTATTTACCGGTAAGATTTTCGGGGACGAAAATTTCTTAAGTGGGGGAGAGTTGTGACAGCCCAAAGTTGGCCCTAGTCGGGAAGTAGTTTCGGGACCGCTAAACCGAGTCACCGAAATGTTTGAATGTGATACTTATTGTCTAGAATATGTAATTATGAATGTGTGAAAATTTCAAGCTTCAATTTGGTTGATTTCATGTGAATTTAGTCAATAGGACTTATGTGAGAAAATTCTAAAATGTGATAGGTCAATGTGTGAGGACCTATTAGTGCATGTGGACAAAGGGGGGGACTTGCATGTCAAATTTCCCCCCCCCTAATGAGTAGTGGCCGGCCATGACAAGGAATGATGGGCAAAACATGTCATGAAACATGTTTTGTTAGTGGAAGAATAAAATAAGGAGTATGGGTAATAAAGAAATGGAAAACAAAAGAAAAAAAAATGTGTGTGTAGTGTTTGTTCCCCCCATTGCCGTGAGCTAAAGAAGAGAAAGGGGGAATTTTGTTCATCCTTTTCTCATCTTCATGCTTGCCAAAACTAGAAAGAAAAACAAAGAAAAATTTTCTCATCCTTTGGTTCATCCTTGGCCAAAAATTTTAAGGAGGAAAGAAGAAGAAAGGTGAAGAGATTCGGCCATGCATGTAGCTTGGCTAAGGTATGTTTGATGATGTTCCATGAGAGGCATGCATGTTTTAGTTGTTAGCTTGAGTTCTACCTAACCCATGGTCTAAATCTTGCTATGTGATGGAAATGGCACTTGACCATGGATGCATCATTCTTGGTTGATGTTTGATGTTGTGGTGATGAGGCATGAGGATGAGTTAAGATTCGGCCTAGGTGGAGGTTGTGTTAATGCCATTGCATGCAAAATTTGAAGCTTGTTAATGATGCATGTGATGATGGCTTGATGATTCTTGAACCTCCTTTTTAGCATTTTTGTGTGAGCACATATGTGCATTGGTTGCTAAATGGAGAAGAATCGGCTAGCAAGATGTGTGCTAAGGCCGAATGTAACTTTGCATGTTAATGAGCAATGCATGTGTTAAATTGATGAAAAGGGGGAGGATGCTTTACTAGTGTGTATATGTGTGTATTAAGTGTTGAAATCGACCCCAAAAATGGACATGCATATTCGGCCAAGGGGAAAGAAATTAGCTAATATGTTGTGTTGATGCATGATTTTTGCATGTATGAGACTTTAATGTCTAATGTATAAATATGGGCTAAGTGCCTTGTGTTCATCTTTTGATGCCTAAATGATGAAATCAATTTATTTGTTTGATTAAGCTCAAGAGCAAAGGGGAAATAAAACCGATAAAGGGAAGGAAAAAGTGGTTGAATAGCTAGCGGAATCGTTCGACAACACCCGAGGTAAGTTCTTGAGTAAGAGAGCTTAAATTACGATGTGATTAAATCATGTTTTAAGCAAATTAAAATCATGCTCTATGAGTGGCTATTGAGCCGAATGTGCAAGGATGGTGTGTGCCTTGTGTTTGAGTTTCGCAAATGAAAATGAAATATGAATGTGCATGATTAATTGAATGCTGTCCGGGCTAAGTCCCGAAGGCTTTGTGCTAAGTGAATATATCCGGACTAAGATCCGAAGGCCTTTGTGCGAGATACTAAATCCGGGTTAAGTCCCGAAGGCATTCGTGCGAGTTATTAAATCCGGGTTAAGTCCCGAAGGCATTCGTGCGAGTTATTAAATCCGGGTTAAGTCCCGAAGGCATTCGTGCGAGTTGTTAAATTAAATCCGGGTTAAGTCCCGAAGGCATTCGTGCGAGTTGTTAAATCCGGGTTAAGTCCCGAAGGCATTCGTGCGAGTTGTTAAATCCGGGTTATGTCCCGAAGGCATTGTGTGAGTTACTAAAACCGGGCTATGTCCCGAAGGCATTTGAACGAGGAGCTATATCCGGTTAAATCCCGAAGGTACGTGATTTGGTAATGAATGAGCTTGCTGTAAAATTCCAGCGAATACTCGAAAAAACATCCCAATATGGGGATATGTTACGTATGTGTTGAATTTAATCGAGCCCTTACAAATAAATGTTCGCTCAGTTGATAAACGAGCTATCGGCCTTCGGCTAAGTTAGTCGACCCCTGTAACATGGGAGACTTTGACTAATAAACTGTACTAATTGGCCTGACCAAAAATTCTAGAAAAAAATACATAGGTGGGGACATGAGTCTAGTTTCAGGGAAAAATCACAAAACTGATTTTCGAGTTGTGAAACTCAAGATATGATTTTTGAAGCGACTAGTACTCAGACTGGGCAGTGTCTGGAAAAATTTCCAAAGTTTGTTAACATCTCGTGTCCGACTCCGGTGTCGGTCTCGGGTTCGGGGTGTTACAATACCACACACAAATGGCCTACCTTTTACTAACTAATGCATTACATATTATAACTCAATACGCATCCATCATGTACTCCATAACCGAAACACCATCATATGTAAATATATACCTTGAGATATTGTATATGTCATACCAATACGTCATGTGCAAACATATATATATGTGCAAGAGTCGAATCTCAAAGTTGATTATAACTAAACATGAACATAAATCCAAAACACAAATCTTACCTACCATGCAATAAGCATAAATCATACTTATGGATATACCATGGCCGAATACATCACAACACCATACCATTTCAATTTTGGTCATGGTTAAACAAAGAACTTAATGTCTCACTCAAAAATACTAAAAAGAAAATCCAAGAGTCATCAATCCACCATCACATGTATCATTAACAAGCTTCATATTTAGCATGCAATGGCATTAACACAAAATCCACCTAGGCCGAATATCATCCCCATGACATAGCAAAGATTTGAACCATGGGCTAATTAGAACTCAAGCTAGCAACTAAAAACATGCATGAATCTCATGGCACAACCTCAAACATACCTTAATCTAGATACAAGTACGGCCAAACCTCCTCCTAATCCTCTTCCAAACCAAACATGAAGCAAGAACTCCTTCCTCCTTCCTTAGAATTTTCGGCCAAAAGAAATGAAAAAGGATGAACAATTTTTTTTTCTTTTCTTCAACTCACGGCAATGGGGGGGAACACTCACACACATTCTTTCTTTTTTCCATTTCTTTATTACCATACTCCTTATTTTATTTTTCCTAACATACCTCACTAACATAACATGTTTGTGACATGTTTCCACTCGTAGCATGGCCGGCCACTACTAATTAGGGGGAAAATTTGACATGCAAGTCCTTCCTTTTTATTACATGCACTATTAGATCCTTATAGATTAGCCTATCACATTTCAAAAGTGTCACACAAGTCCTACTAACTGAATTCACATGCAATCGACTAAATCGAAGCTTGAAATTTTCACACATTCATAATTACATATTCTAGACAATAAATATCACATTCAAACATTTCGGTGACTCGGTTTAGCGGTCCCGAAACCACTTCCTGACTAGGGTCAATTTTGGGCTGTCACAACTCTCCCCCACTTAAGAAATTTTCGTCCCCGAAAATCTTACCGGTAAATAAGTTTGGGTATCGTTCTTTCATGGCATTCTCGGTTTCCCAAGTAGCTTCTTCGACTCCGCGTTTGAACCATAACACCTTTACTAACGGAACCCTTTTGTTTCGCAGCTCTTTCACTTCACGAGCTAGGATACGAATCGGTTCTTCTTCACAACTCAAGTCAGATTGAATTTCAACTTCTGATGGATTAATCACGTGTGACAGATCGGATTTATAACATCGAAGCATCGAAACATGAAAGACGTCGTGAATCTTTTCAAGTTCAGGGGGCAAAATCAATCTATATGCAACTGGACCAACTCGTTCGGAGATTTTGTACGGCCCAATGAATCTCGGGCTCAACTTGCCCTTACGGCCAAATCTGAGTATCTTTTTCCAAGGCGAAACTTTAAGAAACACTTTATCTCCCACCTGATATTCAATGTCTTTTCGTTTCAAATCCGCATACGATTTTTGACGATCTGTGGCTGCCTTCAGACTTTCACGGATTACCTTTACTTTCTGTTTGGCATCTTTAATCAAATCAACTCCGAAAATTTTACTTTCACCGAGCTCGGTCCAAAACAATGGTGTACGGCATTTACGACCGTACAAAGCCTCGTAAGGTGCCATCTTAATACTTGATTGAAAACTATTGTTGTAAGCAAATTCAATCAAAGGTAAATACCGTTCCCATGAACCACTGAACTCGAGGTGCAACATCTCAACATATCCTCAAGTATCTGAATTATCCGTTCGGATTGACCATCGGTTTGGGGGTGAAAAGCAGTGCTAAAATGCAGCTTGGTACCCAAAGCTTCTTGCAATTTCTTCCAAAATCATGAGGTGAATCTCGGATCTCTATCCGACACGATAGAAATAGGTACCCCGTGTAATCTCACAATCTGAGAAACATACAATTCAGCTAGTTTATCCATTGAGAAATCCGTGCGTACGGGGATAAAATGAGCCGACTTAGTCAATCTATCAACGACGACCCAAATCGCATCTTTCTTACTTGCCGACACTGGCAACCCAGATACAAAATCCATCGTGACTCGTTCCCATTTCCATTCAGGTATCATGATCGGCTGAAGCAAAACCGTGGGCACTTGATGTTCCGCCTTCACTTGCTGACATACTAAGCACTTCGAAACAAAGTAAAAAATGTCTCGTTTCATACCATACCACCAAAACTGACGTCTTAGGTCGTTGTACATTTTCGTACTCCCCGGGTGGATTGACATTCGGCTACAATGAGCTTCGTTCAGAATCATCGAAATAAGTTCTGAATTTCTTGGAACACACAAATGATTCCTGAACCTCAAACAATCGTCATCATCAATTTGAAATTTAGATTCCATATTCGGAACATATTCAGCCCGTTTTGCAACCAATTCATCGTCGACTTTCTGAGCTTCACGAATTTGATGAATCAGTAATGGTTTGGCCTTTAATTCAGCTACTAACACATTGTCGGGTAGAACAGACTAGTGTACATTCATCGCTCGTAAAGCAAACAGTGATTTCCGGCTTAAGGCGTCCGCAACCACATTAGCCTTTCCCGGGTGATAATCAATGACAAGCTCATAATCTTTCAACAACTCAAGCCAACGCCTTTGTCGCAGATTCAAGTCTCTTTGAGTCATCAAATATTTGAGACTTTTGTGATCCGAAAATACATGGCACTTTTCACCAAATAAGTAATGTCGCCATATTTTCAAAGCGAATATGATGGCAGCTAATTCGAGATCATGGGTCGGATAATTTTTCTCATGTGGCTTTAATTGTCTCGACGCATAGGCCACAACTCGACCTTCTTGCATCAATACGCAACCCAACCCAAGTAGGGAGGCATCACTATAAATGACAAACTCCTTGCCGGATTCGGGCTGCACTAGTACTGGAGCTTTCGTCAAATGAGTTTTCAATTGATCGAAACTTTTCTGACACTTTTCTGTCCATTCAAACTTAACATCTTTCTGAAGCAGTTTCGTTATTGGTGTGGCTATCATCGAGAAACCTTTTACAAACCGTTGGTAGTAACCGGCAAGTCCCAAAAAGCTCCGAACCTCAGTAATATTTCTTGGAGGCTTCCAGTTAAGTATGGCTGAAATTTTGCTCGGGTCAACTCGAATACCCGATGCGGATACCACATGACCCAAGAAGCTAACCTCTCTTAAACAGAACTCACACTTACTGAACTTAGCATATAACTGCTTATCCCGCAAAATTTGCAACACTAATCTCAGGTGCTCAGCATGTTCGGTCTCATCTCTTGAATAGACCAAGATGTCATCAATGAACACAACTACGAACCGGTCCAAATACTGTCTGAAGATCTGATTCATCAAATCCATAAATACCGCAGGGGCATTAGTGAGCCCGAACGGCATCACTAAGAACTTGTAGTGACCGTACCCCGTTCTAAAAGCAGTTTTGGGTACGTCCGAATCTCGAATCCGCAACTGATAATAACCCGATCTCAAATCTATCTTTGAAAACACTGAGGCTCCCTTTAGTTGATCAAACAAATCATCAATACGCGGTAACAGATATTTATTCTTTATCGTCACTTTATTCAGCTGACGATAGTCAATGCACAACCTCATGGTTCCGTCCTTCTTTTTCACAAACAATACTGGTGCACCCCAAGGTGAGAAACTTGGTCGAGCGAAACCTCTATCCGTCAATTCTTGCAACTGAGCTTTCAACTCTTTTAACTCGGTTAGTGCCATACGATACGGAGCTATCGAAATCGGCGTAGTCCCAGGTACAAGCTCAATACCAAACTCTATCTCCCGAACAGGTGGCAAACCCGGTAATTTCGGGAAAAACATCTGGGTATTCACAAACCACCGGCACAGATTCGAGTTTTATTTCTAACTCCTTATCATCACGTACATACGCAAGGTATGCTTCGCACCCCTTTCTTACATATTTCTGGGCCAACATTAATGATATTACAGCTGGCAACCCCTTTAAGTCCGTAGACTCAACTCGGATCATCTCGTTATTTGCGCACCTCAAATCCATAGTTTTGCTTTTGCAATTCACAACCGCATCATGCACGGTCAACCAATCCAAACCAAGAATAACATCAAATTCATCAAACGGCAAAAGCATCAAGTCTGCAGGAAAACAGGAACCTCGAATTACTAGGGGACATTTCTTACACACTTTGTCGACAAGCACTTAACGACCCAAGGGATTTGACACCCGAATTATGAACTCAGTAGACTCAATAGGTAAAGTCTTACTGGATGCTAAGGTTTTGCATATATAAGAATGAGTAGAACCAGGGTCAATCAAAGCAATCACATTAGTATCAAAGAGAGTAAAAGTACCGGTAATAACATCTGGCGAGGAAGCATCCTCGCGTGCGCGTATAGCATAAGCCTTAGCAGGAGCGCGAGCCTCGGATCTGGTCGTAGCATCTCTAGATCCTCTCTGACCACCACTAGCATTGCCCGTATTTCTAGATGGTCTACCTCGAGCAGTGGTAGCACCCGGTTTCCCACTCTGATTTACATTCTGTTCAGACAACCTCGGGCAATCTTTAATGAAGTGGTCAACTGATCCACACTTGTAACAGGAGCGGTCATGGAATCTACAACTCCCCGAATGCCATTTACCGCAATATCGACATTCCGTTCTGTCCCGACGATCATTTCCAACACTAGCGACCGAAGTGACTCGTGTGCTCACAGGGGGTCGATCGCGATCTCGTCTAGAGAAACCCGAAGTGTCCCTAGACCGGCCTAAGTCATCTCTAAATTTCTTCAATGACTGTGGGAAGGGCTTCCCCGAAGACCTCTTACGAAACTCCTTTTCTCCCATATCAGCTTTTCTTTTCTCCATACTTAGCTCCTCGGCTTTACAAGCTCGCTCAACAAGTACCACAAATTCTCGGATTTCCAAGATGCCAACATACAGCTTTATATCATCATTTAGTCCATCCTCGAAATGTTTACACATCACAGCTTCTGAAGAAATGCATTCTCGCGCATACCGGCTAAGCCTCACAAATTTTTGTTCATAGTCGGTAACCGACATGGAACCTTGTTTGAGTTCAAGAAATTCCTTCCGTTTTTGGTCAATGAATCTTTGACTGATATACTTTTTTTGAAACTCGGTTTGGAAAAACTCCCAAGTTACTTGCTCTCTAGGCACAACAGAAGTCAACGTATTCCACCAATAGTAGGCAGAATCACATAGCAAGGAAATAGTACACTTTAGGCACTCATCGGGTGTGCAAGATAGCTCGTCGAGTACCCGGATAGTGTTGTCCAACCAAAATTCAGCTTGCTCGGCATCATCGCTGTCCGTAGCTTTAAATTCAGTAGCCCCGTGTTTTCGGATTCTGTCAACTAGGGCTTATTTGACCTTATTTGGTCAGTTGCCGGAGGTATTGTAGGTGCGGGGGTGGCATTAGTCGGGAATGGAGGTTGTGGAACGGCCGTATTAGTTCGAATGTATTGGTTGAACCAATCATTCATTACGCTATAGAAAGCTTGTCTAGCTTCGTCATTCGGATTACTAGCAATCGGTTGAGAGTCCGCCGGAGCTGTCCCTTGTGCGGGAGCAGGCGCCACACTCTCAAGATCATCAGCTACCGCTCGGTCGGGATCGGGATCCATTACTATAAATAAACACATTTTCAATTGTCAGAAATCACCACACTATCAAATAATCACAAAATGGCATGTATAGCTAGACCAAAACGTATTATGGTAGTCCTAGAATCGACTAAACCGTAGCTCTGATACCAATAAAATTGTAACACCCCGTGCCCGAGACCATTGCCGGAGTCGAACACGAGGTGCTGACCGACTTAATTCATTTACTTGCACAGTTCATTTTAAAAATTTCAAGACAGATGGCTAACTGTGTCACTGTCACCTTAAAAATCATATCTTGAGTTCCACAACTCGAAAATCAGTTTCGTGATTGTTCCCTGAAACTAGACTCATATATGCATCTACAAATTTTTTTCTATAATTTTTGGTTGGGCCAATTAGTACAGTTTATTAGTTAAAATCTCCCATGTTACAGGGATCGACTACACTGACCTTCGCGCATTACGACTTGGATATCTCCCTGTACAGGGCTTCAATACTGATGCCGTTTGTTTCTATAGAAACTAGACTCAAAGAGGAATCTATACATATATGGTATGACTCCTAATTATCTCTGGTTAATTTATACTGAATTTCCAAAGTCGGAACAGGGAATCCAGAAACCGTTCTGGCCCTGTTTCAGAAAAACCTAAATATCTCTTAACATACAACTCATATGACCGTTTCGTTTCTTCCATATGAAAGTAGATTCATCAAGGTTCATTTACATAATTTATTCACTATTTAATTCCATTACTACTATTTTTAGTGATTTTTCACATCCACATCACTGCTGCTGTCAGCATCTGCCTTTAAGGTAGACTTTACCTATTTCATAGTTTCCATGATTCAATTAGCCCTTTTTTGCATACATAGCACAAAGTATAATCATGATTAACCATTCCAATGGCTAATCGTTTCCAAACATTTCCATACCTCTTAGTGATCAACATACAAAACGATTATAGTACTATGCTAAAAACGTATATAAGCCATTTTCGCATGGCTATCCAAATTTACACAAAATCCATGGGTACATGACCGACAACAAGAAGGGTAGTCCTATACATGCCATTTCAAAGTTCAACCAAAATTGTACCAAAAGGGGGCTTTGATAGTCCCGAGTCCAATAGCTGACGAGCCAAAATCTATAAAATAGAGAAACAAAGAAACGGAGTAAGCAATTTATGCTTAGTAAGTTTTGAGCAAGGGATTCCAGCACAACAAAAGTATAGCATTCATATAGCTAAACGGATAATTTCATATGCACAAATTCTCAATATCATACTTACTTCACATTACCAACCCTTATGTTCATACACAAAAGATCAACTTAGCCAAAGGCCGGTAGCTCATTTATCGACTGAGCGAATACAGATTTGTAAGGGATCAACTAATTCAAAGCACACACGAAACATACCTCACCACTGGGATTTTACGAGCATATTAATTTAAATTTTTACAGCAAGATCGCTCATTCCCAAATCAAGCATCTTCGGGGTTTAGCCGGATATAACCACTCGCACAAGGCCTTCGGGTCTTAACCCGTATATGGTCACTAGCATAAATGCCTTCGGGACTTAGCCCGGATATAGTCGCTAGCACAAATGCCTTTGGATCATAGTCTGGATGTAGTCGCTTAGCACAAAAGCCTTCGGGACTTAGCCCGGATATCATTCGAGTAACCATGCACATATATCAATAAATCATGACACATTCATATTTCATTTTCATTACCAAAGCTCAAACACAAGACACTTATCACATTTACAATTTCGGCTCAATAGCCACATACAAGAGCATGATTTTGATTTACTTAAGACATAATCTAATCGAATCATAATTTAAGTCCCATTACTCGAAAACTTACCTCAGATGTTGTCGAACGATTCCGATGGCTATTCGACCACTTTTTCCTTCCCTTTATCGGATTTAGTTCCCCTTTGCTCTTGAGCTTAATTTAACAAATAAATTGATTTAATCATTTGAGCATCGAAAAGAGGAACTCAAGGTACTTGGCGCACATATATTCAATAGACATTAAAGTCACATATGTACGGAATCATGAATCAAACTCAACACACTAGTTAATACTCTCCTTAGCCGAATTTTCTAAGTCAAGATAAAGCCTTCAATATGCTTACCTATGGCCGAACAACACATCAACCTATGTACTCATTCATGTGGCCGATTATGCATGTTTATGTTGAGGCCAATTATATACTTAATACCACACACAAATGGCATACCTTTTACTAACTAATGCATTACATATTATAACTTAATACGCATCCATCATGTACTCCATAACCGAAACACCATCATATGTAAATATATACCTTGAGATATTGTATATGTAATACCAGTACGTCATGTGCAAACATATATATATATGTGCAAGAGCCGAATCTCAAAGTTGATTATAACTAAACATGAACATAAATCCAAAACACAAATCTTACCTACCATGCAATAAGCATAAATCATACTTATGGATATACCATGGCCGAATACATCACAACACCATACCATTTCAATTTTGGTCATGGTTAAACAAAGAACTTAATGTCTCACTCAAAAATGCTAAAAAGAAAATCCAAGAGTCATCAATCCACCATCACATGTATCATTAACAAGCTTCATATTTAGCATGCAATGGCATTAACACAAAATCCACCTATGCCGAATATCATCCCCATGACATAGCAAAGATTTGAACCATGGGCTAATTAGAACTCAAGCTAGCAACTAAAAACATGCATGAATCTCATGGCACAACCTCAAACATACCTTAATCTAGATACAAGTATGGCCAAACCTCCTCCTAATCCTCTTCCAAACCAAACATGAAGCAAGAACTCATTCCTCCTTCCTTAGAATTTTCAGCCAAAAGAAATGAAAAAGGATGAACAATTTTTTTTTTCTTTTCTTCAACTCACGGCAATGGGGGGAACACTCACACACATTCTTTCTTTTTTTCCATTTCTTTATTACCCATACTCCTTATTTTATTTTTCCTAACATACCTCACTAACATAACATGTTTGTGACATGTTTCCACTCATAGCATGGCCGGCCACTACTAATTAGGGGGGAAAATTTGACATGCAAGTCCTCCCTTTTTATTACATGCACTATTAGATCCTTATAGATTAGCCTATCACATTTCAAAAGTGTCACACAAGTCCTACTAACTGAATTCACATGCAATCGACTAAATCGAAGCTTGAAATTTTCACACATTCATAATTACATATTCTAGACAATAAATATCACATTCAAACATTTCGGTGACTCGGTTTAGCGGTCCCGAAACCACTTCTCGACTAGGGTCAATTTTGGGCTGTCACATATCATCTTCATCACATAGCAAGATTTAAACCATGGGCTAGGTAGAACTCAAACTAACATAAAAAATATGCATGAATCTCATGGAACAACATCAAACTTACCTTAACCTAGCTACAAGCATGGCCGAATCTCTTCAACATTTCCTCCTCCTAAACACCAACCAACCGAACATGAAGCAAGAAAATCCACTTCTTCTTCCTTCCTCCTTAGAATTTTCGGCCAAAAGAAATGTTAAAGGATGGACACTTTTTTTTCTTCGTTTTCATCACCCTCCATCTCCTTATTTTATTACTAACCCCTTATTTTACTATTTCTAACATAAACCGTTAACACAACATGTTTATGACATGTTTTACCCATCACCCTTTGTCATGGCCGGCCACTAGTAATTAAATGGGGGAAATTGACATGCAAGTCCACCCCTTTGATTACATGCACTAATAGATCCTTATAGATTAACCTATCACATTTCAAAAGTGTCACACATAAGTCCTATTAACTAAATTCACATGCAATTAACTAAATCAGAGCTTAAAACTTTCACACATTCATATTCACATATTTTAGACAATAATTATCATATTCAAATAATTTGGTGACTTGGTTTAGCGGTCCCAAAACTGCTTTCCGACTAGGGTCACTTTAGGGGTGTCACATGTAACACCCCTATCCCGTAACCGTCGCCGGAATAGGTAAGGGGCATTACCGGACTTGTAACTCATATCAGAACAGTAAAATTTTGAACTTTTTCTTGAAATAAAGATCATTCATTTAAATAAGTACTAAGCACAACCAGGGATAAAATTCAAACTTCTCTAAGTAAACATTCAAAAGATGCCATTTACACATGGCTTATATACATTAACCAAAAATATTCATCCGCCACTAGTCTATTCTATACATGCCATAAAATAACTCAAAACATAACAGTAACAAGCAGTGGATAGTGATAGTGTGACTAGTTGCTGACGATCCCCGAGCCTGTAGCTTCGAAGTGAGATCTATAAAATAGAGAAAACAAAGTAAACGGAGTAAGCATTACAATGCTTAGTAAGTTTTAAGTAGTGTCAACAGATAACAATCAAATTATAACATAGTTGTTCGTATTTATATTTCACTCTTCCTTCGGGCATACCATCCCTTTACCGAATATGCACATCTCATCATATACAATAGGCAGATAAACTTTCACATTAAAGTGAGCTCATGTGACATAAATATACTGCAAAATTTCACATAACCTCTCACACTGATCCGATGTCGCATAATCATAGGAATAGTCTCATAGATTACTCACGTATGCATCACATAACTACCTTATGATTTAGTTCAAATCAAGCTCACATATAAACTTGGAGTACATACCTGTTTAACCTTTCGCATTGAATATATTTATAAGCAATTCTTATTACGAAGTCTTATAGCTTTAACCTCTACTCGGATTATCGGCGAGACCTTTAGCTCAGACGAAATCTCCACACGAAGTTATCGGGTCTTACCCGGACAAAATCTCCACACGTAGTCATCGGGTCTTACCCGGACATAATCTCCACACGTAGTCATCGGGTCTTACCCGGACGAAATCTCCACACGTAGTCATCGGGTCTTACCCGGAATATATTTCCAAGTTTCATGTACATTTAATCACATGTTGCAACATTCACATCGACTGTCATATTTGTAATTCATTTGCCTCATCAAATATCTAATAATACACACCTTTCACATTTGGTCATTCGGCCACAATATACGCACATCGCCTACATATTTCACACTAGCCATTCGGCTTTACCACATATACATACCTCATACATATTTCGCACTAGCCATTCGGCTTTACCACATATACATATCTCATACATATTTCACATTAGCCATTCGGCCTTATCACATATATGCATGTTCATATTCATCATATTGGCCATTCGGCCTTATCACACATATGCATGCTCACATTCATCACATTGGCCATTCGGCCTTATCACACATATGCATGCTCACATTCATCACATTGGCCATTCGGCCTTATCACATATATGCATGTTCACATTCATCACATAAAATCCTAAATCAAAATATAAATTTTCATGTATTCACATCACAATTATCCAAATATACTTCACATACCACATATACTATCATGTATATACTTTGTCTTGGCCGAATCTACATCAATCATTTTCTAATGAATAATTCAATTTCACGCCATACTCTCATTTCATATTCGAATACTCATAAACTTACAATTTCACAAATTTTAATATCAAAGATCCATCTAACACTCATATATCATTTTACAATATCACGATTTAGAATTCACGTATGGGTTTAATCAATAGCTTATGAGCAACTGAAACAAGTTTTATCCATGTTTACAACAAAATCACATATTCACTACGAGCTATTTTCCTGAGCAATAGTCACTAAATTATTTATAACTGGAGCTACAAAACTCCAAATCACTTGCCGTTAATTTTCCCTGAATATAGACTCGTATATCTTCCATCCATAAAATTTCCAGAATTTTAGGTTTGGCCAATCAATACCAGATTTTTCTTAAAATTTCCCCTGTTTCACTGTTTGACTAATCTGACCACTCTTCACTACGAATCAAAGTTTTCATTGTACAGAATTCAAAATGTGTTCTATTTGATTTCATTTGAAACTAGACTCATTAAGGAGTCTAAGCATATAAATTTTATCTTATAACCATTTTTGTTCAAATTATAATGATTTTCTAAAAACAAAACAGGGGATTTCAGAGTCATTCTGACACTATCCCACACAACTTTAAATATCTATTTATAGGAAATTTCTTTGCTTACACGGTCTCTTTTATAAGAAACTAGACTAACTAAGCTTTGATTACATATTTTATTCAGCCCATAATTCCACACCAACAATTTATAGTGATTTTCTAAAATCACATTACTGCTACTGTCCAAATCAAATTATTACAATTTGCTCTTAAATTTCCAGGTCCAAACACTTATGAACTTACCATTTGAGTTTAAGACATATCATGGCCACATCATATCTTATTAAATCAACTCATTATGTCCTATTATGATTGAATTTACTCAATGTTTAATCACTTAAAACTTACCTCGGAAGTTGCCGAATGATTACGACGGCTATTCGATCACTTTTTCCTTTCCTTTATCGGATTTAGTTCCCCTTTGCTCTTGAGCTTAATTTAACAAATAAATTGATTTAATCATTTGAACATCAAAAAGAGAAACTCAAGGTAATTAACCCATATATACATTAGACATTAGAGTCATATATATATAAAATCATGAATCAACTCAACATATTAGGCCACACTCTCTTTTAGCCGATTATCTAAGCCAAGATAAAAGCATCAATATGCTTGCCTCTAACCGAATACATGCAACACCAATCTGTCTCATGTGGCCGAATATGCATGTCTATGTTAAGGCCAATATATGCTTAATACTTCCTACAAATATGGTTACTTGTATTGACTACATACCATTTTGTTTCAAATTCAAAGCTCGGCTCCTACACATATATGCATTAGTAATCAAATACTAACATTTGCACTTCACCTTACTACCATTTCTCATCCAAATAACATGAGCAACAACCATTTTTCTCTTCTACTTCCTACCATGGCCGAATGCATCAAGACACCATACCATTTCAATTTTGGTCATGGTTTAAACAAAGAACTTAAGGTCTAACTCAAAAAAAAAATGCTAAAAAGAAAATCCAAGAGTCATCAATCCACCATCACATGTATCATTACAAAGCTTAACATTTAGCATGCAAATGACATCAACACAAATCCACCTTAGCTGAATCTTAGCTCATCTTCATCACATAGCAAAGATTTAAACCATGGGCTAGGTAGAACTCAATCTAACAACTAAAAACATGCATGAATCTCATGGAACAACATCAAACATACCTCCTCCTAAAACACCAACCAACCGAACATGAAGCAAGAAGACTCCTTTCTTCTTCCTTTGATTTTTCGGTCAAGAAGAACAAGGAGGATGAAGCCTTTTTCTTTATTTTTTCTTTTAGGTATGGCACAATGGGGGAATAACCACACACATTTTTTTTTTGTTTCTCCTACTACTAACACTAATATTTTATTGCCCATGTTCTTTATTTTATTATTCCTAACATAAAGCATTAACCCAACATGTTTATGACATGTTTTAGCCATAACATTTTGTCCACCCTCATGCTCATGGCCGGCCACTACTAATTAGGGGGGGAAATTGACATGCAAGTCCACCCTTTTGATTTCATGCACTAATTGATCCTTATAGATTAACCTATCACATTTCAAAAGTGTCACACATAAGTCCTATTGACTAAATTCACATGCAATTTACTAAATCGAAGCTAAAAACTTTCACACATTCATATTCACATATTCTAGACAATAAATATCACATTCAAATGCTTCGGTGACTCGGTTTAGCGGTCCCAAAACCACTTTCCGACTAGGGTCACTTTAGGGGTGTCACATCACAAGTAACTTCTTTCAACCAAAACTCGCACTTACTAAATTTTGCATAAAGTTGCTTTTCCCTTAACACTTGCAGCACTACACGAAGATGCTCATCTGCTTCTCTTCCCTTTCCGAATACACCAAGATGTCGTCAATAAAAACGACTACGAACCGATCCAAGTATGGCTGGAACACCCGATTCATCAAATCCATGAATGCTGCCGGTGCATTAGTCAAACCAAAAGGCATTACCAGAAACTCGTAATGACCGTATCGAGTCCTGAACGCCATCTTATAAATATCCACTTCTTTAACTCTTAATTGATGATACCCTGACCGAAGGTCGATCTTAGAAAATACTGAGGCTCATTTTAATTGGTCGAACAGATCGTCGATTCTTGGTAACGGATACTTGTTCTTGATAGTCAGTTTATTCAACTGGCGATAGTCAATACATATACGCATATTCCCATCTTTCTTCTTTACGAATAGTACCGGTGCGCCCCACGGGGAAACACTTGGTCTTATAAACCCTCTATCCAACAGTTCCTGTATCTGAGGTTTCAATTCCACCAACTCCTTTGGTGCCATCCTATAAGGCGCAATGGACACAGGAGCTGTTCCAGGTAATAAGTCGATTCCAAACTCGACTTTTCTGTTCGAGGGTAATCCAAGAATTTCATCTGGGAATACATCCTGAAATCCTTTAATGGTCCTAACCGACTCCACCGTTATCTCCTCAAGCCCGGTTTGATTTACAAAGGCCAAGTACGCCTCACAACCTTTCCGAATCAACTTCTTGGCTCTTAAAGCCGAAACAACATTGGACAAATAATCCCTTCATTCCCCTAAGACCATTATCTCCTCATCTTCGGCAGTTCTTAGTACCATCCTCTTTGCAGCACAATCCAATGTCGCCTTGTGTTTAGTTAACCAGTCCATTCCTAAGATAAGATCAAAATCCCCAAATGGCAGCTCCATCAAATCTCCTTCAAAAGTTTTATCTTGTGTCATTAAAGGCATTGCCCTAAAAAGTTTATCTACCTTAATCGAATGTCCCAAAGGGCTTATCACCGATACCCCACTCACAGTCTCCTCAGGAAGCATATCCAAAGCCCTAGATACATCACACGCAACATACGAGTGAGTGGAACCCACATTAATCAAAGCAGTGGAAGGCGTGCTATGAATGAAGAACGTACTAGTTATAACATCAAGAGCGTCATAAAGAAAAAGGATAGATGTATGAGATTATGTATTGATTACCGTCAGCTCAATAAAGTTACAATCAAGAATAAATACCCATTGTCACACTTTGATGATCTATTTGATTAGCTAAAAGGTGCAACAGTATTTTCAAATATTGATCTTCGTTCTAGTTATTATCAGTTACAAGTTAAAGATTTAGATGTGCCAAAAATCGCGTTTAGGACCAGGTATGGACATTATAAATTTCTTATGATATCATTTGGTTTAACTAATGCACCTGTAGTATTTACGAATTTGATGAACATAAGTTTTAGACCATATTTAGATCTGTTTGTTGTTGTATTTATTGACGATATCTTTTTTACTCACGAGATGAGCTTGAGCATGCCGAGCATATGACAATTGTTTTGCAAACTCTATGCGAATAGTAATTATTCGCCAAGTTTAGCAAATGTGAATTTTGGCTTTGGAAAGGCAGATTTCTAGGACATGTTGTATCAACCGAGGGCATCAGAGTTGATCCGAGCAAGATTTTAGCTGTTGTTGACTAGAAACCTCCAATAAATATATCTAAGGTTAGAAGTTTTCTAGGATTAGTCAGGAATTGTAGAAGGTTTGTTAAGGGATTTTTGATGATTGCTATGCCGATGACGAGATTATTGCAAAAAGATGTGAAATTTGAGCGGTCTGAGAAACACTAGCAAAGTTTCAATTAGTTGAAAGTGTTGTTAACCAAGGCACCGGTGTTAGTTCAACCTAAGTAGGGTAAGGAGTTTGTGATTTTCTATTATGTGTCTTTAAATGGTCTAGGCTATGTTTTGATGAAGGAAGGCAAAGTGATAGCTTATGCTTCTAGACAGTTGAAGCCACACGAAAAGAATTATTCGACTGGAACGACGAAAATGTGTAGGTGTACACAATCACAACAAGTTATAAAGTAACAAGTAAATATCGAGTTATCGTACCCACATGGACTGTGAAAAGAATTATTTATGAATGCAATTAAAACCACTTTTTTGAAGAAAAATATTTTGATTTGAATAGGTGATTAAAAACTAAGATTTTTAACTAAGTAAAAAAATAAAGAGAAAATCAAAGTTCCAATGCATGATTTCAAAAGATAATTTTAATCAAGATGACATAATTGTGTTAGATTATTTACACTTCTTAACTTAGAATTACTAAACTCATATTCATGTTGTTATGAATAAATTCACGGCAACTTGGTAATTTGCTAACTTATGAACATTATCACCTACCAAAATCCATTTATCTCTTGACTATATCTCTACGTCAATTCAACCGATTAAACAAATTTTAATAAGCAAATGCAATAATGCACATACATACTTATGAAATTAAAAAGAATCTCTTGTACATATCTCTATGCCAGTTTAAACAATTAATTCAATCTCATAAGCACATAAAAGATTATGTGAGGTAACAATGTATTCCTACCTTGAAACAATTTCATTACAATAATCTTGCAAGTTATGCAATGCTAATGTATCGCGAGATACCGTTGCTAATTTAACCTTCAACAACCTTAAATGATTAAACATGCACTAATTAAGTATCATTAAATTAATTACAATTTCAATCAACATCTTACCAAGGCCTATAACAACAATAACACAATTTTAATAAATTAAGTGGAAAAAATGCAATCAACCTAACAAAAATTAAATTTAAACTATATTATTTAAATTAAACATATCAACATCCAAATTATTCATAGACATGTTTATAACAACAACAATAAAATTAAAAGGATAAGGAACAAGAATCAAATCTAGTGTTTCTCCAAGGCTTGATTAAGTTGCTCTGCTCCTCCTTCATCACTTGTTCTTATTGAACTGAGACTTCCATGAACACTTGAATGCTACTCCAAATGGTGGTTGAAGGAATCCTTTTCAAGAGGTGAAGTTGACAAAGGAATGGGGAAGAAAATGAAGAACAACGAAAGGGGATTGAGAGAGAAAGTGAGAGAGAAGTGAAAGGATGAGAGGTTATTTTTATAGGTTGAGTAGGCTGCTAAAATTAGCAAAAATTATCAACCATAGAGTCACCCATGGCCGGTCACACATGTGGCAATTTTGAAGGTTTCAAACTTGCTATTTTAAGGTATGGGCAAATCTAGAAAGGCGTGAATAGTAGAGAGGTTTGAATGCAAATTCAAGGAGTCTTCAAGGGCTATTTTGCAAGCCAAATAATCAGCCAAACAAGCTTATTCGGTCAGCATGTGGGACAGTTTTGGGCTGCCCACTGTTCGGTCGGATCGATTTTCTCGGTTCAGCCCAACTGGGCCTCTTTTCATAATTAATTAATAATTATTTGTTTAGCCGAAAAAATTTGGATTAAAATTAAAATTAATTATATTATGAATTAATATTCATAGTTTGGACTGTCTTTGGCTGAAAAATTAATTCACCTTGATGCTTCAAAACTTGCTTCTCAGTTTTGCGCTTCTAGTAGTGTCTTCCGAGCCAATTTTCGCCCTTTGTTCAAATCAGTCAAAAATGATCAAAATTAATCAAAATTTATTATAAAATTAATTAAAATTAAACATGTTAATAATTTAAGTACAATTTAATTATTTTATAATTATTATATGTTTTTTTGACAAGAATTACCACAAATTAACATGAATTTGAGTTAAAAAAATGCATGAAAAAAGTGTGTATATTTTCGTGTTCCCACACCCCCAAACTTAATTCATTGCTCATCCTAAGTGAAACACAAATTGAAAAGAATTTCTCAAAAACAACTTTGAAACATTCCTTCAGAAAAATATTCTTCCCGAAATTATGAATTTAGTATACTTATGCTCAAGAACAAGAAATTTGATATGTATGCTACTTAAGTATACATATCATTTAAATTAATCTCAATTATTATTATGATAGCAAAAATATACTAAATGCTTTCTCAATAAAGACATGTTAAATCCCTACCAATATGATTTTATTCCCTTATTGAAGACTAAGCTGTAATCATCAAGTTTAATTTATGCATTCACATGTTGAGCATAGCAATTTCTCTCCACTAATGTAGGTAGCATAGAAACATGAATCAATAGGTATTTTAAATAGGCTGTAATGTGGCTAGGCTAGGGGTAGGTAAAAGATAGATAAATTTAGGCTTAAAACCTAGATTCAACATCAATCAGACCTACAAAATATTTACCTTTAATACACCAACTTATTTTGCTTTCACATGCTTATTTGTACATCTATTTTCTTTCAAGTACATAAGATCTTTTCTTTTTTTTTTCACAAGCATTTTGTTGTATGTACTACAATTTTTTAAGCATTTGATACTTCTTTTCAACTCCCCCAAACTTATTTTCAAAGAATATTCTGAATAGTACTGAGTTTTGTGTTTGGGACAATTTAAAGATAATTAAGAGAAAAGTGATGGTTAAATATTACAAAGGTTCAAATAAAATTAAGCCATATAGTCTCAAAGTTGGGTTTCAAAGGATAAAAATTCATCAGGATTGGCTTGAAAGACTCAAACAATCCAAACAAAAGTTACCTAAATCATTTCCAACATTCTTTACTTCCTAGGATTTTGCATCAAGAAACTACTAAGTCAATTCTAAAGACTTAAACTTTCATGCATGCCTAACTTTCTTAAGGAACTAAAAATTTTATGGTATGATTTGCATGTTTTATTAAGAATACATTTGTGTCATAATTTAGCCAACATAAAACTTATTGAAATAATAGAATTTTATTCAAACTAAAGTTTAGCATACTTAACAAAATTTCAAATTTTTGAACAAGTTATAACCTAATAATAATTAAAAGAAAATTTTATCCTGAGAGGAAATAATTTCAATTTTTTGGTCCCTTATACTTAAGATGAACAATGTTCTCATTGTTAAAAGTGAATAAATACTATACACCATGTACGATTCTAGAAAAGAGGAGGTGAGTCAATTTGACTGCTTAAGTACCAAGCTCTCTCTAGATCCAATCCTAGAAATGAATATATCTATTGCCACACTTTGTACTTTGCAACTTGTTCATTATTATTTATGATTTCCACCTCTTGTTTTATTATGCGAAAAAAATCCTAATAGAAACTGATCCTAAAACATTAAATAACCTAAGAATGAAAAAAAAATAAAGTTAAGATCCCCCTTTTTTATTTATTTACAGATCCCTCAGAATCTGACTCATATTTTGCTCCATCATCTTTTTTTTTACATGAATCGCTTCACTCCCTTTTCGATAATGGAATCCATGGTTCAAATATGAAATCTGGAAGCTCAGGAACAAAAATGAATGGGTCATTTTATATTTTCGTAAAAGCACTTCTCATTGAGTCATCCTGTATTTTTTAATATCTCTAGTAAGCTTGTTGCTGCCACTGCATGTGTTGCATTATGTCCATCAACTTTGACAGCTCATCTCGAAGATCTGGGTGAGGCGATTGAGTTCTAAACATTGAGGTTGTCATGTCAAGTTCAGTTACTGGTTCCATTGGTTCTGCCTTATCAGGGATTCCAGCTAATTGCATTGGCTTGATCTCTATGGGATCTTCTTCTTTGGGATCCTCGTCTCTTTAACTCGTTTTTGGAGAATAGAGTCTCCAGCTATTCGGTAGAGGTCCCAATCTGTGATTGTGCCCTAGCTATGACCTGTCTTCTTTATTTTTGTAGGAATTTTAGCTTTCAAGCACAAAATTGTTATAGTAAAGGGAAAGTAAGCTAGGCCAGAACGTCTAGCGCCACAATTCCGCATTTCTCTCAAAATGATTTTTCCCACATCAATAGTATTTCCAATAAAAATCGAGTATAATAAGACCATTTGCTCTTATGAAACTATAGTCCCATGTGAAATAGGCGTCAGGCTAAATCGAATAGAATAGAACCACACATTCGCTAGTGGTGTCAAATATTCTCTATGACAAGTGTGAATTCATTGCTTTGAAACAGTCCACTTAGAACCTGGAACTGTAAGTTCCTCGAGAATTTCTTGCAGATTTTCAGTCTCAATATTTCTTATCAAGGAAGAATATTCATCATCTTCGAAATTAGGTAACTCAAAGAATTCATTAATAGCGTTAGAGGTTATTGGTACCGTGATTCCTCGGACAGAAACTTTCGTTAATTCATTTGAGGTCTCACGAACTAATTTCTCATCTACACTCGGTCTTTTCTCATAAAACAACTCCCAATTGAGAGCTTCAACAAATTTTCAAATGCGCGTCATGAAATCAATATATTTGCTTTCTTTCAATGTAAAGCCTTCATTAGGGTGCATTTGTTGATTCTTGAAGATCTTTTCGTACATTGCTTTGGCTTCTTCATAGTGAAATTTGTTTTGGAATTCATCAATTTGGGCAGAGGCACGAGTTCTCTTACAAGGCATGATTAACCTGAATAGAAGATAGAAACAAATATATTTTCAAAAATTTAATTAGTATAAAATATTAATAATTCAATAAATTGAAAACTTAAATAATTAAATAAATTTGAAATTTAGGAGAAAAATTTGTCTTACCACCTTGATATAGAAATTAAGAACTTAATAAATAAAATTAGAAGAAAAAGAAATTAATTGAGGGTTGAAAGAGTGACTGATTGGTGGCAAAATAAGATGGAATTCTGGTACATAAGTGACAAGGGTGTTCGTTTAGAGGCAAGGGCAACAACAACATGCAAGGGAGTAGTGGTGTGCGACTGGTGCCATAAAGGCAATAGTAATGTGTGGAGCCATGCATGGGCAGAGGGGCATGCGTGTGCTGTGCGGATGCTAGGCAGCAGGAAGGTTCGTCAAGCAAGGCCTGGCAAGCTACTAGGTGCGCGAGCTGGTGCAAAAGCTACTGGGCTGTTGGCGTGTACGGGCTGGAGCTGGGAGCGACAACGATAGGAGCAGAGCAGGACGTGTAAGGCAGTAGTAGTACGTGATGGTCAGCTGGAGCAAGCGTGGGCGTGAGTGACTTTGGAGCTAGCTAGTGACGTACGCGACGAGGTAGGTCGTGAGGGTGGCTGCTGGGAAACAAGGTTGCTAAAGGTGCCGACTGTAACAGCCCGATTTTACGCCTAGTCGGAATAGTGGTTTCGAGCCCACAAATTCAACGTAAGAAAATTTATTGTTATTATATTTTTATGGTCTACGATTTCATGAAATGGTTTCATGAAAATTTTCTTTTGAAAACTTTAACGTTTGGCCACTCAATTTAGTCAAAAGGACTAAATTGTAAAACGTGCAAAACTTGAGTTCTACATGCTAAAGCTGTCCAATTATTATAAAATTTTAAATTGGAGGTCCTTAAATAGTGATTAGACCATTGGATAATTTTTTGGACAAAAAATGGGCATGAAATAGGTGAAATAGAATATTTTTGAGTTAGGGTCATTTTGGTCATTTAGTAATTAAAATAATTAAAAAGCCAAAATCAAAGCAAAATTCTGTCCATTTTCAAGCTATAGCCAAATTTCACAAGGGGAAACCATGGCTAGGGCTTTTCAAGCTTCCAAGCTCGTTTGTAAGTTCGTTCTAGCCTCGTTTTTAATATTCTTTACATTTTTTAGATCCTCATAGCTCGGTTTAGCTATTTCCACCATTATTTTGAGCTAGGATTTGTTTTTAAAAATTTACCCATGGATGACATGCATGTATTTTGATGTTTAGTGGTAGAATATGAATGCTCGGTGTGTAATAAACGATTTTTACTAAGTGATTTTCGGTGAAATTGTCAAAAAGGACTAGTTTGTAAAAAGCTGTAAAATGTGTGTAAGTGTGTGAATAAATGGAAACTGTGGACTGCTATAGTTATGAAAATGGTTCGTTTAGGCTTGAAATATAAGGAAATTGAATAAAAATAATTTTACGAGCCTAGGGGAAAAAGTGTAAATATGATAAAGTTTAATGGAAAAAATGTAAATTTTGCCAAAATGTGAATTTAGGCTAATTTGAGTAGCAGGATGAATAAATGAGTTAAATGTGTTGTTATAGAACAAGGAAACGAGATTCAGACTTAGAACAGGAGGAAAACAAAGAATATGACGAATAAGTCCTTTTCACCGATTGTGCTGCCGAGGTAAGTTTGTATGTAAATAATATATCATTTTTACTTATGTTATAATATTTTGTTATTATATGAGAGGTGGTTGCATATTGAATGATCACTTGATGTAAATTATGAATTGAAATTGATTATGGATGAAATTGTAAAATGTTGAAAAGTCAGGAATTTCCCAATTAAACCTTCGAAATAGAAAAGATACGAATGATCCATTGTGAGAACACATGTGTAGTACTACGTGCAAGCTACTATGTGTTTAAAATGGTTTTAGGTATGTGTGTAGTACTAAGTGCAAGCTACTACGTGTATCAGATGGTTAGGTCGCATCTATAGTACTAAGTGCAAGCTACTATGTACCCGATAGCTTCGATCACATCTGTGGTAGTAAGTGCAGGGCACTATGTGTAAAAGATAGCTTTGGTCACAAGTGTGGTACTATGTGAAGGCCACTTTGTGAAGAAGGTAGCTTTGACTACAAGGGTGGTATTATGTGCAGGCCATCGGGCATCTGTTATTATTCTGATATGTTCAACGGGAAACGACTAGGTGTAATTGAATATGACTATGTGATGAATAAGTGAAGGTTCATGTGTGTAAACTTATGAGAACATGCTCGATATGTGATCGAACTTTGGTAAGATTGATATGGAGTAAGTGTTACAATGAAAGTTACTACAAAGAAATCATGAAAGAGTGAAATTTAGTAATAAATATGTTTTGGACAGCAGCTGTTGTGTGACTTTAAAAAATCACCAAACATGGTGGAAGTTGAATAAGAGATGAAATAAAAGCTTATTGAGTCCATTTTCATATAAAGGAAAGGGTGTAAGCAAAAGAATTTTATATTATAAGATATTTGAATTTTTGTGAGGCAGAGTCAAAATGATTTCTGAATCCCCTATTCTGATTTTGGAAATCATTAAAAATTGTACAAAACTAATTATGGGTTATAATTTATATACTTAAAATCCTTAATGAGTCTATTTTCGAAAGAAACAAATAAGAACATTGTACAAATCTTGTACGAAGAGATAATTAATTTTTAGTATAGAGGGGTCGAAACTTTCGGACAGCGAAATAGGGGTGACTTTAAAGAATAAACTATACTTATCGGATAAACCAAAAATTCTGGAAATTTTATGGTAAGAAGATATGTGAGCCTAGTTTCAGCGAAAATTAGTTGATCTTAATTTGGAGTTCCATAGCTCAAGATATAAATAATTTAGTGAATATGACTCGAGTAGACAACTTGAGATGAACATGAATAAATAGTGGAACTATGTGCAATTATGATTGTATTATCTTGAGAACATATTGTGAAGATTTATAAAAGCATGTTAAAAGATTACTTATCATTTACATACCTACTTACTAAGCGATAATGCTTACTCCCTTCCTTTCCTTCTTCCTATAGTGTCACCGATGCTAGCTTGAGTTGGGGGTCGTCGGAGATTCTATCACACTAACAAGTTATTGATTGGTAAAGTATTAATGATCTTCAAGTATTTTTAAGTCTATGACATGTATAGGGACTTGATTATGTGTATATGTTATTATGAGTTGGCCTAAAATGTTGGCCTATAACATTTGATAGTTCATTTTGTATAAGGCCATTGAGGATGGCTAATATTAGTTAAGTTATATGTTTATGATGTTGTATTTTGTGGATGTGCAAGCTTGCATGACTTGGTTGAATGAGTGTGTGATGATTAATTATGGAAAGTGAAGCATGTGAATGGTTGTGTGAAGAACACGGCCTTGGACACTGGCGTATACCCCTATTTTCAAGAAATTTTCTAATGTTTTCCAAAGTTTACGATTTAGTCCCGAACCACTTCCAAAGATGTATTGGGCCTCTTAGGCCCGTATAAGGGACGATATGCATGTGTATGAATGATTTTAAATTGAATGAAATTTTATGTCTCGGTTTAATACGTTTACAAGAGTATGTGTTCCGGTAATACCTCGTATCCTATTGCGGTGTCGAATATGAGTAAGGGGTGTTACACTGACGGTGGGTGTTGGAAGGAAGGATGGTAGGTGATGTGAGAAAGTGTAGAAGGTGATTGGAATTTATAGTGAAGAGGGTAGGAGTTCAATTAGAATTCTTAGAACAAATTAATAATTAAAATGTTCTAAGTTCTAATTCTACACAAAGTTAATAACAATCAATAAATAATATAATGCAGATTACTTTATTATTTGCTATTAATTTAGTGAAATAAAAATTATTAATATTATCAATTTTAAACAAATCCTAATTCTATGCAAAGTTTGATAATAATTAATATATATTATAATAAATATAATTATATACTAGTTATTATCATATCATTTATTAAATTAAATTAAAAACTTTGAAAATATTTACAAAAAGAGACATCTAATTTTTAATATTTACAAAAATAGCAACAAAAATTTGAAAATAGTTCAATTAAGTACCTAGACTTAAAGAAAATTTGAAATTGTGTTGCAATTAAAACTTGGATTGAAATTGACCCTTTTTTATTTGAATAACAAAAAATCTATTTTTCTATTTAGGGAATAATTTCTTGGGAGATTATGTTAAAATCAATTCCCAAGAAAGGTTGGAAGGGTCACAAGCGGTCCCACTTAAGTTTCAATCTCCTAGACAGAATTTATTTAAATATACTAATCCCAAATATATACCTTAAATCATTTATATAGAAAGAAAAATGAGAAAAAACAAATATCTGATAAAATGAATGAGATTTGTTCCTGTTCAATTTTATCCCCCAGTAATGTTTTAAACGCTGAGCATTGACTTGAAAATTACCTTCCTTACTTTGAAGTTTGACAACTCTGTATGGATAAACTTGGTGAATCGGTAAATGGATCGAACCAACGTGATTTTAACTTGCCTGGAAAGAACCTTAATCTGGAATTGAATAACAAGACTTATTGACCTGTTTCCAATTCTTGAACTCAAATGTGCTTTGTCATGCCATCTTTTAAATCTTTCATTGAGTAGTTTGGCATTCTCGTATGAGAACATTCAAAATTCTTCTAACTCGTTGAGTTGAAGCATCCGTTTCTCTTTAGCAAGCATAAGATCCAAGTTGAGTTGTTGGAGAGCCCCGAAAGCTTTGTTCTCTAACTCCAAGGGCAAATGACAGGCTTTCCCAAATACCAACCTACAGTGTGACATCCCTAAAGCTGTTTTGTATGCTATCTTGTAGGCTCATAAAGCATCATTCATTCTTTTGGACCAATCTCATCAATTCGGGCAAACTACCTTCTCAAGTATGCCTTTGATCTCTTTGTTTGCCAGTTCAGCTTACCCATTTGTCTGTGAATAGTAGGCTATGGCAACCTTGTGCTTCACTCCATGTTTGTCGAGTAACCATTTCAACCATTTGTTCATAAAATGGGACCCTTCATCACTGATGATAGCCCTTGGGGTTCCAAACCTTGTGAACACATGCTTCTACAAAAACTTCATCATAACCTTATCATCGTTCATCGAATATGCATCAGCCTCAACCTACTTAGACACATAATCTATTGCTACCAATATGTACTTCTAACCAAAAGACAGAGGGAAAGGGCCAAGTAAGTCAATACCCCAAACATCGAATTATTCTACCTCAATAATGTTTGTCCGGGGCATTTCATTTCTGTTGGTAATATTTCCAATCCTCTAGCATCGATCACAACTCCTTACATAAGCATATGCGTCTCTGAATAATGTTGGCCAAAAGAATCCGGCTTGCAATACTTTGGTCACAGTATGTGTACGACAACTTGGTAATTTTCTAACTTATTAACATACTCACATACCAAAATCCATTTATCTCTTGACTATATCTCTATGTCAATTCAACTGATTAAAAGAATTTTAATAAGTAAATACGTTAATGTACATACATACTTATGAAATTAAAAATAATATCTTGTACGTATCTCTGTGCCAATTCAAACAATTAATTCAATCTCATAAGCACATAAAAGATTACGTTAGGTAACAATGTATTCCTGCCTTGAAACAATTTAATCACAATAATCTTGCAGGTTATGTAAGGATAATGTATCGTTAGATACCATTGCTAATTTAACCCTCAGCTACCTTAGATGATTAAACATGCACTGATTAAGTATCATGACAATTAATTACAATTGCAATCCATTTAAATAATTAATTCATTAGTTACCTTACAATTTTAATGCAAGAATAACTTTGTCATGGTTTTACTTAATCAAACATCTTACTAAGGCCTATAACAGCACAAACACAATTTTAATAAATTAAGTGGATAAAATGCAATCAACCTAACACGAATTAAATTTAAACCATATTAATTAAATTAAACATATCAACATCACAATTATTCATAGGCATGTTTATAATAGCAACAACAATAAAATTAAAAGGATAAGGAACAAGAATCAAATCTGGTGTTTCTCCAAGGCTTGACTAAGTTTCTCCGCTCCTTCTTCTTTGCTTGTTCTTGTTGAACCGGGACTTCCACGAACACTTGAATGCTAATCCAAATGGTGGTTGAAGGACTCTTTTTCAAGAGGTGAAATCGACAAGGGAATGGGGAAGAAAATGAATAACAACGAAAGGGGATTGAAGAGAGAAACTGAGAGAGAAGTGAAAGGATGAGAGGTTTTGAAATGTATTCCAAATGAGCAGACAAGGGGGGATTTTATAGGTTGAGTAGGCTGCTAAAACTAACAAAAATCAGCAGCCATAGAGTCCCCCAATGGCCGGCCACACTGTGGCAAGTTTGAAGGTTTCAAACTTGCTATTTTAAGGTAAGGGCAAATCTAGAAAGACATGAATAATAGAGGGGTTTGAATGTAAATTCAAGGAGTCTTCAAGGACTATTTTGGAAGCCAAAAAATCAGCTAAAAAAGCTGATTGGGTCAGCATGTGGGACGGTCTTGGGCTACCCAGTGCTCAATCGGATCGATTTTATCGGTTCAGCTCAATTCTGCTTCTTTTCATAATTAATTAATAATAATTTATTTAACCCAAAATAATTTGAATTTGAATTAAAATTAATTATATTATGAATTAATAGTCATAATTTGGACCGTCTTTGGTTCAAACATTAATTCGCCTCGATGCTTCAAAAATCGTTTCTTGATTTTGTGCTTCTAGTAGTGTTTGTCGAGCCAATTGTAGTCTTCTGTGTGAATCTGTCGAAAATGATCAAAATTAATAAAAATTAATTATAAAATTAATTAAAATTTAACATGTTAATAATTTAAATGCAATTTAATTATTTTATAAGTATTATATATCTTTCGACAATAATTACTACGAATTTGCATGAATTAGAGTTAAAAAAGCATCTAAAAGTGTGTATATTTTCATGTTTCTAGTGGTTCTGGATGGCCGCTTTATGCGCATTGTGATCATAGGCATCCTACAGAGTGTCATAAGTTGATAGTTGGTTGTTATAACTGTGGTCCAAAAGAACATTTTCTATAGGATTTCCCGAATAGAGTTGAGGTTTCATAGACTCAGAATTCGATACCTATTTTTGCACCTGCTAGGGCCCGAGGTCATGGTAGAGGTAATGGGAGACTAGTTGGACAGCAAATTTTCACTCACACTGTTGCTTCACAAGTTGAGTTTAGAGGTCTAGCTCGGGTTTCTGTGGTTAGGGAACCTGAGGATCAAGGTCCGACTGATGTTATTCCAGGTACTTTCATTTTGCAATCTATTCCATTGTTTTCCTTGGTTGATTCCTATGCTACACATTTGTATATTTGGGTGAATTAGCTTGTAATGTAACACCCCTTACCCGTGTTCTACACCGGAACAGGGTACGAGACATTATCGGAACATAACACATGCAATCGTACGAAACCATGACGTAGATTTTTTTGTATATATATCCAAGTTAAAACAATTGAAATTTCATACTTAATCATGCATCCTCATATGTTATAGCTTGAACGATATTAATTAATATCAATGGTCATATACAAAATGAGCTATCAAATATTGAAGGCTAACATTTTAGGCCAAATTAGTTATGACATAAAACAAAATAATTAAGTCCTCTGTACATGCCATAATCCAAAATATTGTTTTCAAAATACCAAAAGAGTGTTGATAGGTGAATGGATCTCCAATGATCTCCGAACCCTGAGTTAGCTTGGTGACACTATAAGACAAAGGAGAGGAAAGAGAGTAACCATAAAGAGTAGTAAGTATGTACGTAAATAATAAACAATTTGTCAACATGATTCTCAATGTAAAACAATCATAATTGTACAATTACTCATTTTCAGGTTAAGCTATTTTCTTGAGTCAGAGTAACTAAATTTTATATAGCTTGAGCTACGGAACTCCAAATTAAGATCTATTAATTTTTCCAGAAACCAGACTCACATATATTCTTACCATAAAATTTTTAGAATTTTTGGTTTAGTCAATTAGTACAGTTTATTCATTAAAGTTACCCCTGTTTCACTGTCTAACAGTTCCAACCTCTCTTTACTAAAAATTATTTATC
This sequence comes from Gossypium hirsutum, assembly GCF_007990345.1. Classification (NCBI taxonomy): domain Eukaryota; kingdom Viridiplantae; phylum Streptophyta; class Magnoliopsida; order Malvales; family Malvaceae; genus Gossypium; species Gossypium hirsutum. Next base: position 40,119,988 of record NC_053425.1, on the reverse strand, counting down.
TCATGGTACGGGACTCCAAATTAAAAACCGCTGATTTTCCCACAAACTAGACTCAAATATATTCTTACCATACAATTTTCAGAATTTTTAGTTTAGCAAATTAGTATATTTATTCATTAAATATACCTCTATTTCACTGTCTAACAGTTCTGATCTTTCTTCACTTAAAATTATTTATCTCATGGTACAGATCTCAGATGCTGTCCTCGTCAATTCCTCCTGAAAATATACTCATTAAGTATTTTAAACACGAAAATTATGACCCATAATTATTTTTTTACAGTTTTTAATGATTTTCCCAAATAAAAATAGGGGATTCCAAAATCATTCTGACTCTGTCTCACAAAAATCCAATTATCATATAATATGAAATTCTTTTGCCTTCACCGTTTCTTTTATGAGAAAATAAACTCATTAAGATTTAATTTCATATCTTATTCAACCTCTAATTCAATTGCTACCATTTTTTGGAGATTTTTCAAAATCACACTACTGTTGCTGTCCAAAACTATTTTATTATAAAATTTCATTTTTACATAATTTCATTTACTCCATTCTATCATATCAAAAGATTCACTCAACTATCGAGCACATTGCTCACAACATTTCACATTGATATACTTGCAGTTATTCATCACATAGTCATGTACATATGTATTTTCACTTAGTAAATTTTCTGTTGTACTCATCGGAATAATAACAGATATCCGGTTGCCTGTGCATATACCACCCTTGTAACCGAAGCTCTCTGGTACGCATAGTAGCCTGCACTTAGTACTACACATGTGACCTATCAATCTGGTACACGTAATAGCCTGCACTTAGTACTACACATGTGACTTATCCATCTGATACAGGTAGTAGCCTGCACTTAGTACTACACACGTAATCGAAGTTAACGGGTACGCATAGTAGCCTAGAATTAGTACTACACATGTGACCTATCAATCCGGTACACGTAGTAGCCTGCACTTAGTACTACACACGTGATCAAAACTATCGGGTTTGCATAGTAGCCTGCACTTAGTACTACACATGCGACCTAACAATCTGGTACACGTAGTAGGCTGCACTTAGTACTACACACGTGACCTAAAACTGTCTTAAACACAAAGTAGCCTGCACATAGTACTACACATGTGTTCTCACAACAGATCGTTCGTATCTCTTCTATTCCGAAGGTTCAATGGGGAAATTCTTCACTTTCCAACATTTTACTAACTCGTTCTTACTCAATCTCAATTCGTAGTTTACATCAATTGATCATTCTATAGGCAACCACATCTCATATAGTAATAAAAGATAATAACATAAAAGGAATTGAAATATTATTTACATACAAACTTACCACGGTGAAAAATATAGAAATTTTGCAATTTTGTCCACAATATTTTCCTTTCCCTGATCAAGGTCGATTCCACATCTTTCTTGGTCTGTAATAACACATTTGACTTATTAAAATGCTCACATTATTCAAATTAACCCAAAAACATCCTATGGAAAAAAATTACAATTTTGCCCCTGAAGTTTCACAAAATTACGATTTTGCCCTTAGGTTCGAGAAATAATTTTTATTCAATTTCCTTGTATTTTAGGCTTAGCCAAACCATTTTCATAACTATAGCATTCCACAATTTGCATTAAATCACACACTTACACACATTTTGCAATTTTTTACAAACTAGTCCTTTATGCAATTTCAACAAAAATCACTCAGTAGAAGTTGTTTATCACAGTCCAAACATTCATATTCTTCAATAAAACATCAAAATACATGCATGTCATCCATGGGTAAAATTTTAAATATAAACCTTAGCTCAAAATATTGGTAGAAATAGGTAAACCGAGCTACGAGGATCTCAAAAATGTAAAGAATATCAAAAACGGAGCAAAAATGGACTTGGAAGTTTGAAAAACCCTAGCTATGTCTTCCTCATGTGAAATTCGGCCAAGGGGTTGAAGATGGACAAAAATTGGCTTTTAATTTTGTTTTTAATTTATTTTAATAACTAAATGACCAAAATACCCTTAATGAAAAACTTTGGAAACATGTCTAGCCATGTTCATTTTTGTCCACCAACTTAACCAATGGTCTAATTACCATATAAGGACCTAAAATTTAAAATTTCATAACAATTGGACACCTCTAACATGTAGAACTCAACTTTTGCACTTTGTACAATTTAGTCTTTTTGACTAAATTGAGTGCCCAAACGTCAAGATTTTCGAATGAATTTTTTAAAAAATAGTTCCATAAAAATGTAGACCATAAAAATATAATAAAAACACATTTTTCTATGTCAGATTTGTGGTCCCGAAACCACTGTTCGACTAGACCCAAAATTGGGCTGTTACAACTCTCCCCTTTCTAAGGATTTTCGTCCCGAAAATCTTACTGGTAAAGAGGTTTGGGTACTGTTTCCTCATGGCTACCTCTGGTTCCCACGTAGTCTCCTCTATTCCATGCCTTTGCCACAATACTTTTACTGAGGCTATACTTTTATTTCTCAACTGTTTAATTTCCCGATCCAAAATCTTAATTGGTTCATCATCGTAGGTCATATCCGGTCAAATCTCAATCTCTGTCAGAGGAATCACATGTGAAGGATTGGAAAGATAACGTTGCAGCATCGACACATGAAACACATTATGGATCTTTTCCAACTCTGTTGCCAAAGCTAACCGATATACCACTGGCCCTACTCTTTTAATAACCTCATACGGCCCAATAAAACGTGGACTCAACTTGCCTTTTCGGCCAAATCTGAGAACTTTCTTCCATAGGGACACTTTCAAAAATACTTTATCTCCGACCTAAAACTCAATCTCTTTTCTTTTCAAATCTGCATATGATTTCTATCTATCGGAAGCAGCTTTCAAACAATCTCAAATTACTCTTACCTTCTCTTCGGTTTCCTTAACCAAATCAACTCCGTGAATCTGTTTCTCCCTAAGCTCGGTCCAATACAAAGGTGTTTGGCACTTGCGGCCATACAATGGCTCATAAGGTCCCATTTTTATACTTGACTGAAAACTGTTGTTGTAAGCAAATTCAACTAGTGGTAGGTATTTCTCCCAACTACCTTCAAATTCTAAAACACAACATCGAAGCAAGTCTTCAAGAATTTGAATTACCCTTTCGGATTGACCGTCAGTTTGCGGATGAAACGTAACACTAAAATTCAATTTCATACCCAAGGCTTCTTGCAACTTTTTCCAAAAACTCGAAGTAAATCTTAGGTCTTTATCCGAAATAATAGACATAAGTACTCCATGCAATCTCACAATTTCAGCAATAGACAATTCAGCCAACTTATCAAGTGAGTAGTCGGTACGTACCGGTATAAAGTGAGTCGATTTCTTCAATCTATCAACTATAACCCAAACGGCATCTTTCTTTTTCATAGTCAAAGGCAAACCTGTCACAATATCCATCGTGATTTTGTCCCATTTCCACTCGGGAACCATCACTGGTTGAAGTAAACCCGAAGGCACCTGATGTTCGGCTTTCACTTATTGACTGATCAAACACTTTGATACAAACTCAAAAATATCTTTTTTCATACCCGGCCACCAATATAATTTCTTCAAATCATTATACATTTTTGTGCTGTTAAGATGGACAGATAAACTACCACTGTGTGCCTCATATAAAATCTTCTGAATCACCTCAGTATCTTTCGATACACATACTCGATCATGGAACATTAAGCAATCATCTGATCGATTTGAAATTCTGAGTTACAACCTGATTCACACTGAGCTTGCCTGGCATGCAAATCACTATCATTCTTCTGAGCTTCACAAATTTGCTGAAGAAATAACGGCCTAGCCCTCAACTCGACCAAAATCGAACCATCATCATACATAGCCAAACTTGCACTCATTGCTCTCAAAGCAACCAAGGATTTTCTGCTCAAGGCATCTACGACTACATTCGCTTTCCCCGGATGATAGTCAATCATTAGCTCATAATCTTTCAATAATTCGAGCTATCTCAATTGTCACAAATTCAAATCCCTTTGATTCATTAGATACTTCAAACTTTTGTGATCAGTAAAGATTCGACATTTCTCACCGTACAAATAATGACGCCAAATCTTCAAAGCAAAAATAATGGCGGCCAATTCCAAATCGTGCATCGGGTAATTCTTCTCATGCGGTTTCAACTGTCTCGAGGCATAAGTTATCACTTTACCTTCTTACATCAACACACATCCAAGACTAGTTAATGATGCATCACTATAGATCACAAACTCTTTACCTGACTCGGGTAGCACTAACACTGGTGCTTCTGTCAATCGCGCTTTCAACTTCTCAAAACTTTGCTAACACTTTTCAGTCCAATCAAGCTTAACACTCTTTTGTAGCAACTTAGTCATAGGAGAGGCAATCATCGAGAATCCCTCGAAAAAGTGTCGATAATATCTGGCTAAACCCAAAAAGCTTCTAACCTTGGTTACATTCTTTGGAGGTTCCTAATCAACATTCACTGAAACTTTGCTCAGATCAACCCGAAACCATCACCCGAAACTAGATGTCCCAAAAATACAACTTTATGAAGCCAAAATTCACTTTTACTGTATTTAGCGAACAATTTATTTTCTCTCAAAATCTATAATACCATTCTCAAGTGTTCATAATGCTCAGACTTATCTTGAGAATAAATCAATATGTCATCTATGAACACAACCACAAACTTATCCAAATATGGCCAAAAGATTCGGTTCATCAAATCCATAAAAATGGTCGAAGCATTAGTTAAAAGGAAAGGCATCACAAGAAATTCATAGTGTCCATACCTCATTCTGAAAGCGGTTTTTGTCACATCTGACTCTTTAACTCTCAACTGATAGTAACCGAATCTCAAATCTATCTTTGAAAACACTGTTTCCCTTTTCAACTGGTTGAAAAAATCATCAATTCTTGGCAACGGATACTTGTTCTTTATAGTCACCTTGTTGAGGTGTCAGTAGTCAATACAAAGTCTCATAAATCTGTCTCTTTTCTTTACAAATAATACGGGAGCACCCCTGAGAGAGAAACTCAGTTTCACAAACCTTTATCTGTTAACTCTCGCAATTGAGCCTTTAATTCTTTCAATTCAGTCGGAGCCATTGTATACAGAGCAATCGAGATCGGTGCAGTCCCAAGCAACAAATCAATGGCATCTCTAATTGGAGGCAGCCCAGGCAATTCTTCTAGAAATACATCCAGTAATTCACAGACTATCGGCATTGATTTAAGCCTCCACTCAGACATCCCAGTATTCAATACATATGCAAGATAAGCTTCACACCCTTTTCTCATGTATCTCTGAGTAGACATGTGCGAAATCACCATAGGCAATTTATTTGATTCATCTGTTTCAACCCAAAGAATCTCACCATTTTCACATTTCAACTCAAGGGTTTTCTGTCTACAATTTACCTTGGCATCATGTAATGTCAACCAATCTATACCCAGAATGACATCAAACTCATCAAATGGTAACAACATTAGATTAGCCGGAAAATAGTGACATTGAATCATCAAAGGACAGCTCTTGCAAACCTTATCTACTAACACATATTTGCCTAAGGGGTTTGACACTTTAATCATAAATTCAGTAAGCTCTACAGGCAAACTCTTACTAGATACTAAATTCTCGCAAACATAGGAATGAGTAGATCTAAGATCAATCAATGCAATAACAGTAGCGTCATAAAGAGAAAATGTACAAATAATCACATCGGGAGATGACGCCTCCTCACGAGCACGTATGAAATAAGCTCTAGTAGGTGCTCTAGCTTCCGATATCCTAGTTGAATCCTTCATCACACTTTTACTACTAGCTCCACTTTCAGTATTTCTCGGAGGTCTACCTCTATTAGTAGTGCTAGTCTGTTTGACATTCTGAAACTTTTCTTCTTCAACCCCTTTTGGATAGTCCTTAATATAATGTTCTCGAGAACCATACCTGAAACAAGCTCGTCTAATCACCCAACACTCACCTTAATGTTGCTTACCACAATGCTGACACTCAAGTCTATTAGGCCACACGTTGCCCACACTTGCCATTGAATTAGATTGAGCTTTAGAACCCGAATACGATCTTCTACGGTCTCAATACGAATATCTGGCTGAAACCGTCAATCAAGGATTCATCTCTTTGGACTTCTTTGACTGAAATTGGAACAATTTACTTATTGGCCTCTTTCTTGCTTCTTTAGCTTCAATCACAGCTTTTCCCTTTTCTTTGTTCAGCTCTTCTGCTTTACCAGCTCGATCAACCAATACCACAAACTCTTTCAACTCTAAGATCCCAACTAACAGTCTGATGTTTTCATTTAACCCATCCTCAAACCTCTTGCACATAATAGCTTCGGTAGACACACACTCCTGGGCATACTTGCTAAGTTGAACAAATTCAAGTTCATATTCTGCCACAGACATTTTACCTTGTTTCAGCTTGAGAAACTCTTTCCGTTTCTGATCAATGAACCTCTGGCTTATGTACTTCTTTCTGAATTCCTATTGGAAAAAATCCTAAGTAACCTTTTCTTTCGGAACCACGGATACCAATGTCTTCCGCCAATGATATGAAGAATCCCTCAGTAAAGATATAACACATTTTAAACATTCTTCAGGAGTGCAAGAAAGCTCATCAAATACCCTGATAGAATTCTCAAGCCAAAACTCTGCTTTCTTGGGATCATCATCTATATTAGCCCTGAATTCTTTAGCCCCCTGCTTTCGAATTTTATCAACTCGAAGCTTGTTTAATCTTACCATTTTGGCACCTTGAGGAACTATGTGAACCGGTTGGGGAATAGGAGGGGGTGGAGGAGGTTGAGCATTTGGATTTGCTCGAACAAATTCTGTATACCAATTATTCATAATACGGAGAAAGGCTTCCTGAGCCCCATCTCCCTGATCAAGTGTCTCAGGTCTACTCTCAGCTGGCGCGGTCCCTTGCACGGGAGCCAGTGCATTACTTTCTACATCGTCAACTACAGTTTAGTCTGGATCCATTTACTATATGAAAACACAATTTAAATTGTCAGGAGTCATCACACTATCACAGTATATTTATGGCATGTATAGATAGACTTTCACACACGCTACATAAATTAGAGAACCGACTAAACCATAGTTCCGATACAAATAAAATGTAATGCCTCTTACCTGTGTCCTACGCCAGAACAGGGTACGAGACATTACCAGAACATAGCACATGCAATCGTACGAAACCATGACGTAGAATTTTTTTTATATATCCAAGTTAAAACAATTCAAATTTCATACTTAATCATGCATCCTCATACCTTATAGCTTGAACGATATTAACTAATATCAATGGTCATATACAAAATGAGCTATCAAATATTGAAGGCTAACATTTTAGGCCAAATTAGTTATGACATAAAACAAAATAACTAAGTCCTCTGTACATGCCATAATCCAAAATATTATTTTCAAAATACCAAAAGAGTGTTGATAGGTGAATGGATCTCCAATGATCTCCGAACCCTGAGCTAGCTTGGTGACACTATAAGATAAATGAGAGGAAAGAGAGTAAGCATAAAGAGTAGTAAGTATGTATGTAAATAATAAACAATTTGTCAACATGATTCTCAAGGTAAAACAATCATAATTGTACAATTACTCATTTTCAGGTTAAGCTATTTTCTTGAGTCACAGTAACTAAATTTTATATAGCTTGAGCTACGGAACTCCAAATTAAGATCTATTAATTTTTCCAGAAACCAGACTCACATATATTATTACCATAAAATTTTTAGAATTTTTGGTTTATCCAATTAGTACATTTTATTCATTAAATTTACCCCTATTTCACTGTCCAGCAGTTCTCACCTCTCTTTAGTAAAAATTATTTATCTCATGGTACGGGACTCCAAATTAAGAACCACTAATTTTCCTAGAAACTATACTCATATATATTATTACCATAAAATTTTCAGAATTTTTAGTTTAGCCAATTAGTATATTTTATTCATTAAATATACCCTTATTTCACTATCTGATAATTCCAATCTTTCTTCACTAAAAATTATTTATCTCATGGTACAGATCTCGGATGCTGTCCCCGTCAATTCCTCTTGAAACTAGACTCATTAAGGATTTTAAGCATGTAAATTATGAGCCGTAATTAGTTTTTTAAAATTTTTAATGATTTTCCAAAATCAAAATAGGGGATTCCAAAATCATTCTAACCCTGTCTCACAAAAATCCAATTATCACAGAATATGAAATTCTTTTGCCATCACTGTTTATTTTATGAGAAAATAAACTCCTTAAGATTTAATTTCATATCTTATTCAACCTCTAATTCAATTTTTACCATTTTTTGGGATTTTTCAAAGTCACACAACTGCTGCTATCTAGAACTATTTTATTACAAAATTTCATTTTTACATAATTTCACTTACTCCATTCCATCTTACCAAAAGATTCACTTAACTATCAAGCACATTGCTCACAACTTTTCACATCAATATACCTGCAGTTATTCATCACATAGTCATGTACATATGTATTTTCACTAAGTAAATTTCCCGTTGAACTCATCAAAATAATAACAGATACCTGGTGGCCTGTGCATATACCACCCTTGTAACCAAAGCTGTTTGGTACGCATAGTAGCCTGCAGTTAGTACTACACATGCAACCTATCAATTTGGTACACGTAGTAGCCTGCACTTAGTACTACACACGTGACTTATCCATCTGATACACGTAGTAGCCTGTACTTAATACTACACACGTGGTCGAAGTTAACGGGTACACATAGTGGCCTGCACTTAGTACTACACATGTGACCTATCAATCCGGTACATCTAGTAGCCTGCACTTAGTACTACACATGCGACCTAACAATCTGGTACATGTAGTAGCCTGCACATAGTACTATACATGTGTTCTCACAATGGTTCATTCGTATCTCTTCTATTCCGAAGGTTCAATCGGGAAATTCTTCACTTTTCAACATTTTACTAACTTGTTCTTAGTCAATCCCAATTCGTAGTTTACATCAATTGATCATTCTTTAGGCAACCACATCTCATATAGTAACAAAAGATAATAACATCAAAAGAATTGAAATATTATTTACATACAAACTTACCTCGGTGCAAAATATATAAATTTTGCAATTTTGTCCACAATCTTTTACTTTCCCCGATCAAGATCGATTCCCCATCTTTCTTGGTCTGTAATAACACATTTGACTTATTAAAATGCTCACATTATTCAAATTAACCCAAAAACATCCTATGGAAAAATTTACAATTTTGCCCCAAAGTTTCACAAAATTACAATTTTACCCCTAAGTTCGGGAAATAATTTTTATTCAATTTCCTTGTATTTTAGGCTTAGCCAAACCATTTTCATAACTATAGCATTCCACAATTTGCATTAAGTCACACACTTACACACATTTTACACTTTTTTAGAAACTAGTCCTTTTATGCAATTTCAACAAAAATCACTTAGTAAAAGTCGTTTATCACACTCCAAAATTTCATATTCTTCCATAAAACATCAAAATACATGCATGTCATCCATGGGTAAAATTTTAAATATAAACCCTAGCTCTAAATATTGGTAGAAATAGGTAAATCGCACTACGAGGATCTCAAAAATGTAAAGAACATTAAAAACGGAGCAAAAATGGACTTGGAAGTTTGAAAAACCCTAGCTATGTCTTCCTCATGTGAAATTCGGCCAAGGGGTTGAAGATGGACAAAAATTGGCTTTTAATTTTGTTTTTAATTCATTTTCATAACTAAATGACCAAAATGCCCTTAATGAAAAACTTTGGAAACATGACTAATCTTGTCATTTTTGTCCACCAACTTAACCAATGGTCTAATTCCATATAAGGACCTCAAATTTAAAATTTCATAACAATTGGACACCTCTAACATGTAGAACTCAACTTTTGCACTTTTTACAATTTACTCCTTTTACCCAAGTTTTCGATACATTTCGAAGTCGCGAAATTTCTACAGGAGCAGGTGACTAAATTGAGTGCCCAAACATCAAAATTTTTGAACGAAATTTTTTCAAATAATTCCATATAAATGTAGACAATAAAAATATAATAAAAGCACATTTTTCTATGTCGAATTTGTGGTCCCGAAACCACTGTTCTGACTAGACCCAAAATCGAGCTGTTACATGTAAGCTAGGGATTCCTGCAGAGACTATAGAGTTGGGTATGACTGTAATTAGTTCCTTTGGAGATAGTGTTATAGCAAATAAAGTTTGTTGTAGATGCCCTCTTATGATAGAAGGGCACATTTTCTCTGTGGATCTCATGGAACTACCATTTATGGTTTTGATGTTATTCTTAAGATGGATTGGTTGACTAAGCATAAGGCTAAGGTAGAGTTTGGAACAAAGCAAATTAGTTTAAGGAGTACTGATAGGTTGGAAATTGTTGTTGTTAGTGAAAGACCAGGATTTTTGTCTAATGTGGTTTCGGCTATGAAAGATGAAAAAATGATGGGAAAAGGTTGTGAAGCTTACTTAGCCTATGTATTGAATTCGATTTGTAACACCCCTAACTCGTATTCGTCGCAGGACTAGGGTTAAAGGCATTACCAGACATATTGGAACATTTCGCATTCATTTCACGAACATCATAGCATTATAATCAAACATCAACATAAAGTCCCTTTTCTTCGGTAAACGAGACCTTAAACATGTATTATGAAGAGGTCGGGACTAAACCGAACACATACAATTTTTTTTGAAACTTAAACATTTTTCAAAGTTATAAAGGACACACGCCCGTATGGGCAGGCCGTGTGCCTCACAAGGCATTAGACACACCTCTGTGTCTAGGCAGTGGCAAAATAGGGCATATAGACTGACTTGTCCACACAGCCATAAGACACACCCGTGTGTCTAACCCATGCTCGAAACTTACTTGGCCACACGGCCTGGCACACGCACGTGTGTGCGCGACCGTGTGGTCTACCCAGGCTCATTTTGAAATGGCCCTCGAGCAACACGGCAGAGGCACATGCCCGTGTCCTTGCTCAAGTGGGAAAAAATAAGCCATTTACAAGGTTAATATGCCACCCATTTGGGTCTTCCCTACAAGTCCAAAGTCAAGCATCATATATGCAACTTTTTCAGCCAATTCTAACTCCAAACATATATCAAATAATCTATAATATCATCAACCAATTTCATGTTCATTCTCTATGCCAAAACAAACCAAAATCATATGTCAAACATTACCGAATTCTCTATTTTGAACATACCAAGATGACCATTTCGCTTGACCATATACATATCTCAAAACATATCACATTATTTAACTTAAAGTTCAAGCCGAATCATATAATCAATTACAACATACATATAAACCATATTAGCATCATGATTAAGCCATTTTCGCATGGCTATACATATATATACAAATCAAAATGAACCATCTCAAAACTAGCCTATACATGCCACATTACCAAAACTCGAAGCTTTTATTTACCGAAGTGATCACTAGATAGTGTGATGACGTCTCCTACAACTTCCAACCCGAGCAAGTCTCTGAAACTGTAAAGACATACGAAAAAAAAACACACAGAATAAGCTTTGAAATCTTAGTAAGCCATAAGCAGATAAATCATTTGAATGATATTTATAAACCAAAATCACTAAACCGAATTTAACAAATCTCAATCACATATACATTCATTATACTCGTAAATCCATATAACCAAAATAAATAACTCCACTGATCTTATTTATCAATGAACGTTTAACCATGCTTTCAAATTCAAATAACAACTGTTAGCTCAATCATATAAATCAAGCTTGCACATATTCATTACATTGCCAACCAAATCATAGTCATTTATTACAAATCATACATAAAATTATATCAACTTCTTTATAAACACTTCCAAACTCGAACATCCAATATTCCCTTATTCACATAAACCAAATTCGAATACATGAATCATATAGTCAACCAAGATCAACTTTATTTTACTATTTATATATTACATACAAAGCATATACCAACTCAACCATATTAATTTCATTATTTGTTCAAGTTTTTGAACCAAACAATCATACATCAAAGCCATGTTTCATGTTTCACAAATCTCATGTTCGAAACATAGGACCACAATTTCATATAACGAGCGTATATAACACATCATTCATTTATTTACATTCATATCATTCGTTGTCATATATTTCTCATATAGTCATATGATACATACTCACCTTTCATTTCTGAATTTCATAAAAAAATCATATGTACCTGAATCGGATACAATTTCACATAGTTATTCATTACTCAGAATGCCTGTTGAACCGTTCGGGATCAATAAGGATACTCGGATAGCTTATAGGCTCATACAATGCCAACGTCCTAGACGTGGTCTTACATGTAATCAATTATCGATGCCACTGTCCCAAACAGGGTTTTACACGAAAACACATACGATGCCAATGTCTCAGACATGGTCTTACACTTAAATCTCAAATCGATGCCAACATCCCAGATGTGGTATTACACGATAACACATATCAGAATCCTATGTCATGACATATGTATCCTAACTATTCCTTATGGTTCATACGGGGCTTTTCAGATGTCGTCACATTATCGAAACTTTCTTAATTTAACATATTCAATAAATCCATGGTCGGAACAGATTCTCCAAAGCTCAATTCAATTCGACATCACATATATATGTTTCTTTACTACTCAATTCAGCACATATAATGCAGACACATTTCAATATAACAACATTTATTTACTTATGAACTTACCTCGTACCAATACGAACGGGCCGAAACAACTATTCCATAATTTTCTACTTTCCCCCATCCAAATCTGATTTCCTCATTTCTTGATCTAATTCAATACAAATTCGACTTATTTAATCAGTTACTCAATAAAATTCATCTAAAAACACATAAATGGGCCAATTATACTTTTTCCCCTAACATTTCACATTTTTCGCGACTTAGTCCCTATTTCACAAAACACAAAATATTCAAAATTTGACCACACCCATGCTTGGCCAAATTTCACTAAGGTCCCTAGCAGCCCATTTCATTCATTTTTTTCACATTTTGACCCCTCAATTTACAAAATTTACAATTTAATCCCAAATAGGCATTTTTACTAAAAATCACTTAATTAAATATGAAAATCTATTAACACATTTATTTTTCATCATCAAACACAAAAACCTCAAGCAATCAACAATGGAAAATCACAAATTTTTCATCAATTCTAGAAATTTAAAGCATGGGCTAGCTAATTTACAAAGCAACGATCTCAAAAAACGTAAAAATTATCAAAAATCGAGAAAAATACATACCCAAATTAAGCTTCGAAAGTGTCTAACATTCAAAGCTTCATCCATAGCTTTATTTTATTCCAACATTCAACCGAAAAGATGATAATGCAAGGCTAACTTATGAATTGTTTTATTTAATCACATATTAATTGTAACACCCCTAACCCGTATCCGTCGCCGGACTAGGGTTAAAGGTATTATCGGATGAAACATAATATTTTATGAACAATTCAATAACATCATCCACAAAAATAGTCAAACATCATCATAAAGTCCATTATATAGGTCATCGAAACGTTAAACATGCATTAGAAAGGGGTTGAGACTAAACCGAGCTCATAGAAAGTTTTTCAAAACTTAGACAAATTTTCAAAGTTTCATAGGTCACACACCAGTGTGAACAGGCCGTGTGCCTCATACGGCTCTAGACACACCTGTGTGTCTAGGCCGTGTCAAAACATGGCATACAGACTAACTTATCCACACGGCCACATGACACGCTCCTGTGCCAGGGCATCAGAAAATTAGGGAGGCTACTGACTTGGATCACACGGCCAGTCACACGCCCGTGTGTCTAGCCCGTGGTCGAAACTGAGTTGGCGACACGGCGTAGAACATGCCTGTGTGTGCAACCGTATGGTCTGCTCAAACACATTTCGAAATGGCCCTCGACCAACACAGCTGAGACACATGCACATGTCCCTGCCCGTGTGGGCAAAAATAAGCCATTTGCAAGGCCAAATTGCCACCTATAAAAGGGTCCTCCCTACAAGCATCAAAATCACATCATTTTATATGAAATTCTCAACCATTTCACAAACAAAATGTACACCATTTATACCAATTCATTATTAACATATTTCATGCTTGAAACACATACCAAATCATATCATTCCATAAGAAAAATACATACAAAGACATATGATTTATAACCTTGATATTCACATTCAATTTTAGACCACATTCTTACCAATTCCACAATTAAGCACATACCAAAACGTACCAAACTTACCATTTCTCTTGGCCATTCATGAGCACATCAAACATACCACAATTGCATCACATATCATATACCAACGTCAAACCATAAGTTCAACCACAAACTAGCCATATCACATGGCATGATATATATATTACATAACATATCCCAAAAACTTCTAGCCTATACATGCCATACTTTTATATTCACAATGTCTAAAGGTACCAAAATAAGATTCAATAGTGTGGTGACGATCCTCGAGCTCTCGATAGCTATGATATCTATAAAACAATGAAAACACACACAAAGCAAACTTTCAAAAGCTTAGTAAGCCATATACAAATAAACCTATCACAAGATGCAATTATAATCTAATTCAATTACATGAATCATGGCATATCATAATGATAAGTTTACATTTCTCATTTAACTCAAAGGCTCATAATCATTTGCTCATATATGCATATTTCACTTATACTTAACATATTTCATTTTCACATACTTCATACTTATTCCATAAGTTCACATATATACATATGCTTTATACTTACCTTATTCTCAAACATAATGTACATTTCAAACATACCTGAATCGGATACATAATCACATGGTCATTCGTTTCTTGGAATGCCTGTTGAACTGTTTGGAATCAATAAGGAATCACGAATAGATCGGACAGCTCGTGCAATGCCAACATCCTAGACGTGGTCTTACATGTACTCAAATATCGATGCCACTGTCCCAGGCAGGGTCTTACACAAAAACAAATACGATGCCAACATCCCAGACGTGGTCTTACACATAAATCATAAGTCGATGCCAACATCCCAGACGTGGTCTGACACGATAACACATATCGGATCCTATGTCATGACATATGTATCCTAACTATTCTTGTGGTTTATACGAGACATTTCGGACGTCGAAACTTTATCGATATTTTCTCGGATATAGCATATAATCATTCAACATTGTTCAAAAGCATATAACCAATAATAATACATTTCAAAATACATTTATTTGTATATCGACTTACCTCGTACGGACTCGAATAAATAGAATCGGCTACTCGACGACTTTTGACTTTCCCCGATTTAATTCCGTTTTCTTTGGTTCTTGATCTATATAAATTCAAATTTAACTTATTCACTTTCATATTCATTCAAATCAATCCAAAAACACATATTTAAGGCACTTCACAAACTAGCCCTCACATTTTCACATTTTGTCACTTTAGCCCCTATTTCACAAAATCACGAAATACACCAAATTTCTTTATACACATGTCTAGACAAATTTTCATATAGCTCATACAAGCCCACATATTTTATTTATTTCACATTTTAGTCCTTTAAAATATCAATTTCACAATTTAGTCCATTTTACTCAAATTCATCAAAAATTCAAAGACAAAATATACTAACCCCAAACATATCTTTCATTTTCCATCAACTAACTTCACAAAGGTTACAAAATAAAATATGGCATAACTCAAAATCATCATCAAATTCAGAAATTAAGGCATGGGCTTGATAGTATACAAATCAACAATTACAAAAACGTAGAAATTATAATATGTATTATTTTCGGCAATATGAGATGTTAATAGCCTAATTTCATGTTTTATTTTAATTATAATATGTTTATTACATATTTTACTTATTTACCCTTTATAATAAAACATATAATTCATATCAATTAAGGCTATTAATGTCCATTCATACTTCCAATGGTCAAATCATTTAGAAAGCCACAACAAATAGGCACTTAATCCAATAGAATGCCACTTTTTCATTTTTTACGATTAGGTCATTTTTGCAAATTAAGCGCACAAACAATTAAATTTTCATATCAAACTTTCACACATGCTAATTCACATAACATAAGCACGAAAAATAATATTAAAATATTTATTTGACTCAGATTTGTGGTCTTGAAACCACTATTTTGATTAGGGTCTAAATCGAACTGCTACAATTCTCCCTCCTAGGGATTTTCATCCCCAAAAATCTTACCGTCAAATTGGTTTTGATATTGCTGTCTCATAGCATCTTCAGGCTCCCACATAGCCTCTTCGACACCATGTTAATGCCATAATACTTTTACTAATGGAATTCTCTTATTTCGCAATTACCTCACGAGCTATGATATGGATCAGTTCTTCGTCATAGGTCATATCAGACTGAATCTCAATCTCAGACAGAGAAATTACATGTGAGGGATCAGATCTGTATTGTCGAAGCATTGATACATGAAATACATTGTGAATCTTTTCTAGTTCAGGTGGCAACAACAATCTATAAGCAACCGGTCTGATACGCTCGGTAATCTCATACTGTCCAATAAATCTCGGACTCAATTTGCCTTTTCCACTGAATCGAAGTACTTTCTTACACGGGGACACTTTCAAAAACACTTTTTCATCGATATCGAATTCAATGTCTTTTCCTTTCAAATCTGCATAAGATTTCAGACGATCAGAAGCTGCTTTCAAACTATCTCGAATCACTTTTATTTTCTATTCAGTCTCTTTTATCAAATCGACCTCGTGTATCTTATTCTCGCTGAGCTCGGTCTAATATAGAGGTGTACGTCATTTGCAACCATATAAAGCTTCATATGGTTCGATTTTAATGCTCGATTGGAAACTATTGTTATAAGCAGATTCAATCAGAGGCAAATACTGTTCCTACGTACCTTCAAACTCAAGAATGCAACATCTCAACATATCCTCGAGTATCTGAATAATCCGCTCTGATTGACCATCTATTTACGGGTGAAAAGCTATACTAAAGTGAAATTTTGTACCCAAAGCATCCTGCAATTTCTTCCAAAATCGTGATGTGAATCTCAAATCTCTATCTAAGACAATAGATAATGGCACACCATGCAATCTCACAATATCTGAAATGTATAATTCAGCTAACTTATCAAGTGAGTAATCAGATCGTACTAGAGCAAAATGGGCTGATTTCGTCAATCGGTCAAGTACAACCCAGATAGCATCTTTCTTTCTCAATGATAGGGGCAAGCCCAAAATAAAGTCCATTGTCACGCTATCCTATTTCCATTCAGGAATCATAATTGGTTGTAACAAACCAGATGGCAGCTGACAGATTAAGTATTTCGCAACAAATTCAGAGATATCCTATTTCATGCCATGCCACCAATAGAGATATTCCAAGTCATTATACATTTTCGTACTACCTGGATGAACAAATAAATGACTGTTGTGAGCTTCATTCAAAATCATATGAATTAACTCTAGATTTTACAGAACACAAATTCGATCTCGGAATCTCAGACAATCATCTTTATCAACTCTGAATTCTGAATCAGAATCTAAATCACACTAAGCTTGTTTCGTTAAAATCTCATTATCAACCTTCTGAGATTCGATAATCTGTTGAATAAATAATGGTCTTGCTTTTAATTCGGCTAAAACTGAACCATCATCAGACACAACCAAATGAGTGTTCATTGTACATAGAGGAAGCAATGATTTTCGACTCAAAGCATCAGCAATAATGTTTGCTTTTCCCAAATTATAGTCAATCACAAGCTCATAGTCTTTTAACAGTTCTAACCATCTTCTCTGTCGTAGATTCAAATCTTTCCGAGTCATCAAATATTTCAAACTCTTATGATCAGATTATACGTGACATTTCTCACCGAACAGATAGTGGTGCCAAATCTTCAAAGAAAATATGATCGCAACTAACTAAAAGCCGTGCGTCGAATAGTTCTTTCCGTGCAACTTTAACTATCTTGAAGCATAAGCAATGACTTTACCTTCCAGCATCAAAACACATCCTAAACCATTCAACAAAGCATCACTATAGATCACAAATTCTTTACCCGATTTGGGTTGTACTAACACTGGAGCTTCAGTCAATAGGACTTTTAGCTGATTAGAGCTTTTCTGACACTTTTCAGACCATTCGAACTTCACATCTTTCTGAAGCAGTTTTGTTAATGTAGTTGCAATCATCGAAAAGCCTTTTATGAACCTTCTATAATAACCAGCAAGTCCCTGAAAACTGCAGACTTCAAAGACATTTCTCAAAGGCTTCCAATCCAAAATAGCTGAAATTTTGCTCGGATCAACTCGGATACCTGATGCTGATACAATATGACCCAGAAAACTGACTTCTCGTAACTAGAATTCACATTTACTGAACTTCGCATACAATTGCTTACCTCACAAAGTCTATAGCACTATTCTCAGATGTTCGGCATGCTCAGATTCGTCATGCAAATAAATCAATATGTCATCAATGAATACAACAACAAATCGATCTAAATACGATCTGAAAATTCTATTCATCAAATCCATAAAGATAGCAGGTGCATTTGTTAATCCGAAAGGCATAACTAAGAATTCCTAGTGACCGTACCTTGTTTTAAATGCAGTTTTAAGAATGTCTGAGTCTTTTACTCGAAACTGATAATAGCCTGATCTCAAATCTATCTTCAAAAACACAGTAGCTCCTTTTAATTGATCAAATAAATCATCAATTCGAGGCAGAGGGCATTTATTCTTGATAGTCACTTTATTCAATTGACGATAACCAATGCACATTCTCATTGTACCGTCTTTCTTTTTCATAAACAGAATAGGAGTACCCTAAGGTGAGAAACTCAGTCTCGCAAACCCTCTATCAGTCAACTCTTGCAACTGAGACTTTAATTCTTTTGATTCGGTTGGAGCCATTCTGTATGGAGCTATCAAAATAGGAGTAGTTCCCAGTACTAACTCAATGCCAAATTCAACTTCCCGTATCGAAGGTAATCCCAGAAGTTCATTAGGAAACAAATCAGGGAATTCACAGAAAACAAGCACTGATTCAATTTTCTTTTTTGACACTTTTGAATTAATCACATAGGAAAACTAAGTTTCCCAACCTATTCTCACAATACTCAAATTTTTCATCAAAGATATCACAGCAGGCAATCCATTCAAATAACTTGATTCAATTCGAACTATTTCATCATTCTTACATCTCAAATCAATAGTTTTCCATTCGTAGTTCACAATACCATCATGCAAAGTTAGCCAATCCATACCCAGAATTATATCAAATTCATCAAAAGGTAATAACATCAAATTAGCCAGAAAAAAATGTCTCCAAACATTAACGGACAATTTTTGCAGACTTTGTCAACTACAACACTTTTACCTAGGGGTTCGATACTTTAATCACGAATTCAGTAGACTCTACAGGTAAAGTCTTACTATTCACTAAATTCATACATATATAAGAATGCGTTGATCCAGGATCTATCAAAGCAATTATAGAAGTATCGTAAAGTGTGAAAGTACCCGTAATCATATCTAGAGACGAAGCTTTCTCATGAGTTTGAATGGCATAGGTTCTGGCAGTGCACAAGCCTCGGATCTAAAAATAGTGTCTTTTGTTCCTCTCTGGCTGTCACTCACAATACCCGTATTTCTGGGAGGTCTACCTCAAGATGTATTGCCACTTGGCCTCAAATTTTGTACAATCTCTTGCTTAATAGACTCAGGGCAATCACAGATAAAATGATCTAAATATCCAAATTTGAAGCAAGCTCGATCATGTAATCTACAATTTTTTGGATGTCTTTTGCCATAATGTTTACACTCGGGTCAATCAGATCGAACATTTCCAACACTGGGAACAGATGTAGCTAGAGCTTTGGAGTTCGAATGTGATCTAGCACGATCTCTACTCGAATGTCCCACATTAGCCTTTGAGCGACTATAATCATCTCAGAATTTTTTTGATACAGACTGAAATGGCTTGCTCGATGATCTCTTTCGCACTTCTCTAGCTTCAGAATCAGCTTTTCTTTTCTCTTTCCCAAGCTCTTCAGCTTTACAGGCTCGTTCAACAAGCACAACGAATTCTTTTTTTTCTCTAGAATCCCAACTAACAAATAAATATATTCATTCAGGCCTTCTTCAAATCTTTTGCACATTATTGCCTCAGTTGAAACACATTCTCTAGCATATTGACTCAGTCTTACAATTTCTCGCTCATATTCTGTAACAGACATACGACCTTGCTTCAATTCAAGAAACTCTTTACGTTTTTGATCTATGAATCTTTGACTGGTGTATTTCTTTTGGAATTTAGCTTGGAAGAAACCCCAGGTGACTCTCTCACTCAAAACCAAAGATATCAAAGTCTTCCACCAGTGATATGTCGTATCTCTCAGAAGTGAAACGACACATTTTATGCATTCATCCAGTGTCAAAGACAATCCATCAAATATTCTTATCGTATTTTCTATCCAAAACTTGGCTCTTTCAACATCATCATTTGTAGTAGCACGGAATTCTTCGGCCCTATATTTTCTAATTTTATCAATTGAAGGCTTATTTAATTGAGTCGAATTAGCTTGTGGCATAACATGGACTTGTTGAGGAACAGGTGGAATTAGGGATTGTTGTACAACTGGATTAGTTCTAATGTATTGGGTGAACCAATCATTCATAATCTGATAGAAGGCTTGTCTAGCCTCTCCATCATGGCTACTCGTAGTCGGTCTAGAATCAGATGGCGCAGTCCCTTGCACGGGAGCAGGCGCATTACTTTCGACATCATCAAATACAGTTCGTTTGGGATCCCTTTGTTAAATAAAAACACATTTTCATTGTCAGGATTCATCATACTATCACAGTTCATAAATATGGTATGGTATAGCTAGAATCACATACGCTACGTTTATCCTAAAATTGACTAAACCGTAGCTTTGATACCAACCAAATGTAACACCCCTAACCTGTATCCGTCGCCGGACTAGGGTTAAAGGCATTACCAGACGAAACAAAATATTTTATGAACAATTCAATAACATCATTCACAAACATAGTCAAACATCATTATAAAGCCCTTTATATAGGTCATCGAGACCTTAAACATGCATTAGAAAGGGGTTAGGACTAAACCGAGCTCATACAAAATTTTTTGAAACTTAAATAATTTTTCAAAGATTCATAGGTCACACACCCGTGTGAACAGGCCGTATGCCTCATACGGCTTTAGACAAGTCCATGTGTCTAGGCAATGTAAAAATAGGGCATACATACTGACTTATCCGTACGGCCACATGACACGCCCATGTGTCTAGCCCATGGTCGAAACTGACTTGGCCACACGGCCTAGCACACGCCCGTGTGTGTGACTATGTGGTATGCTCAGGCTCATTTAAAAATGGCCCTCGACCAACACGGCTGAGACACACACCTGTGTCCCTGCCCGTGTGGGCAAAAATAGGTCATTTGCAAGGCCAAATTCCCACCATTTAAAGGGTCCTCCCTACAAGTATCAAAATCACATCATTTTATATCAAATTCTCAACCATTTCACAAGCAAAATGTACACCATCTATACCAATTAATTATCAACATATTTCATTCTTGAAACACATACCAAATCATATCATTCCATAAGCCAAATACATACCAAAACATATGATTTATAACCTTGATATTCACATTCAATTTTACACTACATTCTTACCAATTCCACAATTAAGCACATACCAAAACTTGCCAAACTTACCATTTCTCTTGGTCATTCATGAGCACATCAAACATACCACAATTGTATCACATATCATATACCAAAGTCAAACCATAAGTTCAACCACAAATTAGCCACATCACATGGCATGATATATATATTACAAAACATATCCCAAGAACTTCTAGCCTATACATGTCATACTTTTATATTCAGAATATCTAAAGGTACCAAAATAAGATTCGATAGTGTTGTAAAGCCCCAAATTTTAAGCCTAGAAGTTTTAATTCTTGAGTAGGTGTAGTTAGGAGACTGCATATAAATATTTAGTTATGAAAGAAAGTGACGCAAATGCATGTCTTCTTTAGTAGTTAAGTGTCCTGGGAAGAGTCTGAGAAGTCCTGAGTTCCAGCCTTGGCTTTTTAGAAAATTTTGTTTTAAATGGGAAAAAACCCTGTCTCTAGTCAGTAGGCTTCTTAAATAAATGTGGTTATTTCTTGTCATAAAAAGCCTGCTAGTCTAGTGATAAGTGCCGTGTGGACTATGCTTGTGGTCTGAGGTTCGAATCCATGCTTGCGCAAATGAAGATTATTTTTACTGATGGCCATGGGAGGAGGTTGTGTTTAACTAAAACACTGCTGAGGGGAGTGAAGTTTGAATCGGTCATGGAGGGATTGTAAGAGGGAGTTAAAGAGAGACATGAAGAAAGATTTCAAGAGGAAATTAAGGGGATTTGAAGTAGAGGAGGTGTTGGGTGCTGAATTAGGGTTGTAGGCAGCTAGGGATTTCGATTTTGGAAGAATTCTACATTTTCTTAGTATCTTTTCTTTCCATATCATTTTCTATATTTCTTTTGGTTTCTTTTCACTTCTTTATTTGAAGTCGATTATTGTTTGGACCATTCGGGAATATTTTTCTACACTTTACTATTCTGTTATTCTCTACTCCTCAACCTACTGTGCTCTCCCTTTTGTTTAACCGAATACCCTTCTCCCCTCCCTCAAGTGTTGTGTTGGCTGAATACTTTCCCTCCTCTGTTGTTCTCTTCTCTGGCTCATCTTTAATAGTCGGCATCTCAATTTTCTGTGCTTTGACCTACTGCTTCTAGTTCCTTTTCCTTCTCTCAACCGATGCTTACCAGTCACCCTCTTCCTTTGTACTGTTGTTGAATACTTCTTCACTCTCCTCTCATCCCTTTCAGTTTCTCTCTAAAAAAGGGAAAGTCAGTGTTGGTTATTCTTGTTCTCCGTAGGCTACATCGGTTGGTAAGTCTTTTGGTAAAAGGGTTTTGTGCCCCATTTGATTTAGGGGGAGAGTTCTTTTCCTAAGTATAGTATACTCCTAATCCTCTGTTGTGTTGAACATTGTTATAACAGCATCATATTACAATAGACTTAGTTTACCAGTGGAATCGTAGGCTGTTTCTTTTGGAACAATAGGGGCAATATAACTGAAGTTCGTTTGTAGTTGTTTAATTGGTATAGATTTTAAGGGTGACTAATTTTAGGCATGGAATTGCCATTTGTTCTAGGTGTGTGGTGTCTTAAGAGCATTGCGTATCAAAAATCATATCAGATGTGTAAGCACTGTCTTAACTGTAAATCGACAAAAGCTGAAAAATATGACCGTTGATGCCATATGGGGGCGCGATCGCTCATGTGGTAACCCCAAACGCATAAACATGGGTAATGGATTACGAGAGGCCACCATGGGCAATCTCATGGGCTTAAGCCATTTTGGGCCATGTTGGGCCGAAATTATGACTGAAATACCCCCATAGGGTAAAATGATGGAAATACCCCCATAGGGTAAAATGACTGTAATACCCCTATAAGGTAAAATAACTAATTTGCCCTACGATGTGTATGACTATATTGAGCATGCCACGTTATATGTATGTTGCATCGATTTAAGATATTATGATACGATGGATGACATGTTGCATGGGGCTGGGATTGTTATTTTGGAGGAAGTGTACAGTACTGATATGGTCACACGGATCACCCAAGACGACTGTGGACCTACTGATGGCTTTAAGCTGCTCATATTACTGGCTACTTGGTGTGTAGGGATGGGTGCGTTAATTTTATCCCCACATGGTGTGTATGGTTGGTACAGAGATGGTGTGTAGAGGCTGGATTGGGCAGGATTTTCTGATTGAATAGTGTACAGATTCGGTAATGGGCTTAGACCTTAGTAATACTGTTACAGAAATGGGCTAAGGCCCTAACTGGAACTGAAAGGGCTTAGGCCCAAATTGTGCTTACTCTGATTGTTTGCTTATATGGAATTGCACACTGATTTTTCGTTAGTTCACCCATTTGTTTAACTGTACAGGTAAGCCCCGGCCTTAAGTGGACCGGTGCTACGTGGGACTCAATGGTGGCCACACAATTGCACTTGCTTTCTTATTTGATTCTTAAATTATAAGTAGTTTAATTTGGGTAATTTTATGTAATAAAGCCTTTAAGGTTTTAACTTTTAACTTGGGATTTTTACTTGTTTTGATATAAACTGCTATTTGTAGGAAGAAGACGTGTTTTTGAAAGATAACTATTTTTCAAAAACACCACGTCTTCTTAATATAATTCTAAAGCTTCCGCAACAAACATAGTTTTAAAGTGTAATAACAATCTAATATGTTTTACAATTTTTTGTTAATGATATAATAAGGTTTTAATATATAACGGGCTTTTCACTGAAATTATAGTTTCGAAAAACACTTCAATCTGACACCGCTAGATTAGGCCATAACGTCTAAGTCGGGTTTGGGGTGTTACATTTAGTGGTATTAGAGCCAGGTTACAAAACTCGGCTGTGGATTTGGGTTCCTTTTAAAATCAAGATTTTGAAAAAGGACTGTTTTAAATGATTTGAAAAACTTGGAAATGTTTTAGTGAATATGTGGTACACCAAGTCTCCGACGCTGATTCTGTAAGTTCTCTGAAACTTCTGTCTGTTTAAATTGAAATACTGAGAATACTGTAGGTAGTAAACTTACTGAAACATTCTGTTTAGGGTAAAATGAAACTATAGTGAAACTACGATTTGTGAAAACAAAACTCTAAACAACTGATATTGTTCTTCATAGAATATCTGTTAATAAACACAGGAACAATAAACTGACTGGAATAAAACTGTTAAAATAGACTAAGCGCATTCGATAATGAGCACCAGAGGTACTCGTGGAAGGGGTATAAGAGGTCGCGACGGAGGCCGTGGAGGTGCTCAGACTGGGTCTTCGGCATCGGGTCATATGCCTAACAATGAAGCTAGAGAGGCACCGGCTTCACCTGTGACTGAGGCTGGGTCGCACGATCGTGTAGCTGGGGACGACGCACTGTCCCAAGCTATGTTGCAAATTCTAGAAAGGGTCGTTGGGCCTAATATTGGTAGTGTGGGCCGTAGGTCGGTTACAAAACTACTCCGATCCAATGGGGCTAAAATTTTTCGGGGTATTGTTGGATTGGCTCCTAATGTGGCTAAATATTGGATTGAGGCCTCAGAGAGAATCATGGACGACCTCGACTGCACCCCCGCGCAGAAACTAAAAGGTGGAGTGTCATTGCTATGAGATGAAGCCTATCAGTGGTGGCTTACAGTTAAAAAGGGTACCCCACCCGACTAGTTGACTTGGTAATTCTTCAAGACAGCATTCTAGGGAAAATAAGTGGGTGCTAGTTATGTGGATACCTGAAGGAGAGAGTTTCTGAATTTGACTCAATGGGATAAATCTGTGGTCGAATACGAAGCTAAATTTTTGCGACTTAGCTGCTATGCGCATGGGATGGTGGCAACTGAATATGAGCGCTGTGATTATTTTGAAGACGGCCTCAAAGATAGTCTACGAGTTTTGATAGCTCCAAAGAGGTAGCGAGAGTTTGTTGCTTTAGTGGATAAGGCGAAGATCACCAAGGATGTGAAGCGCGCAGAGCGCGAGAACCATGAAAAAAGAAAGGGGTAGGAACAAGAAGGATTCAGAGCCCTCAAGCCCATTTTTAAGGCCTAAGTAAAAGCCCAGAGTTGATGGGCCGATCTATAACAGTTCAATTTAAACCCTAGTCAGAATAGTGGTTTTGAGACCACAAATCCACTTTAGAGAAATGTGTAAATATGATTTCTTGTGTTTATGATGTGTGAATTAGCATGTGTGAAAGTCTCGTATAAAATTTTGAATGTTTGTGTGTTCTTCATTTAATAAAGAGGACCTAATTGCATAAAATGTAAAAGTTGTGTGCTAGATGTTAAAAGTGCCTATTTGACTTGGCTTTATAATTGGGAGGTCCTTATGTGGTTATTATGCCATTTACATGTATAATGGACATTTATAGCGTTAATATATGAAAATTTATAATGGTTTAGTAAAAGGGCAAAATTGTCATTTAGATTATATGTTAATTAAAATAAAACAAAAGCTTAAACTAAGCTCATTTCATACTTATGTTGCCGAAATCATCAAAAGAAAAAGAAAAGAAATACAAGCTAGGGTTTGACCTTGATTTTCATTGATTAACGTATGTGTTTTGACCGATTTTTGATAATTTCTACATTTTTTGTAATCGTTGCTTCGTATACTATCAAACTCATGCCTCAATTTCTAATTTTAGTGATGATTTTGAAATGTGCCATTGATGAAATTATGAGTTTTGTAAAGTTAGCTGTTGATAAATGAAAGTTTGATGTTGGGTTTACATGTTTTGTCTTTGGATTTTTGATGATTTTGAGTAAAATGGACTAAATTGTGAAAATGAGAAATTGAGGGACTAAAATGTGAAATAAATGAAATGTGTGGACTAGTATGAGTACTAGTTGAATTTTGCTAAGCTTGTGTACAAGCAAATTATGTGTATTTTTTTATTTTGTGATTTAGGGACTAAAGTGTCAAAATATGAAAATGTGATGGTTAGTTTGGAAAATGCCCTAATTGTGTGTATATGGATTGGTTTGAATGATTTAGTGAATAAAAGGATTAATTTTGAATACATATAGATTAAGAAAAGAGGAATTCGAACTTAGACTGAGGGAAGTCGAAGATTATAGAGTAAACAGTTTGAGTCGACAATTCCGAGTACGAGGTAAGTTTGTATGCAAAACATGATGTTACAAATATATTTTTGATGCTTGGATTATGCATGGATTGTATATATAACTGGTTATGGTTGAATACAATGATAAATCAATGGTATTTGGCACTAAGTGTGCGATTCAAAATACCTTCGACTATCTGAGGCACTAAGTGTGCGATATAGAGATAGCTTCGGTTAATTGAAATGGCACTAAGTGTGTAGAATTGTTCTAGCTTTGGCTATCCCTTAAAGCACTACATTTGCGGATGTTAAAGCATGAATAAACTCTGAAAAGTCTTAAAATATCTAAATGAGACATGAGAATGAAAATGAATAAATACGGAAAGGTTCAGGTAAGTATGATACCTATGTGTTAGATGATGTTATGCTTATGAAGTTCATGAAATTGGTATAAATATATGAATGGTGTTGGTATAGAATTGATAGATGAATTGAGAATTAATAAGTACCCTAGTGTTGATGTTTCACATTTTAAAAACTGCTGATTATTTTTGGTACGAGCTTACTAAGCTTTTGAAAGCTTACTCTATATATGTTTGCATTATTCTTATAGATATCAAAGCTACTTTGAGCTCGAGGATTGTCATGGATCATCACCACACTATTGAATCTCGTTTTGGCACCTTTTGAAAATGTATCTAGTAAAGTATGGCATGTATAGGCTAGAAGCACTTTGGATAGTTTTTGTAATGATTATATTTAGCCATGTGATATGGTTTGATATGGTTATGTTTATGTTTTGATTTTGGTATATGAAATGTGATGCAAAACGATCTATTTGATGTGTTCATGAATGGCTAAGAGAAATTGTAAGTTTGGCAAGTTTTGGTATGACATTTGGTCATGAGTTTAGAGATTATGAGACCATATGTTTTGTTATGATTTGGTCTTATGTTTTGGCACAATTGAGTTGAGTTTATAAGCATGTAAATGGTTGATAATGTTATGTCATGAATGTTGTAAGGCTTGGTATAGAAATTGGCTGAAATTTTTGTGTAAATATACTTGGTTTGGTACTTATAGGTTTGACCCATTTAGGGTGGCAAGTTGGCTATTCATATGGCTTATTTTTGTCCACGCGGGCAGAGACACGGGCGTGTGTCTCAGTCGTGTGTGACACATGGCTATGTTGCACAGCCGTGTGTCCCCTAGGTTACCCTACAATTGTAAGTCAGGCTTGAGCACGGCCAAGGCACATATGCGTGTGGCTAGCTGTGTGGCCCAAGTCAGATTCGACCACAACCAAAGCACATGGGTGTGTCTTGTGGCCGTGTGAACAAGTCCGTATGTATGCCCTATTTTGACATGGTCTAAACACACTGGCGTGTCTAAAGTTGTGTGAGGCACACGGCCTGTTCACACGGGCGTGCGATCTGTACTTATTTGGAAAATGTTTAAATTTTGGAGAAATTTTGTATGTGTTCGGTTTAGTCCTGACCCCTTTCTAATACATGTTTAAGGTCTCGATGACCTATATGAGGGACTCTATATTGATGATTGATCTTCAATGCTTCGATGCTTATGAAATGAATGTTAATGTTTTGATTTTGTTCAGTAATGCCTTTAACCCCAGTTCGACAACGGATACGGGTTAGGGATGTTACACGGTCAAAGTTGAGGCCCCTATTGTTGTTACTAGACCACAACCCTTGTGACAGCCCAAAGTTGACCCTAGTCGGGAAGTAGTTTCGGGACCGCTAAACCGAGTCACCGAAATGTTTGAATGTGATACTTATTGTCTAGAATATGTAATTATGAATGTGTGAAAATTTCAAGCTTCAATTTGGTTGATTTCATGTGAATTTAGTCAATAGGACTTATGTGAGAAAATTCTAAAATGTGATAGGTCAATGTGTGAGGACCTATTAGTGCATGTGGACAAAGGGGGGACTTGCATGTCAAATTCCCCCCTAATGAGTAGTGGCCGGCCATGACAAGGAATGATGGGCAAAACATGTCATGAAACATGTTTTGTTAATGGAAGAATAAAATAAGGAGTATGGGTAATAAAGAAATGGAAACAAAAGAAAAAAAAATGTGTGGTTGCCCCCCCATTGCCGTGAGCTAAAGAGAAGAAAGGAGAAAAATTTGTGTTCATCCTTTCTCACCTTCATTTAGCCTAAATTAGAAAGAAAAACAAAGAAAAAAATTTCTCATCCTTTGGTTCATCCTTGGCCAAAAATTTTAAGGAGGAAAGAAGAAGAAAGGTGAAGAGATTCGGCCATGCATGTAGCTAGGCTAAGGTATGTTTGATGATGTTTCATGAGATGCATGCATGATTTAGTGGTTAGCTTGAGTTCTACCTAGCCCATGGTCTAAATCTTGCTATGTGATGGAAATGGCACTCGACCATGGATGCATCATTCTTGGTTGATGTTTGATGTTGTGGTGATGAGGTATGAGGATGAGTTAAGATTCGGCCTAGGTGGAGGTTGTGTTAATGCCATTGCATGCAAAATATGAAGCTTGTTAATGATGCATGTGATGATGGCTTGATGATTCTTGAACCTCCTTTTTAGCATTTTTGTGTGAGCACATATGTGCATTGGTTGCTAAATGGAGAAGAATCGGCTAGCAAGATGTGTGCTAAGGCCGAATGTAACTTTGCATGTTGATGAGCAATGCATGTGTTAAATCGATGAAAAGGGGGAGGATGCTTTACTAGTGTGTGTATATGTGTGTATTAAGTGTTGAGATCGACCCCAAAAATAGACATGCATATTCGGCCAAGGGGAAAGAAATTAGCTAATATGTTGTGTTGATGCATGATTTTTGCATGTATGAGACTTTAATGTCTAATGTATAAATATGGGCTAAGTGCCTTGTGCTCATCTTTTTGATGCCTAAATGATGAAATCAATTTATTTGTTTGATTAAGCTCAAGAGCAAAGGGGAAATAAATCCGATAAAGGGAAGGAAAAAGTGGTTGAATAGCTAGCGGAATCGTTCGACAACACCCGAGGTAAGTTCTTGAGTAAGAGAGCTTAAATTACGATGTGATTAAATCATGCTCTATGTGTGGCTATTGAGCTGAATGTGCAAGGACGATATGTGCCTTGTGTTTGAGTTTCGCAAATGAAAATGAAATATGAATGTGCCATGAATTATTGTTAGATGTGCATGATTAATTGAATGCTGTCCGGGCTAAGTCCCGAAGGCTTTGTGCTAAGTGAATATATCCGGACTAAGATCCGAAGGCCTTTGTGCGAGATACTAAATCCGGGTTAAGTCCCGAAGGCATTCGTGCGAGTTATTAAATCCGGGTTAAGTCCCGAAGGCATTCGTGCGAGTTGTTAAATCCGGGTTATGTCCCGAAGGCATTGTGTGAGTTACTAAAACCGGGCTATGTCCCGAAGGCATTTGAACGAGGAGCTATATCCGGTTAAATCCCGAAGGTACGTGATTTGGTAATGAATGAGCTTGCTGTAAAATTCCAGCGAATACTCGAAAAACATCCCAATATGGGGATATGTTACGTATGTGTTGAATTTAATCGAGCCCTTACAAATAAATGTTCGCTCAGTTGATAAACGAGCTACCGGCCTTCGGCTAAGTTAGTCTATTGTGTATGTCCATAAGGGTTGTTAATGTTGTGAAGCAAGTTTGATATCGGTAAATTGCGTATTGTGAAATATTCCGTTTAGCTAAATGTGTGTTATTCTTTGTTTATGCTGGAATTCCTTGCTCAAAACTTACTAAGCATAAATTGCTTACTCGTTACACTGCTCCTCTGTTTTATAGATTTTTGGTTCTCCAGCTATCGGACTCGGGATCTTGAAGTCGAAGTCGCCCACACTATCAAAGGCTCTTTTGGGTACTATTTTGGTTGAATCTTGATATGGCATGTATAGGACTACCCATTGTTGTTTTCGAGTACTTTATGAAATGTATAAGTGTACAGCCATGCGAAAATGGCTTGTAGAAGTGGAGTATGGCATTAGACCATTCGTGTTTATGAATGTATAGATGGTTTCATGATGTAACTATAGTTGGAATGGAAGTGTTGAGCAAATGATCAGCCACTAGAATGGCTAAGTATGATCATATGTGGGCTTATGTATGACAAGGCCCTAGTTGGTCCATGAAACCCCAAATTAGGTAAGGTTTACTTTGAAAACAGAAGCTGATAGCAGCAGTGGTGTGGATTGGAAAAATCACAAGAATTCGTAGGAGTGGAATTAAATAGTGAATAAATTATGTAATCGAACCTTGATGAATCTACTTTCATATGGAAGTAACGAAACAATCATAGGAACAGTACAGTAAGAGATATTTGGGTTCTTGTGGAACAGGGCCAGAACAGTTTCTGGATTCCCTGTTCCGACTTTGGAAATTCACTATAAATTGAACAGAGATAATTAGGAGTCATACCATATATGTATGGATTCCTCTCTGAGTCTAGTTTCCACAGAAACAAACGGAATCAGTATTGAAGCTCTGTGCAGAGAGATATCCAAGTCGTAATGAGGAAAGGTCAGTGTAGTCGACCCCTCTAACATGGGAGACTTTGACTAATAAACTGTACTAATTGGCCCAACCAAAAATTCTAGAAAAAGATACATAGATGGGGACATGAGTCTAGTTTCAGGGAAAAATCACAAAACTGATTTTCGAGTTGTGAAACTCAAGATATGATTTTTGAAGCGACTAGTACTCAGACTGGGCAGTGTCTGGAAAAATTTTTCAAAGTTTGTTAACATCTCGTGTCCGACTCCGGTGTCGGTCTCGGGTCCGGGGTGTTACAACCCTGTGCTGATTGTAGGAGGCGCCATCAAGGCGAGTGCTGGAGAAGGATTGGGGCATGGTTTAGGTGCGGATCTTTGAAGCGTCGTATCAGACACTGTCTATGAAGGCCCGATCAGATGCAAGTTACTGGTATGGATACTGTTCAGCCGCCGAGAGGTGTTCAGCAGCCACCGAGAAGCTATGGCCAGGCCAGAGGTGGAAATGGTATGGCCCGAGGTCGTGGAGTAGAGGGTAGAGGTGCTGGTTATACCGAGGCGAGACAACCAGCAATGGTTTATGCTGTACGTTACCGAGAGGACAGAGACACCC
Organism: Gossypium hirsutum; assembly: GCF_007990345.1. Lineage (NCBI taxonomy): Eukaryota > Viridiplantae > Streptophyta > Magnoliopsida > Malvales > Malvaceae > Gossypium > Gossypium hirsutum. Next base: position 40,088,022 of record NC_053425.1, on the reverse strand, counting down.
TAAATGTTGATACGAGTACATTCTTTATCCATAGTGTACCTTATGCTGCACTGATTGATGTTGGACCTGTGCATTTCTATATATAGCATGTACTATGCTTGAGACATTGGGTTTAATGGTAGAAAGCACTATGAGTGAGGTAACTGAGTCCACTAGAGGTTAGCTTTGGAGGACCAATGAGTTAACTTCCTGACGGATTGGATGGAACTCCCTTTTGGAGAATTTGACCTAATACTGGGCATGGACCGGTTGGTTAAGCATCAAGTGGGCTAACACTCAGGTTAAAGGTGGTAGAGTTTTGGAATTAGATTGCGCAAAAGGAGTGTAGTGGTGTAGCCCGTATATGTGACTATTTTGATAGTTGTAAATTTCGGGGACGAAATTTCTTTAATGAGGGGTGAGTTGTAACACCCCAAATTTTGGGCCTAGAAGTTTTAACTCTTGAGTAGGTGCAGTTAGGAGACTGCACATAAATATTTAGTTATGCAAGAAAGTGAAGCAAATGCATGTATGCTTCAGTGGTTAAGTGTCCTGGGAAGAGTCTGAGAAGTCCTGAGTTAAAGCCTTGGCTTTTACAAAATTTTGTAATGGAAAAAAACCCTGTCTCTAGTTAGTAGGCTTTTTAAATATGGTTATTTCTTGTCATAAAAAGCCTACTAGTCTAGTGGTAAGTGGCGTGTGGAATGTGCTAGTGGTCTGTGGTTCGAATCCACGCCTGTGTAAATGAAGATTATTTTTACTGATGGCCATGGGAGGAGGTTGTGTTTAACCGAAACACTACTGAGGGGAGTGGACTTTGAATTGGTCATGGAGGGATTATAAAAGGGAGTTGAGGAGAGATATGACGAGAGATTTTAGGAGGAAATCAAGGGGATTTGAAGTGGAGGAGGTGTTGGTGCCGAATTAGGATTGTAGGCACCTAGTGATTTTAGTATTGAAAGAATTCAGATTTGGCTTAGTATATTTTCTCTCCATATCATTTTTTGTAGTTCTTTTGGTTTCTTTTCACTTCTTTGTTTGAAGTCGATTATTGCTTGGACAATTCGGGAATCTTTTTCTACAATTTACGATTTTGTTCTCCTCTACTCTTAAACCTACTGTGCTCTCCCTTTTGTTTAGCTGAATACCCTTCTCCCCTCCCTTAATCTGTTGGTGTGTTGGCCAAATACTTTCTCTCCTCTATTGTTCTATTCTCTGGCTCATCTCTAACAGTCAGCATCTTGATTTTCTATGCTTTGACCGATTGCTTCTAGTTCCTTTTCCTTCTCTCAACCAATTTTTAACAGTCACCCTCTTCCATTGTACTGTTGTCGAATACTTCTTCTCTCCCCTCTCCTGCCTTTTGGGCTTTCTCTAAAAAGGGGAAAGTCAGTGTTGGTTAATCCTGTTCTCCGTGGGCTCCATCGGTTGGTAAGTCTTTTGGTAAGGGGGTTTTGTGCCCCATTTGATTTGGGGGAGATTTCTTTTCCTAGGTATAGTATACTCTTAATCCTCTGTTGTGTTGAACATTGTTATGACAGCATCATATTGCAATGGACTTGGTTTACCATTGGAATCATAGGCTGTTTCTTTTGGAGCAGTAGGGTTAAGTAATATTACTGAAGTTCGTTTGTAGTTGTTTAATTGGTTTGGATTTTAAGGGTGACTAATTTTGGGCATGGAATTGCCATTTTCTCTAGGTGTGTGGTGCCTCGAGAGTATTGTGTATCAAAAATCATATCAGGTGAGTAATCACTGTCTTAACCGTAAATCGGCAAAAGATGGAAAATAGGACTGTTGATGCCACTTGGGCACACAATCACTCGTGTGGTAACCCCAAACACATAAACATGGGTACTGGATTACGAGAGGCCACAATGGGCTATCTCATGGGCTTAGGTTGTTTTGGGCCATGTTGGGCTGAAATGATGACCAAAATACCTCTATAGGGTAAAATTACTAAAATACCCCTATAGGGTAAAATGAATGTAATACCCTTGTAAGGTAAAATGACTGTTTGCCCTACGATGTGTATGACTGTATTGAGCATGCCACGCTATATGTATGTTGCATCCATGTAAAATATTATGATATGATCCATGACATGTTGCATGGGGTTGGGATTGTTATTTTGGAGGAAGTGTACTGTACTGATATGGTTGCACGGGTCACCCAAGACGATTGTGGACCTACTGATGGCTTTAAACTATTCATATTACTGGTAGCTTTGCTGCAACAATGTTTTAGTGCCGCAACCGGTGCTACTTGATGTGTAGGGATGGGTGGGTTGATTTTATCCCTACATGGTGTGTAGGGTTGGTACGGAGATGGTGTGTAGAGGCTGGATTGGGTAGGATTTTCTAATTGCATACTATACTGATTCCGTAATGGGCTTAGACCCCACTGATATTATTACTGCACTGGGCCGAGGCCATAACTGGAACTGAAAAGGCTTGGGCCCAAATTGTGTTTACTCTGATTGTTTGCTCATATGGAATTACACACTAAGTTTTCATAAATTCACCCATTTGTTTAACTGTACAGGTAATCCCCAACCTTAGCGGATCGGTGCTGCGAGAAACTCAACAGTGGCCACACAACTGCACTTGCATTCTTATTTGATTTTTAAATTATAAGTAGTTTAATTTGGGTAATTGTATGTAATAAAGCCTCTAAGGTTTTAACTTTTAATTTGGGATTTTTACTTGCTTTGATATAAACTGCTCTTTGTAGGAAGAAGACATGTTTTCAAAAGATAATTGTTTTTCAAAAACACCACGTCTTCTTAATATAACTCTAAAGCTTCAGCAACAAACATAGGTTTAAAGTGTAATAACAATCTAAAATGATTTACAAATTTTCGTTAATGATATAATAAGGTTTTAATATATAACGACCTTTCCAATGAAATTATGGTTTCGAAAAACACTTCAATGTGATACCGCTAGATTCGACCATAACGTCTAGGCTGGGTTTGGGGTGTTACATTTAGTGGTACTAGAGCCAAGTTGCAAAACTCGGCTGTGGATTTAGGTTCCTTTTAAAATCAAGATTTCGATAAAGAACTGTTTTAAATGATTTAAAAAACTTGGAAATGTTTTACTGAATGTGTGGTACATCGAGTCTCCGGTGCCAATTCTGTAAGTTCTCTGAAACTTCTGTCTGTTTAAATTGAAATACTAAGACTACTGTAGGTAGTAGACTTACTGAAATATTCTGTTTAGGGTAAACTGAAACTATAGTGAAACTACAATCTACGAAAACACAACTCTAAACAACTGATACCATTTTTCATAAAATATCTATTAATAAACACTGGAACAATAAACTGACTGGCATAAAACTGTTAAAACAGACTAAGCACATTCGATAATGAGCACCAGAGGTACTCGTGGAAGGGGTACAAGAGGCCACGGGGGAGGCCGTGGAGGTGCTCAGACTAGGTCTTCGACATCGGGTCATATGCCTAACAATGAAGCTAGAGAGGCACCGACTTCACCTATGATTGAGGCTGGGTCACACGATCGTGTAGCTAGGGACGACGCACTGTCCCAAGCTATGTTGCAAATTCTAGAAAGGGTTGCTGGGCCTAATGCTAGTAATGTGGGCCGTGGGTCAGTTACAAAATGACTCCGGTCCAATTGGGCTGTGATTTTTTGGGGTATTGCTAGAGTTGCCCCTAATGTGGCTGAATATTGGATTGAGGCCTCAGAGAGGATCATGGACAACCTCGATTGTACCCCCGAGAAAAAACTAAAAGGTGGAGCGTCATTGCTACGAGATGAAGCCTATCAGTGGTGGCTTACAGTTAAAGAGGGTACCCAACCCGACCGGTTGACTTGGGAATTCTTTAAGACTGCATTCTAGGGAAAATATGTAGACACTAGTTATGTGGATGCTCAGAGGAGAGAGTTTCTAAATTTGACTCAAGGGGATAAATTTGTGGCTAAATACGAAGCTGAATTTTTGTGACTTAGTCGCTATACACGTGGGATAGTGGCAACTGAATATGAGCACTGCGTTCATTTCGAAGATGGCCTCAAAGATAGTCTACGAGTTTTGGTAGCTCCACTGAGGGAGCGAGAGTCTACTGCTTTAGTGGATAAGGAGAAGATCACCGAGGATGTGAAGCACGATGAGCGCCAGAACCGTGAAAAAGAAATGGGTAGGAACGAGAGGGATTCGGAGCCCCCAAGCCAATTTTTGAAGCCTAAGAAAAAGCCCAAAATTGATGGGCTAGCTGTAACAGTCCGGTTTAGACCCTAGTTAGAATAGTGGTTTCGGGAATACAAATCCTCATCAGAGAAATATTTTAAATATTATTTCTTGTGTTTCTGATGTGTGAATTAGCATGTGTGAAAGTCTCGTATGAAAATTTGAATGTTTGTGTGTTTAATTTAATAAAAAGGACATAATCGTATAAAATGTAAAAGTTGTGTGCTAGATGTTAAAAGTGCCTATTTTTCTTGGCTTTATTATTGAGAGGTCCTTATATGGATATTATGCCATTTACATGTATAATGGACATTTATAGCCTTAATATATGTAAATTTATAATGGTTTAATAAAAGGGCAGAATTATCATTAAGATTATAAGTTAATTAAAATAAAACAAAAGCTTAAAATAAGCTCATTTCATACTTATGTTGTCGAAATCATCAAAAGAAAAAGAAAAAGAAAAGAAGTACAAGCCAGGGTTCGGCCTTGATTTTCATTGATTAAGGTTGTGTTTTGATCGATTTTTTATAATTTCTATGTTTTTGTAATCGTTGCTTCGTATACTATCAAACCAATGCCTCAATTTCTAATTTTGATGATGATTTTGAAATGTGCCATTGATGAAATTATGAGTTTTGTAAAGTTAGTTGTTGATAAATGAAAGTTTGATATTGGGTTTACATGTTTTGTCTTTGGATTTTTGATGATTTTGAGTAAAATGGACTAAATTGTGAAAATGAGAAATTGAGGGACTAAAATGTGAAATAAATGAAATGTGTGGACTAGTATGAGTACTAGTTGAATTCGGCTAAGCTTGTGTACAAGCAAATTATGTGTATTTTGTGATTTTGTGATTTAGGGACTAAAGTGTCAAAATGTGAAAATGTGATGGTTAGTTTGCAAAATGCCCTAATTGTGTGTATATGGATTGGTTTGAATGATTTAGTGAATAAAAGGATTAATTTTGAGTACAAATAGATCAAGAAAAGAGGAATTCGGACCTAGACTGAGGGAAGTCAAAGATTATAGAGTAAACAGTCCGAGTTGACAAATCCGAGTACGAGGTAAGTTTGTACGTAAACCATGATGTTACAAATATATTTTTGATGATTGGATTATACATAGATTGTATAAATAATTGATTATGGTTGAATACGATTGAAAATCGATGGTATTTGGCACTAAGTGTGCAATTCAAAATAGCTTTGGCTATCTGAGGCACTAAGTGTACGATGCCGAGATAGCTTTGGTTAATTGAAATGGCACTAAGTGTGTGAAATCATTCTAGCTTCGGCTAATTGTTAAAGCACTAAGTGTGCGGATGATAAAGCATGAATAATCTCCGGAAAGTCTTAAAATATCTGAACGAGAGATGAGAATGAAAATGAATAAATACGGGAAGGTTCAGGTATGTATGATACCTATGTGTTAGATGATGTTATGCATATGAAGTTCATTGAATTGGTATAAATATATGAAAGGTGTTGGTATAGAATTGATAGATGAATTGAGAATTAACAAGTATGCCGGTGTTGATGTTTTACATTTTATAAATTGTTGATGATTTTTGGTAGAGCTTACTAAGCTTTTGAAAGCTTACTCTGTGTATGTTTGCATTGTTCTTATAGATATCAAAGCTACTGTGAGCTTGGGGATCGTCGAGGATTGCCACCACACTATCAAATCTCATTTTGGTACCTTTTGAAAATATATCTAGTGAAGTATGGCATGTATATGCCATGTGATATGGTTTGATATGGTTGTGTTTATGTTTTGATTTTGGTATATGAAATGTGTTGCAAAATGATCTATTCGATGTGTTCATGAATGGCTAAGTAAAATGGTAAGTTTGGTAAGTTTTGGTATGATATTTGGTCATGAGTTTAGAGATTACGAGACCATATGTTTTGTTATGATTTGGTCTTATGTTTTAGACAATTGAGTAGAGTTTATAAGCATGTAAATGGTTGATAATGTTATCTCATGAATGTTGTAAGGTTTGGTATAAAAATTGGCTGAAATTGTTGTGTAAATATGCTTGGTTTGGTACTTATAGGTTTGACCCATTTGGGGTGGCAAGTTGGCTATTCAAATTGCTTATTTTTGTCCTCTCGGGCAGAGACACAGACATGTGTCTACTTGGTATGGATTTCAAGGGTGACTAATTTTGGGCATGGAATTGCCGTTTGTTCTAGGTGTGTGGTGTCTCGAGAGCATTGCGTATCAAAAATCATGTCTGGTGTGTAATCACTGTCTTAATTGTAAATCGGCAACAGCCGAAAAATAGGACCATTGATGCCACATAGGCGCGCGATCGCTCGTGTGGTAAACCCTAATGCATAAACGTGGGTACTGGATTACGAGAGGCCACCATGGGTGATCTCATGGGCTTAGGCCGTTTTGGGCCATGTTGGGCCTAAATGATAACCGAAATACCCCCATTGGGTAAAATGACAAAATACCCCCATAGGGTAAACTGACCGAAATACCCCCATAGGGTAAAATGACTGTAATACCCCCATAGGGTAAACTGACCGAAATACCCCCATAGGGTAAAATGACTGTAATACCCCTATAAGGTAAAGTGACTGATTTTCCCTACGATGTGTATGACTGTATTGAGCGTGCCACGTTATATATGTGTTGCATCCATGTAAGACATTATGATATGATGCATGACATGTTGGATGGGGTTGGGATTGTTATTTTGGAGGAAGTGTACTGTACTGATATGGTCGCACAGGTCGCCCAAGACGACTGTGGACCTACTGATGACTTTATGTCGTTCATATTACTGGCAGCTTTGCTAGAATACTATTTTAGTGCCGCAACCGGTGCTACTTGGTGTGTAGGGATGCGTGGGTTGATTTTATTCCCACATGGTGTGTAGGGTTGGTACAGAGATGGTGTGTAGAAGCTGGATTGGGTAGGATTTTCTGATTGCATACTATACTGATTCGGTAATGGGCTTGGACCCCACTGATACTATTAATGAAATGGGCTGAGGCCCTAACTGGAACTGAAAGGGCTTAGGCCCAAATTGTGTTTACTCTGATTGTTTGCTTATATGGAATTACAAACTGAGTTTTCGTAAACTCACCTATTTGTTTAACTGTACAGGTAATCCCCAGCCTTAGGCGGATCGGTGCTGAAAGGGACTCAGTTGTTGCCACACAACGACACTTGCTTTCTTATTTGATTTTTAAATTATAAGTAGTTTAATTTGGGTAATTTTATGTAATAAGGCCTCTAAGGTTTTAACTTTTAATTTGGGATTTTTACTTACTTTGATATAAACTACTATTTGTAGGAAGAAGACGTGTTTTCAAAAAATAACTATTTTTCAAAAACACCACGTCTTCTTAATATAATTCTAAAGCTTCTGCAAAAATCATAGTTTTAAAGTGTAATAAAAATATTATATGATTTACAAATTTTTGTTAATGATATAATAAGGTTTTAATATATAACGAGCTTTCCAATGAAATTATGGTTTCGAAAAACACTTCAATGTGACACCGTACCCGAGACCGTTGCCGGAGTCGAACACAAATTATGGTTTTAATATATATCAGCTTTTCTTTTATCTTTACTGAGCTCCTCGGCTTTGCAAGCTCGCTTGACAAGTACCACAAATTCTCGGATTTCTAAAATGCCAACATACAGCTTTATTTATTCGTTCAGTCCATCCTCGAAACGTTTACACATCACAGCTTCTGAAGAAATGCATTCTCGAGCGTACCGGCTAAGTCTTACAAACTTTTGTTCATAATCAGTAACCGACATGGAACCTTGTTTAAGTTCAAGAAATTCCTTCCGTTTTTGATCAATGAATCTCTGACTGATATACTTTTTCCGAAACTCGGTTTGGAAAAACTCCCAAGTTACTTGCTCTCTGGGCACAACAGAAATCAACGTATTCCACCAATAGTAGGCAAAATCACGTAGCAAGGAGATAGTACACTTTAGGCACTCATCGGGTCTGCAAGGTAGCTCATCGAGTACCCGAATAGTGTTGTCCAACCAAAATTTAGCTTGCTCGGCATCATCGCTATCCGTAGCTTTAAATTCAGTAGCCCCGTGTTTTCGGATTCTTTCAACTGGGGGCTTGACTAACAACAAAAGGGCAGTCCTATACATGCCATTTTCAGAGTTCAACTAAAAGAGTACCAAAAAGGCTTTGATAGTGTGGATGACTTCGACTTTGACACTCCCGAGTCCGATAGCTGACGAACCAAAATCTATAAAACAAAGAATCAAAGAAACGGAATAAGCATTTAATGCTTAGTAAGTTTTGAGTAATGAAATTATGCACATTTGAAGTATAGCAATCATATGACTAAACGAATAATTTCATATACACATATTCTCAAAATCATACTTACTTCACATTTCCAACCCTTATATTCATATATATGGGATCAACTTAACTAAAGGCCAGAAGCTTGTTAATCGATTGAGCGAATACTATTTAAAGGGAATCATCTATTCCAATGCATATACGAAACATACCTCATCGTTTGGATTTTACGAGCGTATTAATTGAAATTATTACAGCGAGATCGCTCATTCTCAAACCAAGTACCTTCGGGATTTAGCCGGATATCGCAACTCGCACAAATGCCTTCGGAACTTAACCCGGATATAGTAACTCACACACATGCCTTCGGGTCTTAGCTCGGAAATAGTCACTAGCACAAATGCCTTCGGGACTTAGCCCGGGTATAGCAACTACTCGCACAAATGCCTTCGGGACTTAGCCCGGATATAGTAACTTGCACAAATGCCTTCGGAACTTAGCCCGGATATCATCCGAATAATCATGTACATGTGTCCACAAATCATAACACATTTTTATTTCGTTTTCATTACTAGAACTTAGACACAAGGAACTTATCTACCATTACCATTTTTGACTCAATAGCCACATACAAAGAGCATGGTTTTGATTCGCTATATAACATGGTCTAATCGAATCATAATCTAAGTTCCATTACTCGAAAACTTACCTCGGATGTTGTCGAGCGATTTCAACGGCTATTCGATCACTTTTTCCTTTCCCTTATCCAACTTTGATCCTCTAAGCTATTGAGCTAAATCAAACAATTTGCTTCCCAATCAAACACAATCACATGGCATCCATATATATTTTAGAACCATTCTTAACATACTACTCATTTACAAAACAAAATACTCATATCACAATTATAAAACTACAAGCCGAATATACCTATACTTACCTCACTTAAACATCAACCCTCAATTCATGTACATTCTCAAATAGAGTAGTCCTTACTTGAACTATTTGCCAACTTTAGCAAATGAACAATTTTACTTAAAGTGCCATATATATATATCTACATAAGTGCTTAGATACCATGTTTCCAACAATTATTTCCTAGCTTAGTCGCCGAACCAATATTCAATAACAAACTCCTCTTTGATCAAATATATATTCGGCAAGGACATGATAATTTATACTACATCAATTTTAAGCACATAAATTACTCAAACATAATAAAATTCACATTCGGTCTTGGTACATAATAAGGTAGCCGATTCTTTACCCTTAGCACCCAATGCTCACATATGATTTTTTGTATAGTTCAAACACTCATCTACCATCGTTCATCTAAATTTAACATGAAACAACAACCATATATCTCTTCCATTTTCTACCATGGCCGAATGCTCTAGCTACCACACCGTTTCAAATTTTGCCGTGGGTTAAGCAAAGAACTTAATGACTAACTCAAAAATGCTAAAAAGAAAATCCAAGAATCATCAATCCACCATCACATGTATCATTAAAAAGCTTCACACTTAGCATGCTAATAACATCAATACAAATCCACCTTAGCCGAAACTTAACTCATACAAAACCTATCTTCAAACCATAAAATAGGTAGAATTTAACTAATCATTCAAATGGTGCATAAGTTTTTTTTCAAGAATGGCATTGAACTTACCTTCCTCTTGCTATCCACCTTGGCTGAATTTCTTCCCTAAAGATTTTTTCTTCCTCCTCTTTCTCTAGTCACGGCAATGGGGGAGTAAGGGTGAGACAACTTTGGTTTCTCCTCCCACTCACCTCATGTTTTATCATTCTTAAAACATGCATTAATTGATCCTTATAGATTAACCTGTCACATTTTAAAAGTGTCACACATAAGTCTTATTAGGTGAATTCACATGCAGTCGACTAAATCAAAGCTTAAAACTTTCACACATTCATATTCACACATTTTAGACAATAAATATCATATTCAAATACTTCGGTGATTCGGTTTAACGGTCCCGAAACCGCTTTCCGACTGGGGTCAATTTAGGGCTGTCACATGTTACAAGTGTGGTGACGATCCTCGACGATCCCTGAGCTCCCGATAGCTACGATATCTATAAAACAATGCAACCACACAAAAAGTAAGCTTTCAAAAGCTTAGTAAGACATATACAAATAAACTTATCACAAAATACAATTATAATCTAATTCAATTACATGAATCATGGCATATCATAATGATAAGTTCACATTTCTCATTTAACTCAGAGGCTCATAATCATTTGCTCGTATATATATTTCACTTATACTTAACATATTTCATTTTCACATACTTCATACTTATTCCATAAGTTCACATATATACATATGCTTTGTACTTACCTTATTCTTAAACAAAATGTACATTTCAAACGTACCTGAAACGGATACATAATCACATGGTCATTCATTTCTCTGCATGCTGGTTGAACCGTTCGAAATCAATAAGGATACGCGGATAGATCAGACAACTCATACAATGCCAACGTCATAGATGTGGTCTTACATGTAATCAAATATCGGTGCCCCTGTCCCAGACAGGGTCTTACACAAAAACAAATACGATGCCAACATCCTAGACGTGGTCTTACGCGTAAATCAGAAGTCGATGCCAACGTCCCAAACGTGGTCTTACACGATAACACATATTGAATCCTATGTCATGACATATGTATCCTAACTATTCCTATGGTTCATACGGGGCTTTTCGGACGTCGAAACTTTGTCGATATTTTCTCGGATATCTCATATTCAACACATATAATCATTTAACATTGTTCAAAAGCATATAATCAATAATAATTCATTTCAAAATACATTTATTTGTATATCGACTTACCTCATATGGACTCGAATAAACAGAACCGGCTACTCGACGACTTTCGACTTTCCCCAATCTAATTCTGTTTTATTTGGTTCTTGATCTATATAAATTCAAATTTAACTTATTCACTTTCACATTCATTCAAATCAATCCAAAAACACATATTTAAGGCACTTTACAAACTAGCGCTCACATTTTTACGTTTTGTCACTTTAGTCCCTATTTCACAAAATCACAAAATACAACAAATTTCTTTATATACATGTCTAGCCAAATTTTCATATAGCTCATACAAACCGACATATTTCATTTATTTTAAATTTTAATCCCTCAAAATCTCATTTTCACAATTTAGTCCATTTTACTCAAATTCATCAAAAATTCAAGGACAATATATACTAACCCAAAACATATCTTTCATTTTCCATCAACTAACTTCAAAAAGCTTACAAAATCAACAATGGCATAACTCAAAATCATCATCAAAATTAGAAATTAAGACATGGGCTTGATAGTATACAAAGCAACGATTACAAAAACGTAGAAATTATCAAAAACCAAACATAAACCATACCTTAATTAAAGAAGACAAGGCCGAACCCTAGCTCAAACTTTTTCTTTCTTATTTCTTTGTATTTTTGGCAATATGAGATGTTAATAGCCTAAATTCATGCTTTATTTTAATTATAATATGTTTATTACATATTTTACTTATTTACCCTTTATAATAAAACATATATTCGTACCAATTAAGGCTATTAATGTCCACTCATACTTCCAATGGTCAAATAACCACATACGGACCTCTCATTTAGAATGCAGCAACAAATAGGCACTTAATCAAATAGAATGCCACTTTTTCATTTTATGTGATTAGGTCCTTTTTGCAAATTAATCACACAAATGATTGAATTTTCATACGAAACTTTCACATATGCTAATTCATATATCATAAGCATGAAAAATAATATTAAAATATTTTTTTGACTCGGATTTATGGTCCCAAAACCACTATTCTGACTTGGGTCTAAACCAGACTATTACATTAATACATAAATAACTATTTTAACCTTTATATTAAAAACAAATTTCAACATTACCAACTCCCATAAATGTCTACTAACACTTAAATTGTATAATTACCATTCAAGTATTCAAACAATTAAAATCTATAGTCATTTAATGCATTTAACTTATAGAATTCAACTTTTACGCTTTACGCGATTAAGTCCTTTTTATATAATCGAGCATACAAACGATAAAATTTTCATACAAAAAGTTCACACATACTGTAAGCATAGACTATAATATTAAAATATTTTTCTGACTAGGATTCGTGGTCCCGAAATCACTGTTTCGAATAGGGTCTAAACTGGGCTGTTACAACTCTCCCCCTTTAGGGATTTTCGTCCCCGAAAATCTTACCAGAATGTAGATTAAGGATTTGCTTCCATATAGTACATTTCAAATTCACACATGGCTTCAAATTTCATATCTATTTAATCTCACAACTAAGATTCTGATCTGTCTTCCGCTATACATCATAACAAGCTGAAATTATTTATAACTATACTAAATTACTTTCATTTTCTGCTCAATTTCATTGACGAATTTAAACCCGTGAATCATTTTCCTCATAAAGCTCTGTCCATAAACAATGGAGTTTTTTAATTGCAACTATATGATACCTCATACAATATCATTTTTATAATCACATGGTAGCTTATCAAACAACAATAGTCTTTCTTAGTTGCTTTCAAACTCTAAAACACAGTAACAAATAAATATTTCGAGAATTTTCAAAACAATCATGTACAAACTGACAGTCTCTGTACAAACAACTCAGCTGATTAATCAAAAGAGAAATCCATGCATATGGAAAGGCTTATTCAGACAATTAATAATAATTTAGATAACATCTATCTTTTTCAATGATAAGAGATAATCCCAATACAAAATTCATCAGGATTCTATTTCACCATTACCCAGATATCAAAACGTGCTGAAGTAGTCTTGAAGATGCTTAATAATTAACTTTAACCTGTTGATAGCTCAGACATTTAAACACGAGGTCAGAAATATTACGTTTTATACCCATTTATCAATACCACTTTCTCAGATTATCAAGCATCTTTTTACTCCTGTATGAACAGTCTAATTGACACTGTGAGCCTCTTGCAACAATGGTTATACAATCTTAGAGCTTCTTGGTATACACACTTTATCTCAAAGCAACAAACAATCATCAATTCCACATCTAAAGTTCTGAATCAGAAATCAATTTATGTTGAACCCCTTTTTAATTTATAATTTGATAACACATTTCTAAGTTTCACGAATTCACTTAATAAGCATTAATATAACTTCTAATCTAGCTAACATATAATTATCCTCTGATAAGATCAATCACGTATTCATTGTTCGTAAATTACACAAAAACTTCTTCTTCAAATCATTCAAAACTATAACATTTCTCTTAGATAATAATATTTACTTACAGACTCAAAAGTCTTTTGACGATTCTAGCTAGCTTTGCTGTGCCAAGTTCGGATCTCACTCTGCAACATCAAACATTTTAAACTCTTGTAATCATCAAATATGTCACTTAACTCTTTTCATGCAGCTTTAACTGTATGCAATCACAAGATATCTCTGTACACTCTATTATTAGAACACACTTCAAGGCGTTCATTGACGCAAGCACTGATGTTTCGGTTGACATTATATTCGTGCAAAAAGGAAAACTTCAACAATCGAACTAACTTTTATTTATTACATATTAATATTCAATTTACCATTTTAACCTTTATAATTAAATAAGAAAACCATATAACATAAGCCCATAACCGCCCATTCCATTGTTAAAAGGCCAAATAACCACATAAGGACTTCACCTTTAATTAATTAAAGCAATTAAGCACTTTAACATATAACATGCTACTTTTATATTTTACGCGATTTAGTCCTTTTTATCAAATTAAACAACTAATCGATAAAATTATTTCACGAAACTTTCACACATATTAATTCACATGTTGTAAACACATAAAATAATATAAAGTTAATTTTAAAACCTCGAATTTGTGGTTCCAAAACCACTGTTCTGATTTAGATAAAACCGGGCTGTTACACAGGCCGCGTGGACCTAAAATTCACCTAAAACAAGCCATTCCCAATACCTAATCATGCATATACATTTAAACCATTTCTGCACACTTGCAAAGCATCAAACCATACCTAAACATACTTATATATATGCCATTTCAAAGTCCTAATTCAACTAACCAAGATGCCATTCAAAGGCACTCAAATGCAATCATCAAGACTTACTTAAACATGCATATTTTACCACTTACCATTCATCAATTACTAGTTCCAAAACTTATAAAACATACCACATCTTAACTATTACTATTCCTTTATAACAAATACCATTTGAGCCATTAAACAATCAACTAAACATCATTAAAAGTCCACCAATACATGCTTCCAGACCAATCAAGCTTCTGATAATCTATAAAACATAGGAAAGAAACTATGTAAGCACTTAATGCTTAGTAAGTTCGTATAACATAAACACAACTTACCATTTCATTTGCATAATGTAAATAGCATAATTATAACACCAACTAGTACCATAAGCTTGGCATAATGCTTATACAACATCACTAAATATTCAGATGAATTCATCAATAACAAGTAGCTTACACATTTGCTCATCTCATTTAGGTCACCATTTCCTTTTTATAAGTACACGATACATTCCATTTGAACACTTACCATCTCCTTTCCTTTTCATACCTGTTGAACCATCTAGAATATCATCGGATACTCGGGAAAGCTCACACAAAGTGTGCTTAAACATATAATTGTAACCTTTCCTTTACGTTATTGCTCACACAAGTCGTAAAATGGGCCTACTCACACGACTTGTGGGTCGGAATGTAAGCTACACAATGTTGCTCACACGATCTGTAGAGTATCCATAACAAATGCAGGACCTCATCCATCGGTAGGACATTCAAGACCAGCACTCGAAACATGAAATCCCTAATGACATGTCATTTGTATCCTACGAATTCCTAAGGTTCAACAGGGACTCAACATCCGTCAATTCATCATAACATTGATATAATTATACATTATTCCATTTACAATAAAAATAACATAGTAACATTCAAATTAAACAACATTAATAAGATAACCGTTCAGACGAACTGACCTCGACAACTAGGGGCGTAAAAACAAAATCGAACTAATCAAAGGCTTTAGGTTTTCCCCGATCTAGATCCACACATGGTCTATCTTGATCTAAATAGATAATTTCAATTTATTTAATACCTCTATCATTCAATTTAATCCACATTTCATATTTATGCAAAATTACTATTTAACTCCTAAGATTTTATCTTTTTACAGTTTAGCCTTTAAGCTAAATTTAAATCTAAGCATTTTAATATTCCATTCAAGCTAACAAAATTTACTAGGGGCTTATATCAACCCTTTGCAATCATCATTTCATAAATTTACCATGAACTTTTACCATTTTTACAAATCAATCCCTAAATGCACATTTCATCAAAAATCACTTTACAAAACTCGTTTGTTAATCAAAAAGGACACATAATCTACCATTAATCATCATGAACCATTCAAAAGCATTCATGTCATAACCCTCAATCTTTAATAGTTTTACGAATTGACCCCCGGGCTGGCTAGATTAAGTTAAAACGACTTGAAAAACATAAAAATCATTAAAAACAGGACTTGAAATCACTTACATGCACTAAAAGAAGATTGGTCAAACCTAGCCCTATCTTAAATGGTGAAAATTCTATTGAAAAAGATGATATGAAAATGGTATTAATTTTTCTTTCTTTTGTTTTACGTTTTAATTACCTATTTACCATTTTAACCTTTAAAAACTTTAATTATTTCATTAAAACCATGTCCATAAACATCCACTATCACATTATTTGGTCTATTTACCATTCAAGTCCCTTAGATTAAAGTTTCATAGCTAATTGAATCCTTTAACTAATGGAATTCTACTTTTACACTTTTTACGATTTAGTTCTTTTCACTTAATTAATCAAGCAGACATCAAAATTTCTTAATGAAATTTTAATAAGACCTTACTAACACCTAATAGACATTAAAATAATAATAAAATTGTAATTTACTCATTAGATTTTTGGTCCCAAAATCATTATTTTGATTTCACTAAAAACAGGTTGTTACAAGTCAGATGTTTTAAAAACTGCTTTTATGACTCGGTAGGGCATTATGAGTTTTTGGTGATGCCATTTGGTTTAACGAATGACCCTACTGTGTTCATGGATTTGATTAACCAAGTATTCCATTTGTACTTGGATCAGTTTGTAGTTGCCTTCATAGATGATATTTTTGTGTATTTTCGTTCTAAGGATGATCATGATAAGCACCTAAGGGTTGTTTTGCAGATTCTGTGTGATGAACAGTTGTATGTGAAGTTAAGTAGGTGTGAATTTTGGCTTAATGAAGGTGCATTTTTAGGACATATAGTATCGGAAAAAGGGAATCGGGTGGATCCTAAGAAGATTAAGGCGATCTTGGAGTGAAGCCGCCTAGGAGTGTTATAGATGTTTGGAGTTCTTGGGTTTGGTTGGCTATTATCATAGATTTGTTTAAGGGTTTTCTTTATTGCGGCACTCTTACTGAAACTACTTCAAAAACATGTGGTGTTTGAATGGACTGATAAAAGGAAAAAGAGTTCCAAACAACTTAAAGCAGTATTGACGAAGGCACCTATGTTGATTCAACCAAAACTTGGAAAAGATTTTGTGGTTTATAATGATGCTTCGTACTTGGGTCTTGGTTGTCTACTGATGCAAGAGGGTAAAGTTGTGACTTGTGTTTCGAGACAGTTGAAGACGCATAAGCTCAACTATCCTACCCATTATTTGGAATTAGCTACTATGGTATTTTCACTTAAGATTTGGCTCCATTATTTGTATGGGGAAAAGTGTGTTATTTACACAAATTATAAGAGCTCTAAGTACCTTCTCTCCCAAAAGAAGTTGAATTTAAGGTGAAGGCATTGGATTGAGCTTTTGGAGGACTATAACTATGTGATCGAGTATCTAGTTGGCTGTTTAACGTCACAGTAGTAATGTGCAAGCGTGCACTACCATACAAGTTTAGTAGACAGATGTGAGTTTATCAGATATTGATCCCACAGGGATGGTGGCCTTTTATCTATGAATGTCGGTATGATAACTAGATGCAAACAAGATAAATTGTAAGGATAGTTATCGATGCAATAACTTTAAAAATAATAAAGTAAAATATGATGATGATAAAATGGGATCCCCAACATGAATCTTCAGCAGAATACTAAATGCTCACAAGGTACAAAAGTATAGGTGATATTCGATGCAATAAGATTCAATGTATATCTTACCCAGCGTCACTGCTCTATTTAATCTGAGACTTAAACATGCATATTAACCTCACCTTCCAATGAAGGCCATACGACACTATTTAGAAAAAGTGGACTAAATTCCTCTAACCCTCACTCAACTTCTGTTGAAATGCTTGTTGGTTCAAATTGCCACTGCACTTTCCAACGTTAGTGACTGCAATAACACTTCCGTGTTAAAAAACATTCAAACCCTAACATTAAACAATAAAAGCAAGCTTGAATAAGATAACATTTAACTAAAATTCATGTGTACTTCTATGCAAATAGATATTAGAGATTAATCACCAGCATTTAGAAAGGTATAAGAAAGAATTGAATGGAGAGACTATCCCTAGACAACTAGACTGAACCTCTCTATTCCCTCTTATCTCGCACTTAGGTCTCCTCATCAGGAGCTAGTCTACATCTGGTTTTCACATTGGCTCACCCGTGAGATGCTTAAGCTGTCATGGCCACAAGCTTCAAGGTAAGATGATGAAGATTATGATGGAGGAGAATAAAAAAATCTCTCATTTTTCTTCTCACGTCCCCCGTTTATGTCCTGCTCCAACGGTACGTGTGTCCTTTCCTAAAAATTATTTTGTCCTTCTACATCAGGTTGGTTATACCAGACTGGATAGCTTACGTAGTTTTGGTTATTATCTGGACAACTGTCAGTTACAGCGACAATTTTAGATGTAGTCTGGGATTAACTCATGCATCGACATTGTAGACAGCTGTCAGGTGCAGTGACAATTCTGGATGCAATCTGGAGTTTAGTCATGAAGCGAAAGTAATGCAATAAGATAGCAAAATTAAGGATAAAATAGGTTAGGATTCATTGAGTTATAAAATGTAAATTGCTAAACTGAAAATACTAAAATATATGTTAAAGATAATTAAATGGAGACAAATTAACTAATAAGTATGGAGAAAACGTATGTTCTTTCTAATACTATCAGACCCCCAAATTTGAGTTTTACTTGTCCTCAAGTAAAACAGAAACTAGTAAGGCTACTCAAGAATTTACTAAGGCAAATGATCATTCTAGCAACTTGAATCACCTAAAATCCAAATGAACGAGTCATATTTAGATGACAAAATAGTTCATTGACAATACATAAGTATGAATGGATAAGATTGCAACTTCATCAAAACTAGCATCATCCATTAAATCCTAAATTTTGTCTACTAATACAACATTCATTGTACAACATATGTCTCTTTTTTTGTGAATAAGGGATATTATTGCATTGTTGTACCCTTGTTCCTGAGAAGTAATGATGAAGTGCAACAAACCCCGAGGGAGTACGTAATTACACCAACACAATGTCCTCTTAATCAGCAAAAATGACATCCTCAAATAAGCTATCAATCTTTCGTAGGCATTCATCAATGTCCCTGGATTCCTCTTCTTTCTAAGTATCAGAGACCTGCACAATGAGTGGGGATGCTAATGTTCTATCTCGATCTTCTAAGTTGTCATTCGAGGAAGAGAGGTCATAATTATGAATGATTCGTGGAAACACATGGAATTCTGGTAATGGGGATGGGCTCAGTTGGCTCAATGTGACTACAATAGAATTGTTCCACGCAATGGTATAAACATAAAACAAATTCTGGGATCACTCAATATCTTCTATTGTAGTGACAAGCTTGATCTACATGTTGTTGATGAAATTTAACATTTTTTTATATAGTTCAATTTGCACCATAATGATGTCTATGCATTCATGCTTGTTCCTTTTCTATCAACTTTCACTTTGCCCTTTCTTATCTTGCTAGTCTCCGCCTCCTTCATTATGGCGTGTCCTTACCTCGAGTCATTCTTTCTATAGAGGCTTCATTGATTGGACCCTTATTGTAACACCCTGAATTTGGGCCTAGAAGTTTTGGGCCTTGAGCATGGGAGCGATTGAAGGCAGCTTATAATATTCTGTTGTGCGTGAAAATTTCGTAGTTGAAGGCTTGTTTTAGTGGTTAAGTGTGCTGAGAAGTGTTGGAGAAGTCCTGGGTTCAAACCTAGACTCTAGCAAAAATTTTGGTTTAAGGTGAATCAAACCCTGGGTGTAGTAGGTAGGCCTTAAGAATATTGTTGGAGAAATTGTGACACAAAAAGCCTTGTGGCTTAGTGGCAAGTAGCGTGTGGAGCATCTGAGGGGAGGCATGGGTTCTAATCTCATGGCAAGCAAAGAGCATTTATTTCGCTAACAGGGGGCGGCAAGAGTTGGTGTTGAATTTAAACTCTGATGATTGAGGGATCCCACATCGGGAAGCTAACATAAGAGTGGATGCGAAGCTGGCTTTAAATAGAGAGAACCATGAGGAGAGTAAGGTACCTTTCTTGGCTGATCCCTTTCCCTTTATGGCGTGCTCGTTTGGGTTGGGCGTCAGCTAAGAGTGCTTAGAGTGTGGATTAACTCCAGTCTCCAATCAGGTGTGTATTTCTCGCTACTCTAGCTGTAGGTTGGCTACTTCAGGCCGAAAGGGGCAATGTGGGCGCAATTTTTCTACGGGCCCAATTGGATAAGTTGTTTGATTGTGTAGTAAATATTGGACTAGGCTAGGTGAATCTCTTATCTGTGGCTAGATTTGGGCTAAAAAGGCCACACGAGCGTGTGGGCCCATTTGGGCCGAGAAGGGCTTTAGGCCCATTCGTATTGCTATCCCTGTTTAGAATACTTTAGATTACCAAATTACTGAAATACCCCAGTTGTAAAATTACCAAAGTACCCTCAGTTTATAAAATTACTGCAATACCGTCGATTGTAAAATTACTGAAATACCCTGAATTTGTAAAATTATCGAAATACCTTCAGTTTGCAAAATTACTAAAATACCCTCGATTTGTAAAATTACTGAAATACTCCTGTAAGATAGAATTACCATTTTACCCTCGATTTATAGAATTATCGTTTTACCCTCGATTTATAGAATTACCATTTTACCTTCGATTTATAGAATTATATTTTTACCCTCGATTTACAGAATTACCGTCTTACCCTCGATTTATAGAATTACCATTTTACCTTTGATTTACAGAATTACCATTTTACCCTCAATTTACAAAATTACTGAAATACCCTTGGTTTACAAAATTACCAAAATACCCTCGATCAATAAAATTACCAAAATACCCTTGGTTTGTAAAATTACCAAAATACCCGTGATTTGTGAAATTACCGAAATACCCTTGTAGGGTAGAATTACTGAAATACCCCTATAGGGTAGAATTATCGAAATACCCCTGTAGGGTAGAATTACCGAAATAGGTAGAATTACCGAAATACCCCTGTAGGGTAGAATTACCAGAATACCCCTATAGGGTAGAATTACCGAAATACCCCTGTAGGGTAGACTTATCGCAATACCCCTGTAGGGTAGAATTATCGAAATGCCCCTGTAGGGTAGAATTACCGGAATACCCCTGTAGGGTAGAATTACCAAAATACCCTTGTAGGGTAGAATTACCGAAATACCCTTGTAGGGTAGAATTACTAAAATACCCCTATAGGGTGGAATTACCGAGATACCTTGTGGGGTAAAATTACCATTTTGCCCCTAGGGTGTTAAATGACTATTTTGCCCTTGTGGGCAAGTGACTGACTTGGACTGTGTGGTTGACGAATTTGATTGTGAATATATGTTGGTGATATGAATGACTTGACTGTGACTGTTTGATTCAAATATGGGCATGATATTCTGATTTTGTATGTTGTATGCCATGACATTTATATCTGTTGCATGGGTTATGGGTTATATTGATGGAGGAAGTACTGAAAGTTGCTTGCCCACGTACTGGAGGCTTTGCCTCAACTTACTGATAATTAAGCAGCAATGCTACAACTGTGGAGTGTAGGGCTGGGTGTGTGACAGCCCTAAAGTGACCCTAGTCGGAAAGCGGTTTCGGGACCGCTAAACCGAGTCACCAAATTACTTGAATATGATATTTATTGTCTAAAATATGTGATTATGAATGTGTGAAAGTTTTAAGCTTCAATTTAGTAAATTGCATGTGAAATTAGTCAATAGGACTTATGTGTGACACTTTTGAAATGTGATAGGTTAATCTATAAGGATCTATTAGTGCATGTAGTCAAAGGGGTGGACTTGCATGTCAATTTCCCCCATTTAATTACTAGTGGCCGGCCATGACAAAGGGTGATGGGCAAAACATGTCATAAAACATGTTGTGATAATGGTTTATGTTAGAAAAAAATAAAATAAGGAGTATGGGCAATAAAATAATAATGGAAAGGTAAATGATAATGAAAAAAAAATTGTCTGATCCATGTTCCCCCCTATTGCCGTGAATTGAAGAAAGAAAACAAAAAAAAAGTGTTCATTCTTGAACATCTTAGGCCGAATAGAGGAAAGAAAGGAAGGGGAAGAGCTTGAGAAAATCGACTATGGTGGTTTGCTAGACTAAGGTATGTTTGATGTTGTCCTTGAGATTCATGCATGTTTTTAGTTGTTAGTTTGACTTCTACCTAGCCCATGGTTTAAATCTTTGCTATGAGATGGAGATGATATTCGGCCATGGGTGTTGTCTTCTTGGTTGATGTTTGATGTTGTGGTGATGAGGCATGAAGATGAGTTAAGTTTCGGCTAAGGTGGATTTGTGTTGATGTCATTCGCATGTTAAGTGTGAAGCTTTGTAATGATACATGTGATGGTGATTGATGACTCTTGGATTTTCTTTTTGGCATTTTTGAGTTAGACATTAAGTTCTTTGTGTAACCCATGACCAAAACTGAATGGTGTGGTGTCTTGATGCATTCGGCCATGGTAGAAAATAGATGTGAAATGGTAGTAATGTGAAGTGCAAAATGTTAGCATTTGATTACTAGTGTATATATGCGTATTAGCCGAGTTTTGAACTTGAAACAAGATGATATATAATCAATACAAGTAACCATACTTGTAGGACGTATTAAGCATATAATCGGCCTCAACATAGACATGCATATTCGGCCATAGGAAGAAGATTAGTGTTGCATGTATTCGGTTAGAGGCAAGCATATTGATGCTTTTATCTTGGCTTAGACAATCGGCTAAAAGGAAGTGTGGGTTAATGTGTTGAGTTGATTCATGATTTCATATGTATGTGCTTTAATGTCTAATGTGTATATATATGGGCTAAGTACCTTGAGTTCCTCTTTTCGATGCTCAAATGATTAAATCAATTTATTTGTTAAATTAAGCTCAAGAGCAAAGGGGAACTAAATCCGATAAAGGGAAGGAAAAAGTGGTCGAATAGCCATCGAAATCGCTCGACAACATCCGAGGTAAGTTTTCGAGCAATGAGACTTAGTTTATGATTTGATTAAGTCATGATGTTTGAGCATAACAAATATACGGTGATATGATGATTCTACTTGAATTATATGATGAGTAAATTAGTCTATACGCATGACGGGTAGCCGTATGTGCATAGAGATCGTGTCATAAAGCAAACTAAACCATGCTGTTTGTATGTGGCTAGTGAGCCGAAAATGGGAGTGCTTAATACGTGACTTGTGTTTGAACTCTAATTATGAAAATGAGGTATAAATGTGTCATGATTTATTGATATGTGCATGAATATTCGGATGATAACCGGGCTAACTCCCGAAGCCATTTGCGCTAGTGACTAGTTCCGGGCTAAGTCCCGAAGGCATTTGTGCGAGCTACTATATCCGGGCTAAGTTCCGAAGGCATTGGTGCGAGTTACTATATCCGGGCTATGTCCCGAAGGCATTGAGCGAGTAGCTATATCCGGTTAAATCCCGAAGGTACTTGGCTTGGGAATGAGCGACCTTGCTGTAATAGTTTCAATTAATATGCTCGTAAAATCCCAGCAATAACGTATGTCTCGTATATGCTTTGATTTAGTTGATCCCTTACAATTAGTATTCGCTCAGTCGATAAATGAGCTACCGGCCTTTGGCTAAGTTGATCTTTTGTGTATGAATATAAGGGTTGGTAATGTGAAGTAAGTATGATATTGAGAATTTGTGCATATGAAATTATCCGTTTAGCCATATGAATACTACACTTTAGTTGTGTCTAATTTCATGGCTCAAAACTTACTAAGCATTAAATGCTTACTCCGTTTCTTTGAATCTGTTTTATAGATTTTGATTCGTCAGCTATCGGACTCGGGATTGTCGAAGTCGAAGTCGTCCACACTATCAAAGCCCCTTTTGGTACACTTTTGGTTGAACTTTGAAATGGCATGTATAGGACTACCCTTTTTGTTGTTGGTCATGTACCCTTGGGTCTTGTATAAATTTGGATAGCCATGTGAAAATGGCTTAAATATACTTTGATCATAACATTATAATCGTTTCGTATGTTGTTCGTTGAGAGGTATGGAAATGTTTGGTAACGATTAGCCATTGGAATGGTTAATCATGATCATTTTGGTGCTATGTATGACAACCTCTAGTTGATTCATGGAAAACCATGAAATAGGTAAAGTTTACCTTAAAAACAGATGCTGACAACAGCAGTGGTGTGGATTTGAAAATTCACTAAAAATAGTATCAATGGAATTAAATAGTGAATAAATCATTTAATCGAACCTTGATGAATCTATTTTCATATGGAAGTAACGAAACGATAATATGAACAATATGTTAAGATATATTTAAGTTTTCGTGAGACAGGGCCAAAACGGTTTCTGGATTCCCTGTTCCGACTTTGGAAATTCATTATAAATTAACCAAAGATAATTAGAAGTCATTCCATATATGTATAGATTCCTTTTCGAGTCTAGTTTCTATAGAAACAAACGGCATCAGTATTGAAGCCCTGTACAGGGAGATGACCAAGTCGCAATGTGTGCAGGTCAGAGTAGTCAAACCCTAAAACAGGGGAGACTTTAACTAATGAACTGTACTAATTGGCTTGACGAAAAATTCTAGAAAAAAATTTGTAGATGAATATATGAGTCTAGTTTCAGGAAAAATTTACGAAACTGGTTTTCGAGTTTTGAAACTCAAGATATGATTTTTAAGGTGACAGTGACGCAGTAACCAGCTTGTCTAAAAATTTTTAAATGGACTGTGAAAATAAGTGAATTTAGTCTGTGAACCTCTCGTGTCTGACTCCGGTAACGGTCTCGGGTACGGGGTGTTACAATTAAATTGGTATCAGAGCTACGGTTTAGTCGATTCTAGGACTACCGTAATACGTTTGGGTCTAGCTATACATGCCATTATGTGATTATTTGATAGTGTGGTGATTTCTGACATTTGCAAATGTGTGTATTTATAGTAATGGATCCTGATTCTGACCGAGCGGTAGCTGATGATTTTGAGAGTGTAGCGCCTGCTCTCGCACAAGGGACAGCGCCGGCGGACTCTCAACCTATTGCTAGTAATCCGAATGATGAGGCTAGGCAAGCTTTTTATAGCGTGATGAATGATTGGTTTAACCAATACATTCGAACTAATACGGCTGTTCCACAACCTCCATTCCCGACTAATACCACCCCCGCACCTACGATACCTCCGGTAGCTGACCAAATAAGGTCAAATAAGCCCCCAGTTGACAGAATCCGAAAACACGGGGCTACTGAATTTAAAGCTACGGACAGCGATGATGCCGAGCAAGCTGAATTTTGGTTGGACAACACTATCCGGGTACTCGATGAGCTATCTTGCACACCCGATGAGTGCCTAAAGTGTACTATCTCCTTGCTACGTGATTCTGCCTACTATTGGTGGAATACGTTGACTTCTGTTGTGCCCAAAGAGCAAGTAACTTGGGAGTTTTTCCAAACTGAGTTTCGAAAGAAGTATATCAGTCAGAGATTCATTGACCAAAAACGGAAGGAATTTCTTGAACTCAAACAAGGTTCCATGTCGGTTACCAACTATGAACGAAAGTTTGTAAGGCTTAGCCGGTACGCTCGAGAATGCATTTCCTCAGAAGCTGTAATGTGTAAACGTTTCGAGGATGGACTGAATGATGATATAAAGCTGTATGTTGGCATTTTGGAAATCCGAGAATTTGTGGTACTTGTCGAGCGAGCTTGCAAAGCCGAGGAGCTCAGTAAGGAGAAAAGGAAAGCCGATGTGGGAGCAAAGGAGTTTCGTAAGAGATCTTCAGGAAAGCCCTTTCAACAGTCATCGAAGAAATTTAGAGATGACTTAGGCCAGTCTAGGGACACTTCGGGTTTTTCTAGACGAGATCGCGATCGACCCCCTGTGAGCACAAGCGTCACTTCGATTGCCAGTGTTGGAAATGATCGTCGAGACAGAACGGAGTGCCAGTATTGTGGTAAATGGCATTCGGGGAGTTGTAGATTTCATGACCGCTCCTGTTACAAGTGCGGGTCAGTTGACCACTTCATTAAGGATTGCCCGAGGTTGTCTGAACAGAATGTAAATCAGAGTGGGAAACCGGGTGCTACCATTGCTCGAGGTAAACCATCTAGAAATACGGGCAATGCTAGTGGTGGTCAGAGAGGATCTAGAGATGCTACGACCAGATCTGAGGCTCGTGCTCCTGCTAGAGCTTATGCTATACGCGCACGCGAGGATGCTTCCTCACCGGATGTTATTACCGGTACTTTTACTCTCTTTGATACTAATGTGATTGCTTTGATTGACCCCGGTTCTACTCATTCTTATATATGTGAAACATTAGCATCCAGTAAGACTTTACCTATTGAGTCTACTGAGTTCGTAATTCGGGTGTCAAATCCCTTGGGTCGTTACGTGCTTGTCGACAAAGTGTGTAAGAAATGTCCCCTAGTAATTCGAGGTTCCTGTTTTCCGACGGACTTGATGCTTTTGCCGTTTGATGAATTTGATGTTATTCTCGGTTTGGATTGGTTGACTGTGCATGATGCGGTTGTGAATTGCAAAAGCATGACTATTGATTTGAGGTGCGCAAATAACGAGATAATCCGAGTTGAGTCTACGGACTTAAAGGTGTTGCCAGCTGTACTGTCATCAATGTTGGCTCAGAAATATGTAAGAAAGGGGTGCGAAGCATACCTTGCGTATGTACTTGATGACAAAGAGTTAGAAAGGAAACCCGAGTCTGTGCTGGTGGTTTGTGAATACCCGGATGTTTTTCCCGAGGAATTACCGGGTTTACCACCTGTTCGGGAGGTAGAGTTTGGTACTGAGCTTGTACCTGGGACTACGCCGATTTCGATAGCTCCGTATCGTATGGCACCAACTGAGTTAAAAGAGCTGAAAGCTCAGTTGCAAGAATTGACGGATAGAGGTTTCGCTCGACCAAGTTTCTCACCTTGGGGTGCACCAGTATTGTTTGTGAAAAAGAAGGACGGAACCATGAGGTTGTGCATCGACTATCGTCAACTGAATAAGGTGACAATAAAGAATAAATATCCGATACCGTGCATTGACGATTTGTTTGATCAACTAAAGGGAGCCTCGGTGTTTTCAAAGAATAAATATCCGATATCAGTTGCGAATTCGAGATTCGGATATACCTAAAACTGCTTTCAGAACGAGATACGGTCACTACGAGTTCTTAGTGATGCCGTTTGGGCTCACTAATGCCCTTGTGGTATTTATGGATTTGATGAATCGGATCTTCAGACTGTATTTGGATCGGTTTGTAGTCGTGTTTATCGATGATATTTTGGTTTATTCGAGAAATGAAACCAATCATGCTGAACACCTGGGATTAGTGTTGCAAATTTTACGGGATAAGCAGTTATATGCTAAGTTCAGTAAGTGTGAGTTCTGGTTAAGAGAGGTTAGCTTCTTGGGTCATGTGGTATCCGCATCGGGTATTCGAGTTGACCCGAGCAAAATTTCAGCCATACTTAACTGGAAGC
Organism: Gossypium hirsutum; assembly: GCF_007990345.1. Taxonomy (NCBI): domain Eukaryota; kingdom Viridiplantae; phylum Streptophyta; class Magnoliopsida; order Malvales; family Malvaceae; genus Gossypium; species Gossypium hirsutum. The sequence continues at coordinate 40,060,433 of NC_053425.1, read as the reverse complement.
CTCCGAGAAATATTACTGAGGTTTGGAGCTTTTTGGGACTTGCCGGTTACTACCTACGGTTTGTGAAAGGTTTCTTGATGATAGCCACACCAATGACGAAACTACTTCAGAAGGATGTTAAGTTTGAATGGACAGAAAAGTGTCAGAAAAGTTTCGAACAATTGGAAACTTTTTTGACTGAAGCTCCAATTCTAGTGCAACCCGAATCAGGCAAAGAGTTTGTCATTTATAGTGATGCATCCCTACTTGGGTTGGGTTTCGTATTGATGCAAGAAGGTCGAGTTGTGGCCTATGCGTCGAGACAATTAAAGCCACATGAGAAAAATTATCCGACCCATGATCTCGAATTAGCTGCCATCGTATTCGCTTTGAAAATATGGCGACATTACTTATTTTGTGAGAAGTGCCATGTATTTTCGGATCACAAAAGTCTCAAATATTTGATGACTCAAAGAGACTTGAATCTGTGACAAAGACGTTGGCTCGAGTTGTTAAAAGATTATGAGCTTGTCATTGACTATCACCCGGGAAAGGCTAATGTGGTTGCGGATGCCTTAAGTCGTAAATCACTGTTTGCTTTACGAGCGATGAATGTACACTTGTCTGTTCTATTCGACAATGTGTTAGTGGCGGAATTAAAGGCCAAACCATTGTTGATTCATCAAATTCGTGAAGCTCAGAAAGTCGATGATGAACTGGTTGCAAAACAGGCTGAATGTATTCCAAATATGGAATCAGAATTTCAAATTGATGATGACGATTGTTTGAGGTTCATAAGTCGTTCGTGTGTTCCAAGAAATTCAGAACTCATTTCGATGATTCTGAACGAAGCTCATTGTAGCTGAATGTCGATTCACCCGAGGAGTACGAAAATGTACAACGATTTGAGACGTCAGTTTTGGTGGCATGGTATGAAACGAGACATTTCTGATTTTGTTTCGAAGTGTTTAATATGTCAGCAAGTAAAGGCGGAACATCAAGTGCCTACGGGTTTACTCCAGCCAATCATGATACCTGAATGGAAATGGGATCGAGTCACGATGGATTTCGTATCTGGGTTGCCAGTATCGGCAAGTAAGAAAGATGCGATTTGGGTTGTTGTGGATAGACTGACTAAGTCGGCTCACTTTATCCCCGTACGTGCAGATTTTTCATTGGATAAACTAGCTGAATTGTATGTTTCTCAGATTGTGAGATTAAACGGGGTACCTATCTCTATTGTATCGGATAGAGATCCGAGATTCACCTCGCGATTTTGGAAGAAATTACAAGAAGCTTTGGGTACCAAGTTGCATTTTAGCACCGCTTTTCACCCCCAAACCGATGGTCAATCCGAGCGGATAATTCAGATACTTGAGGATATGTTGAGATGTTGCATCCTCGAGTTTAGTGGTTCATGGGAACGGTATTTACCTTTGATTGAATTCGCTTACAACAATAGTTTTCAATCAAGTATTAAGATGGCACCTTACGAGGCTTTGTACAGTCGTAAATGCCGTACACCATTGTTTTTGACCGAGCTCGGTGAAAGTAAAATTTTCGGAGTTGATTTGATTAAAGATGCTGAACAGAAAGTAAAAGTAATCCGTGAAAGTCTGAAGGCAGCCACAGATCGTCAGAAATCGTATGCGGATTTGAAACGAAAAGACATTGAATATCAGGTGGGAGATAAAGTGTTTCTAAAAGTTTTGCCTTGGAAAAAGATACTCAGATTTGGCCGTAAGGGCAAGTTGAGTCTGAGATTCATCGGGCCGTACGAAATCTCCGAACGAGTTGGTCCAGTTGCGTATAGATTGATTTTGCCCCCTGAACTTGGAAAGATTCACGACGTCTTTCATGTTTCGATGCTTCGATGTTATAGATCTGATCCGTCACACGTAATTAATCCATCAGAGGTTGAAATTCAATCCGACATGAGTTATGAAGAAGAGCCGATTCGTATCCTAGCTCGTGAAGTGAAAGAGTTACGAAACAAAAATGTTCCTTTAGTAAAAGTGTTATGGCTCAAACACGGGATAGAAGAAGCTACTTGGGAACCCGAGAACTCTATGAAAGAGCGATACCCAAACCTATTTACCGGTGAGATTTTCGGGGACGAAAATTTCTTAAGTGGGGGAGAGTTGTGACAGCCCTAAAGTGACCCTAGTCGAAAAGCGGTTTTGGGACCGCTAAACCGAGTCACCAAATTACTTGAATATGATATTTATTGTCTAAAATATGTGATTATGAATGTGTGAAAGTTTAAGCTTCGATTTAGTAAATTGCCTGTGAAATTAGTCAATAGGACTTATGTGTGACACTTTTGAAATGTGATAGGTTAATCTATAAGGATCTATTAGGGCATGTAGTCAAAGGGGTGGACTTGCATGTCAATTTCCCCCATTTAATTACTAGTGGCCGGCCATGACAAAGCGTGATGGGCAAAACATGTCATAAAACATGTTGTGATAATGGTTTATGTTAGAAAAAAATAAAATAAGGAGTATGGGCAATAAAATAATAATGGAAAGGTAAATGATGATGAAAAAAAATTGTCTCATCCATGTTTCCCCCCATTGCCGTGAATTGAAGAAAGAAAACAAAAAAAAAGTGTTCATTCTTGAACATCTTAGGCCGAATAGAGGAAAGAAAGGAAGGGGAAGAGCTTGAGAAAATCGACTATGGTGGTTTGCTAGACTAAGGTATGTTTGATGTTGTCCTTGAGATTCATGCATGTTTTTAGTTGTTAGTTTGACTTCTACCTAGCCCATGGTTTAAATCTTTGCTATGAGATGGAGATGATATTCGGCCATGGGTGTTGTCTTCTTGGTTGATGTTTGATGTTGTGGTGATGAGGCATGAAGATGAGTTAAGTTTCGGCTAAGGTGGATTTGTGTTGATGTCATTTGCATGCTAAGTGTGAAGCTTTGTAATGATACATGTGATGGTGATTGATGACTCTTGGATTTTCTTTTTGGCATTTTTGAGTTAGACATTAAGTTCTTTGTGTAACCCATGACCAAAACTGAATGGTGTGGTGTCTTGATGCATTCGGCCATGGTAGAAAATAGATGTGAAATGGTAGTAAGGTGAAGTGCAAAATGTTAGTATTTGATTACTAGTGTATATATGCGTATTAGCCGAGTTTTGAACTTGAAACAAGATGATATATAATCAATACAAGTAACCATACTTGTAGGAAGTATTAAGCATATAATCGGCCTCAACATAGACATGCATATTCGGCCATAGGAAGAAGATTAGTGTTGCATGTATTCGGTTAGAGGCAAGCATATTGATGCTTTTATCTTGGCTTAGACAATCGGCTAAAAGGAAGTGTGGGCTAATGTGTTGAGTTGATTCATGATTTCATATGTATGTGACTTTAATGTCTAATGTATATATATATGGGCTAAGTACCTTGAGTTCCTCTTTTCGATGCTCAAATGATTAAATCAATTTATTTGTTAAATTAAGCTCAAGAGCAAAGGGGAACTAAATCCAATAAATGGAAGGAAAAAGTGGTCGAATAGCCATCGAAATCATTCGACAACATCCGAGGTAAGTTTTCGAGCAATGAGACTTAGTTTATGATTTGATTAAGTCATGATGTTTGAGCATAACAAATATACGGTGATATGATGATTCTACTTGAATTATATGATGAGTAAATTAGTCTATACGCATGACGGGTAGCCGTATGTGCATAGAGATCGTGTCATAAAGCAAACTAAACCATGCTGTTTGTATGTGGCTAGTGAGCCGAAAATGGGAGTGCTTAATACGTGACTTGTGTTTGAACTCTAATTATGAAAATGAGATATAAATGTGTCATGATTTATTGATATGTGCATGAATATTCAGATGATAACCGGACTAACTCCCGAAGGCATTTGCGCTAGTGACTAGTTCCAGGCTAAGTCCCGAAGGCATTTGTGCGAGTTACTATATCCGGGCTAAGTCCCGAAGGCATTTGTACGAGTTATTACATCCGGGCTAAGTCCCGAAGGCATTTGTGCGAGCTACTATATCCGGGCTAAGTCCCAAAGGCATTGGTGCGAGTTACTATATCCGGGCTATGTCCCAAAGGCATTGAGCGAGTAGCTATATCCGGTTAAATCCCGAAGGTACTTGGCTTGGGAATGAGCGACCTTGCTGTAATAGTTTCAATTAATATGCTCGTAAAATCCCAGCAATGAGGTATGTCTCGTATATGCTTTGATTTAGTTGATCCCTTACAATTAGTATTCGCTCAGTCGATAAATGAGCTACCGGCCTTTGGCTGAGTTGATCTTTTGTGTATGAATATAAGGGTTGGTAATGTGAAGTAAGTATGATATTGAGAATTTGTGCATATGAAATTATCCGTTTAGCCATATGAATACTACACTTTAGTTGTGTCTAATTTCATGGCTCAAAACTTACTAAGCATTAAATGCTTACTCCGTTTCTTTGAATCTCTGTTTTATAGATTTTGATTTGTCAGCTATCGGACTCGGGATTGTCGAAGTCGAAGTCGTCCACACTATCAAAGCCCCTTTTGGTACACTTTTGGTTGAACTTTGAAATGGCATGTATAGGACTACCCTTTTTGTTGTTGGTCATGTACCCTTGGGTCTTGTATAAATTTGGATAGCCATGCGAAAATGGCTTAAATATACTTTGATCATAACATTATAATCGTTTTGTATGTTGTTCGTTGAGAGGTATGGAAATGTTTGGTAACGATTAGCCATTGGAATGGTTAATCATGATCATTTTGGTGCTATGTATGACAACCTCTAGTTGATTCATGGAAAACCATGAAATAGGTAAAGTTTACCTTAAAAACAGATGCTGACAGCAGCAGTGGTGTGGATTTGAAAACTCACTAAAAATAGTAGGAATGGAATTAAATAGTGAATAAATTATTTAATCGAACCTTGATGAATCTATTTTCATATGGAAGTAACGAAATGATCATATGAACATTATATTAAGAGATATTTAAGTTTTCGTGAAACAGGGCCAGAACGGTTTCTGGATTCCCTGTTCCGACTTTGGAAATTCATTATAAATTAACCAGAGATAATTATAAGTAATTCCATATATGTATAGATTCCTTTTCGAGTCTAGTTTCTATAGAAACTAACGGCATCAGTATTGAAGCCCTGTACATGGAGATATCCAAGTCGTAATGTGCAAAGGTCAGTGTAGTCAAACCCTAAAACAGGGGAGACTTTAACTAATAAACTGTACAAATTGGCTTGACCAAAAATTCTAGAAAACAATTTGTAGATGGATATATGAGTCTAGTTTCAGGAAAAATTTACGAAACTGGTTTTCGAGTTTTGAAACTCAAGATATGATTTTTAAGGAGACAGTGATGCAGTAACCAGCTTGTCTGAAAATTTTTAAATGGACTGTGAAAATAAGTGAATTTAGTCTGTGAACCCCTCGTGTCCGACTCCGGTAACGGTCTCGGGTACGGGGTGTTACAGGGTGGGTTGAGCTATTCCCCACATGGAGTGTAGGGCTGGTACAGGTGGAGTGTAGCGGTTGGTTATAGGCTGGATTGGGTTGGGATTGCATTCATATTCTGATTTTTGATTCAGTTACCTGATACTGTTTCTGATTTTGATTCTGTTACCTGATACTGATTCTGATTCTGATTCTGTCACCTAATTCTGATTTTGATTCTGATTCTAGTTTTGATAATATTTCTTATTCTGTAATGGGTTAAACCCATCTGGTACTGTCTGTTATAATGGGCTAAGGCCCAATTGGTATTGAAATTGTAAGTAAGGCTGGGGCCAGACTTTTAATTCTTTTATATGATTGACTGTTCCTTTTATAGTAGGGGATTTCACACTGAGTTTTCGTAAACTCACCCCGTTTATTAACCTTTTAGGTAATTTCCAGCCTTAGACGGATCGAGGCTCGAGGGGCTCGGAGGAATCCACACACACTGTTTATGTTACAATTTTGATTATTACTTTTAAATGTTTTATGTGGGTTGTAGTAAAGCCGTTGTAATTTTCTAGATTTCAAATTTGGAATTTTATTTATTGTTATTATAATTGCTAGTATTAGAACACGATTTTCCAAAGCAACTACTGTTGTTCAAAACATCACGTAACCGCAATTGTTTTTAAATTAAGCTTCTGCAACTGCCAGGATTTTTACAAAGTTCTTAAGAATGTTATTCAGCTGAGGTTTTCTAACAAGGTTTAAAAAGGGTATAAGTTTTTAATTATTAAGAAGGGTTTTTAATGGAAACATGGTTTTCGAAAAACACTTCAATGTGACACGCCAGATTCGAGCCAAACTTCTAGGCTGAGTTTGGGTGTTACACTTATTTTCTAAGATTTCCACACCAGCACGAGCCATGATTTCTCTTTTCTGGCACAATAACATCACTAGGGATTGGAAAACTAAGATCCCAGTCTGCCTTGCAGTGCAGTCGACTATTTATTGGTGAAGAATTGCGCCCATATCAATTTTTTGCCTTTGACTATAAAATGTATCAGGCACATTCTGTCTAGGGTGACTGTGGTGGTATGAGTGGAGGGATTTAGTCTGCAGTTGACAAAGTGAAACCAAATTTTACCTTGCAGTGTCAGGAAGCAATGGTGCATCATATAGTTCTTTTGATGGGAACCCATTTAAACTGCTTCCTTGACACACAAGTCTCTCACCAACAGGTCTCAGTTTTCATCTGTGATTTCATCCATGAACTCGGAGTGTTCGTTAACACCGACCTTGGTGTTGTACAGCTCGTTGACAGTTACTGTGTCCCATGGTATTAAACCTTCTTGAACGAAATGTAACAACCAATTTTTCTGTGAAATCAGAACAGTGGTTTTGGGCCACAAATCTGACCCAAAAATATAATTTATTTTTATTTTATTATATATTCCGTAATATGATAGATATGTCGTGTGAAAATTTTGATATGAAAATTTTATCGATTAAGTGTTTAATTACGAGAAGGACTAAATCGCATAAAATACGAAAGTTGAATTCTAGTAGCTATAAGGGTTAAATAGCTATGGAATTCAAATCTAGAGGCCCTTATATGGAAATTAGACCATTAAAGAAAGGTATTTAGATTCTTGGTGACTCATCCATGGAAAAATTAAAAAAGGTCAAGGACTAAATTGGAATTTGAAATAATTAATTTAATGAAAAGATGATAAAAGAAATATCATCTTATTATTGTCATCTTCAACCTAAAATTTTATGGAAACTCGATGAGAGAGAGGGGATACTTTCAAGGCTTAATTGGGTAAGTTCTCTTGTCCTATTTTTAGTAACTTTGGTATTTTTGAAACCGGGATAGCTTAATCTCTCTATTTGAGGGATTAATTTAAAAATTTATCAAGGTATGAAAATGGGTCATGGATGTATTATGATGGCAATTAGAAATTCATGGTAGAAAATAACAGATTATTGATAGATAAAAAACTTTTACAAAGTGATTTTTGATGAAAACATGATTTAGGGACTAAAATGGAAACTTGTAAAATTTGATGAAAAATTCTGAAATTTTATGAATACATGTGTTGTAAAATTTGTAATGGGGCTTTGGTTAAGCTTGGAATAGGGAGTAATTTGCACAAGTTTCATTTTTCGGGCCTAGGGACAAAATCAAAATTTATGGAAAAGTTAGAGGCAAAATGGTAATTTTGCCTAGGACATAAATTGAGTCCATTTAAATATGAAATGTGTGAAATTGATGGTTAAATTCATTTATATAGATCTGGACAACATTAATTTGAGGTTAGATCGAGGAAAAGAAAAGGTTTCAGATTAGTAGATTTCTAACGCGAACAAGTGTGGAGGTAAGTTCGTGTAACTTAATCGAGTATGTAATTATGTGAATTGAATGTTGTGTTGTATGTAATGTGATTTACATTGATGTGCTTTAGTTGTATACTATGATGGAAAATTTGATACATGCTTGAAATGGTGATAACGGGGTTAAGTCCCGATTGAATGTTGAATTTCAATGATTATATGCGCTTTCCTGAAACTAATAAAGTCATTCATTTGTTGAGAATGGGATTTAGATTGGATGAGTAATCCCATTGACCTTGATATATAAAGGATTTAGCTCGGACTGGTAATCCCGATATAATACCTCTCGAGCATACATAATGATTAGGGTTTATCCTAGACTAGTAATCCTAATCGAGCTCCTCTAAGCTCATGTTATATAAAGGATTTAGCCTAATCCTGTTATATGATATGCAGCTCGAGAGAGTGTTTCTTGGTTAAGTTCTTTAATGGGTACCCTTGAATAAGAAATTGATGGATTATTGAGTCGTACACTTTGAGTGTACTACTTAAGCATCCATTGGAATTCAATGATTCAACAGACATAAAACTCTTGACATGGCATGAAAATCTTGAGATGAAATGATAATGACTTGAAAGAATATTGTTTGATGAGCTCATCTATGTTACTTGATTGATATGAAGATTTTGGTGACTAACATGTTTGATTGAATGTATGTATTTAGGCAATTTAGCCAAATGGATGGAAAACATGATATTATGTGCTTAAATTTAATAAACAGGATTGGTACGAACTTACTAAACATGTAATGCTTACTCCATTCTATTTTCTCTTATTTTATAGTGCTCGGAAGCTTGTGAAGGTTGGAGATCACTGGAGCATCGTCACACTATCAACTAGTCATTTTGGGTATACTTAGTAAAATCATTTAGGTATAATGGCATGTATAGGACAACTTGGCCAATAGTGGCTTGAAATGTTATTTTGTAACCTAGCCATTGGAATGGCTAGTAACGGTTCATTTTGGTATGACTAAGTAGATTATTATGATATATATATACATATGGGTGATGGTTGAATATGTTATCAAAGGTTGCTATTGCCTAAGTTAATCCAAGATAAGTTTTATAACCACCTATGCATGTAATGGTATGCCTTGTTAAATGATAAAATTGCCTACTTTAAATGCTTGGAATGGTTGGTATTGGTTGTGTGTTCAAGTGCAGGTTTTCAGTGAAATTTTGGGTGAGAAATGATGCTAGAAATGACTTCATTTTGTCCACATGGGTAGACACAAGAGCATGTGTCTAGACCATGTGTGACACACGATTGGTAACATGGGCATGTGGTTAGGCCGTGTGTTCCCTTCACCTTAATTTTGAGAAACAGAATTCTCAGAATTGAGCACACGGGTATGTGTCTCATCCGTATGTGCCACACGGCCTAGAACATGGGCGTGTGTCTTGGCCGTGTGAAACCTGCACCTAATTTCAAATTAAATTAATTAACTATACGGCCTAGCACACGGACGTGTGGCATGGCTGTGTGTCCAAGTTAGAGAGTTACACGGGGTTGAACACGGCCTCTAGCACGGGCGTGTCCCTTGGACCACACGAGCGTGTGAGCCCTGCACCTTGGAAAATTTTTGTAATTTTGCAAAAAATTCTTAGAGGTCCCGATTAAGTCTCGACTCAATTTTAATGCTCACATCGGACCTCGAAAGTCCAGTCAAGGGACATTGTGAGTGATCTCGGTAAATGAATAGTAAATTATATAAGTTATTTGTAAATGTTTCTGAATATTTTGGTAATCCTCTGAAACCCTATTGCGGTGACAGATACGGGTTAAGGGTGTTACACAAAAATAAAATGTAACTCATGATTGTAGAGATTGGTATAGAACTCACGTACCAATAAAGGGGAGTAGCTTCCAAGATGATTGCAAAAAGTTTCCCACTTTCACTTCGAGATGGTTTTGGAGACTTGTTCACCCAAACTTGTTGTGGCGAAAGATAAATGCCCTGCATGGGATGAAAGTTGTGCTTCAATATGTTGTTGTTAAATCGTTCCTTTGCCACTTATTCAAAAAGACTACTAGCTCCTTTGCCTGGACTGGCTTGAGGGATTCTGATTCATAGAATATGGTAGCAAAGAATGCATGTTCCCGAGCAAATTTGTTGGCTTTCTTGACCGAGCCTCTTACTTTCTCCATCTTTTTTTGGGAGAAAATTGTTTAAAGGTATAAAGATAGGATTTTTAGAAGAGAAAAGAAATAGAAATGGTTGCTTGAATGCATTACAGTCGGTGTAGTGAGAGAGAATTTATAGTGAGTGAAAGAGGAAGATGGAATGGCATGTTGTTTTGTGGAGAGGTATATGGATGGCGGAAAGAGTTGTGTCCAATAGAAATTGTGCCTGCTTAGAAAGATGAAATGGCTGAGTGGGTTTTGATCTAACGATGGAATCGATTTTTTTTTTAATTCTGGCAAGCTATAAATGGTATTGTAGACATATGGAATGTGATAACAACAAGATTTTAATGTGTCGACAATGGTACCTAATTACTTTACAAAAAAAAAGAAAAGGAAAACAAAATTTAGCAATACATAAATAAAATAAAATAAAATCATGGAGTATTAATTAAAAATTAAAACTTTTTGACCAATTTAATGGTCTCTGCTTGCTTTTGATCATTATTGCCAAAATAGTGTTTTAGCCTCTGTCCATTAACTTTGAACTGATGTCCTTCACTCAAATCTTGAATTGTCACTACACCATGAGGAAATACAGCGACAACTTCAAAAGGTCCAGCCTAATGTGAACGCAATTTACCTGGGTGCAATTTGAGCCAAGAATTGAATAATAAAACCTGTTGACCTGCGACAAATTGTCGCTGTAAAATAATCTTGTCATGCCATCGTTTGGTCTTTTTCTTCTAAATTGTAGCATTTTCATAAGCATTTCTCCTAATCTCCTCCAGTTCAGTGATATCCAACAATCTTTTCTTTCTAGCCGCTTTATAGTGTAACAACCCGATTTTAGCTTAAACCGGAATAGTAGTTTAGGAACCACAACTCTAAGGTCGTAAAATTATTTTAATTTATTTTATATGTTCGCAGCATGTGAATAAGTATGGTTGAAAGTTTTGTGTATTAAATTTATCGTTTAATAGCTCATTTTGAGAAAAAAAGACTTAATTGCGTAAAATGCAAAAGTTGCATTCTAATTGATACAGGTGTCTAATTGCTATGAATTATTAAATGAAAGGTCCTTATGTTGTAATTAGACCATTGATAGTGGATATTGACATGAATAGCCATCCATCCTATGATTTTAAATGATATTAAATAAGGACATTTTGGTAATTAGTTAAATAAAACATAATTTAATAAAAACAAAGTTAATACTTTGTTCATCTTTTTGATTCCAACCAAAAAACAAAAGAAAATAAGGGTTTTGGGAGCTTTAAGGGTTCGTCCATAGTTCATCTTGATTAAGGTATGTTCTTTGCTCTGTTTTTGATGATTTTTACATTTTTGTGATTATTACTTTGAGTACTAACTAGCCCGTACCCTAATTTCTGAATTTTTTGGTGATTTTGTAAATTTCCATTAATGAATGTTTGAGTTCTTGAATGTTTGATTATGGAAAATGAGTAATTGTTGATAGATTATCATGTTTTGTAAAGTGATTTTTAGTGAAATTGCATAAAAAAGACTAATTTGTGAAAAGTGTAAAATGTGTGGTTAAAAGTGTGAAATAAATGAAAATATCGGATGATATGAAGATATATGAAATTCAACTAGCATGAAATTATAAAGAAATCTTATAATTTGTGATTTTATGAAATAAGGACTAAATTGTAAGAAATGTGAAATTATAGGGGTTAATTGTAAAATGCCCCAAATTGTGTGCTTTGGATGAAATTGAATGAATTGAGGAATAAAAGAGTTAATTTTGAATTTATATAGATCCTGAAAGAAAGAAATCGGATTTAGATCAACGAAAGTTATAGAGTAATCGATCAAATTTGTCTATTCTAACTACAAGGTAAGTACATATGCAAATAAATGTATTTACTTTGAATTACATATGTTTATTTATGATTGAATTACTATGAATGCTGAATGAGTAACTACGAGCAAGAATCGACAGATTTATGATATCCGAAAGTCCCGTACAAACCTTAAGAATAGAATAGGATACAGATGTCATGACATTAGATTATCGAGATGTGATTACATGTAAGACCATGTCTGGGACATTGGCATTGTATTGAGATTATGTGTAAGACCATGTCTAGGACATTGAAATCGTTAAACGTTTTCGTGTAAGACTGTCTGGAACAGTGGCGTCGATATGTGATAACATGAAAGACCATATCTAGGATATGGCATTGTACAAGCTTATGTGATTTTCGAGTATCCTTAACAATTCTGAATAGTTCAGCGGGCAAAGACACGTCGAGAAGGAATGTGTTAATGAGTTAAACGACTCAGGTAGTACGAGATGTATACAAGTTTTGGAAAGTGAAGTAATTGTTGAGTTTACATGAGAAAATGAATAAGTATTTATTGAGAAAGGTTTGTATATCTATATGTGTATACTTGTACTTGGGCTAACTATGGAAATATTGTGATTCATATGATGATTTTATTTGTATATGACTTACTAAACTTTTAAACCTTACTTTGTGTGTTTTTTCTATGTTGTTGTAGATCATCGAAGCTAGCTCGGACTCAGGGATCATCAGGAATACGTTATCGCACTATCGATCATCTCGTTGGTATTTTTAGAAGCTTTGTATATATGGTATATGGCATGTATAAGCTATTGTCATCTTGATTTGTTTTGAGTTGTGATTTTAGCCATAAGATTTGGCTTGTAAATGTTGGTCTATGACCATTTAAGTTGGTTTGAATTATGTGCTTGTCAAGTGATATATATATGATGTTTATAATGCATAATGTGTTAGCTTGTTTGGTATAGTTTATAGATGAAGAAATATGGGTTGAAAGTTGACATAATGTGGTTTGATTTTGAGATGATATTATAATGTGTTATGTGATATGGAATAGATGACAAGATAATTAGTTAATGTATTTGGAACTTATGTAAGTTGTGATGAATTTTGCATAATGGTTTGGTTTGTTTGAATATGGAATTGAGTAGTTGAAATGATTGTGGATAAATAAAATGGTATGTGTGTGAATTGGCATGTTTTGGCTGTCTATATATGTTTAGAAATGATGCAATTTGATGTGGTTTAGGTTTACTTAAGGAGGGTAAGAAATGTGACTTAAACCAAGTTTATTTTCACTCCACATGGCTGAGCACACGGGCGTGTTGCTCAACCGTGTGTGACACATAGCCTTGGTACACGGCCGTGTGTCCTCTGGGGTACCTTTGGAGTTAAAGTTAGTATACCCTATAATTTTGACACGGCCTAGACACACGGGTGTGTCTACTGGCCGTGTGTGGCACACAGGCTGGCATATGGGCATGTGGTCGGCCGTGTGACCCAAGTCAGTAGCCTTTCTTAGATTTCACATGGCCTGGCACACAGGCTTGTCCTCGGCCGTATGGTACAAGTCAGTATGTATGCCCTGTTTTCACACGGCCTGTGACACAGTCGTGTCTGGTAACCGTGCGTGTGACCTGTGAGTTCATGAAATTTTTCTAAGTGTTTGAAAATTTTATATGTGATCGGTTTAGTCCTGAACCATTTTTAAGCATGATTTAAGGTCTAGTAGAACCTTTTAAGGGACAATGTGAATGTTTGTGAACGGTTTATAATATTGAATGCATAAATGTATGAGAATGTGATGTATTGTCTAGTAATGCCTTGTAACCCTATTCTGGAGACAAATATGGGTTAGTGATGTTTATTTAATTGGTATCAGAACTATAGCTTAGTCGATTCTAGGACTAACATAGCGTGTGAGAGTCTAGCTAAACATGCCATATATATAAACTGCGATAATGTGATGATTCCTGATTAAAATTTGTTTATCGTATAGTAAATGGATCCCGATCGAGCTGTGGCTGATAATGTGAAAAGTAATGCACCTGCTCCTGCTTAAGGGGCAGTGTCAGCTGATTATAGGCTGATTACGAGTAGCCACGAGGGAGAGGCTAAACAAGCCTTCTTCCAGATGATGAATGAGTGGTTCACTAAGTATATTAGAACTAATTCGACTGCTTCACATCCTTCACCCCCGCCTAATCCTCCACAAGTCCCTGTCATGCCACAAGTTGTGAATCCGATTTAATTTAGTAAGCTGTCGGTTGATAAAGTTTGAAAATATGGGGTTGAAGAGTTTCGTGCTACTACTGATGATGATACTCAAAGAGCTGAGTTTTGGCTCGAGAATACGATACGAGTGTTTGATGAAATGTCATGTACTCTTGATGAATGTTTTAAATGTGCTGTTTCACTTTTAAGAGATACGACGTATCATTGGTGGAAAACGTTAATATCTGTGATTTCGAAAGAATGAGTCACTTGGGAGTTCTTTCAGACTAAGTTTAGAAAGAAGTATACCAGTCAAAGATTCATAGATCAGAAACACAAAGAGTTTCTTAAGCTAAAATAGGGTCGTATGTCGGTTACGGAATATGAAAGAGAATTTGTGAGATTAAGACAATGTGCACGAGAATGTGTTTCAACTGAAACTATAATGTGTAAAAGATTTGAAGACGGTTTGAATGAAGACATCAAGTTGTTAGTCGGGATTCTGGAAATAAAAGAGTTTGTGATACTCGTTGAGTGAGCAAAGCTGAAGAACTTGGGAAAGAGAAAATAAAAGTTAATTTTGAACCTAGAGATTCGCGAAAAAGATCATCGAGTAAGTCATTTCATTTTGCATCCAAGAAGTTTCGAGATGACTTTAACCGTTCAAAGGCTACTGTAGGTTATTCTAGACATGGCCAAGATAGACCACCTGTGAGTTCGTAAGCTACCTCAGTAGCTAGTGTTGGTAACATCAACCCTAACCGACCCGAGTGCAAACATTGTGGTAAACGACATCCCGACAACTGTAGATTGAATGATCGAGCCTATTTCAAATGTGGATCATTGGATCACTTCATTCGTGAATGCCCTGAGTTGGTTGAGCAAGAGATGGTGCAGAATCCTAGGCCGAGTAACACGACAGTTCGAGGTAGGCCACCTAGAAACACGGGTAATGTGAGTAGTAGTCAGAGGGGAACTAAAGACATTGCTGTTCAATCTGAGGCTCGTGCACCTACCAGAGCTTATGCTATTTGCACTCGCTAAGAAGCTTCGTCTCCAGATGTTATTATCGGTACTTTCACTCTTTATGATACTACTATAATTGCATTGATAGATCCAGGATCGACTCATTCTTATGTAAGTGAAACTTTAGTATCCAGTAAGACTTCTCCTGTAGAGTCTACAGAATTTGTGATTAGAGTATCGAACCCCTTAGGTCGGTGTGTTTTGGTTGATAAAGTATGTAAGAATTGTCTGTTGATGATTCAGGATTTTTGTTTTCCGGGTGATCTAATGTTATTGCCATTCGAAGAATTTGATATAATTCTGGGTATGGATTGGTTAACATTGCATGATTCTATTGTAAACTGCAAACGAAAAATGATTGATTTAAATGAGATTATCCGATTGAATCAGATGATTTGAATGGTTTATTGATAGTAAATTCTTCGATGTTAGCTCAGAATTATATGAGAAAGCGTTATGAAGCTTACTTTGCTTATGTGCTCGACGCTAAAGTGACTAAAAAGAAGATTGAATCAGTACAATTGGTGTGTGAATATCCGGATGTGTTTCCTGAAGAGTTACCAGGTTTACCATGGATCAGATAAGTTGAATTTGGTATTGTGTTAGTGCCGGAAACAACTCCGATATCGATAGCTCTGTACAGGATGGCACCGATTAAATTAAAAGAGTTGAAAGCTCAGTTGCAAGAGTTGACAGATAGAGGCTTCGCACGACCGTGTTATTCACCCTGGGGTACACTGATTTTGTTTGTGAAAAAGAAAGATGAAACTATGAGAATGTGCATTGACTATCGACAACTCAGTAAAGCAACTATCAAAAATAAATACCATCTGCCACAAATAGACGATTTGTTTGATCAGTTGAAAGGGGCTACAGTGTTTTCAAAAATATATTTGAGATCAAGTTACTATCAGTTGCAAGCTAAAGACTCTAATGTGCCAAAAACTGCTTTTGAACGAGGTACGGACATTATGAGTTTTTAGTTATTTCTTTTGGACTAACGAATGCACCTGCTGTTTTTATGGATCTAATGAATCAAATTTTTAGACCGTATTTGGATAGATTTGTTGTTGTGTTTATTGATGAAATATTATTTATTCTCGTGATGAATCTGAGCATGCTGAATATCTCAGAATAGTGCTACAGACTTTGCGTGAAAAGCAGTTATTCGTGAAGTTCAGTAAATGTGAATTTTGGTTGCACGAAGTCAATTTTCTGGGGCATATTGTGTCAGCATCAGGTATTCGAGTAGATCTGGGTAAGGTTTCTGCAATAATAGATTGGAAACCTTTGAGAAATGTATCTGAAGTCTGAAGTTTTCTAGGGCTTGCTAGTTATTACAAACGATTTGTATAAGGTTTCTCTATGATTACAACCCCGACGATGAAACTGCTACAGAAAGATGTTAAGTTCGGGTGGTCAAAAAAGTGCTAGAAAATTTTTGAGCAGTTGAAAGCCTTATTGACCAAAGCTCCAATGTTAGTTCAACCAGAATCGGGAAAAGAATTAGTAATTTATAGTGATGCATCGTTGAATTGTCTGGGCTATGTTTTGATCCAGGAAGGCAAAGTCATAGCTTATGCCTTGAGACAATTGAAGCCACATGAAAAGAATTACCCGATGCATGATTTGGAATTAGCAGCTATCGTGTTTGCATTAAAGATTTGGCGCCATTTTCGCTTCAGTGAGAAATGTCACTTTTATTTTGATCACAAAAGCTTAAAATATTTGATGACTCAGAAAGATCTGAATTTGCGACAACGAAGATAGTTGGAATTGTTGAAAGATTACAAGCTTGTGATTGACTACCGTCCAAGAAAAGCAAATGTTGTTGCTCATGCTTTAAGTCAGAAATCTTTGTTTGCTTTACGTGCAATGAATACTCAGTTGGCTCTATCTAATGACAGCTCAATTGTAGCTGAGTTTAAAGTGAGACCGTTGTTTTTACAGCAGATTTGTGAAGCTTAAAAAGTTGATAATGAAATGTTGGCAAAACGAGTTCAATGTGATTCAAATGTTGATTTCAATAATTGTTTAAGATTTAAAGGCTGAATATGTGTTCCGAGAGATTCAGAGTTGATTCAGATGATTTTGAACGAAGCATATAGTAGACGTTTATCTGTTCATCTGGGAAATACAAAAATGTATAACGATCTAAAACAACTTTACTGGTGGTCTGTTATAAAACGTGATATCTCTGAATTCATTTCGAAATGTTTAATCTGTCAGCAAGTCAAAGCTGAGCATCAGGTACTGTTTGGGTTACTGCAACCTATTATGATTTCTAAGTGGATATGGGACAGAATCACGATGGATTTTGTATCATGTTTGCCTCTATCTCCGAGTAAGAATGATTTGATATGGGTGGTTGTTGATAGACTGACAAAATCGGCTCATTTCATTCCTGTACATACGAATTATTCACTTGATTAACTTGCTGAGTTGTACATTTATCAGATTCTAAGATTCCAAGGAGTATCTATTTCTATTGTTTTGGGTAGAGATTCGAGATTTACATCGCGTTTCTAGAAGAAATTGCAAGATGCACTAGGTACAAAGCTACATTTTAGTACTACTTTTCATCCACAAACAGATGGTCAATCTGAGCTGATTATTTAGATACTCGAGGATATGTTGAGATGTTGTATTCTTGAGTTTGCATATAATAACAACTTTCAAATGAGTATAAAAATGGCACCTTATGAAGCATTGTAAGATTGTAAATGTCGAACACCTTTGTATTGGACTGAACTCAGCGAGAATAAGATTCATTGGGTTGATTTGATTAAAAAAACTGAACAGAAAGTGAAAGTGATTCGTGATAGTATAAAAGTAGCGCCAGATCGTCAGAAATCATACGTGGACTTGAAACAGAAAGATATAGAGTTTCAGATAGGGGATAAAGTGTTTCTAAAAGTGTCACCATGGAAGAAAATACTTCAATTCAGTCGTAAAGGCAAATTGAGTCTGAGATTCATTGGGCCGTATGAGATTATCGAGCGTATCGGGACGGTTGCTTATAGATTGTCATTACCACTTGAGTTAGAAAGGATTCATAATGTATTTCACGATCGATGCTTCAACGATACAGATCAAATCCCTCACATGTGATTTTTCCCTCATAGATTGAAATTTAATCCAATATGACATACGAAGAAGAATCGATCCGAATTCTAGCTTATGAGATCAAAGAGCTAAGAAATAAAAGAATAGTGTTATGGCATCGACACGGGGTTCAAGAAGCTACGTGGGAACCCGAGGATGCTATGAGAAAGCAATATCTAAACCTATTCGTTGGTAAGATTTTCGAGAGCGAAAATCCCTAAGAGGGGAGAGTTGTAACAGCCAGGTTTTAGCTTAAATTGGAACAGTGGCTTCGAAATCACAAATTCGAGGCCATAAAAATATTTTAATATTATTTTATGTGTCTACAGCATGTGAATAACTACGTGTGAAAGTTTCGTGTGTTAATTTTATTGATTAATGGCTCAATTTGAGAAAAATGACTTAATCCAGTGAAATGCAAAAGTTGCATTCTAATTGATAAAGGTGTCTAATTGCTATGGCTTATTAAATGAAAGGTCCTTATGTTGTAATTAGACCATTGATAGTGGATATTGACATGAATAGCCATCCATCATGTGATTTTAAATGATATTAAATAAGGACATTTTGGTAATTAGTTAAATAAAGCATAATTTAATAAAAACAAAGTTAAAACTTTTTTCATCTTTTTCATTCCAACTGAAACACAAAATAAAAAAGGGTTTTGGGAGCTTTAAGGGTTCAGCCATAGTTCATCTTGATTGAGGTATATTCTTTGCTCGGTTTTTAATGATTTTTATAGTTTTTTGATTGTTGCTTTGAGTACTAACTAGCTCGTACCCTAATTTCTGAAGTTGTTAGTGATTTTGTAAATTTCCATTGATGAATGTCTGAGTTCTTGAATGTTTGATAATGGAAAATTAGTAATTGTAGATAGATTATCATGGTTTGTAAAGTGATTTTTAGTGAATTGCATAAAAATGGACTAATTTGTGAAAAGTGTAAAATGTGTTGTTAAAAGTGTGAACTAAATGAAAATATGGGATGATATGAATATATATGAAATTCAGCTAGTATGAAATTAGAAAGAAATTGTGTAATTTGTGATTTTGTGAAATAAGGACTAAATTGTAAGAAATGTGAAATTTATGGGTTAATGTGCGAAATGCCCCAAATTGTTTGCTTTGGATGAAATTGAATGAATTGAGGAATAAAAGAGTTAATTTTGAATTTATATAGATCCTGAAAGAAAGAAATCAGATTTAGATCGAGGGAAATCGAAAGTTATCGAGTAATCAATCAAAGTCATCTATTCCGACTACAAGATAAGTACATATGCAAATAAATGTATTTACATTGAATTATATATGTTTATTTATGATTGAATTGCTATGAATGTTGAATGAGTAATTACGAGCAAGAATCGACAGATTTGCGATGTCCGAAAGTCCTGTATGAACCTTAGGAATAGAATAGGATACAGATGTTATGACATTAGATTATCGAGATGTGATTACATGCATGTTCATGTCTGGGACATTGGCATTGTATTGAGATTACGTGTAAGACCATGTCTGGGACATTGGCATCGTTAATGATTTCATTTAAGACCCTGTCTGGGACATTGGCATTGATATGTGATAACATGTAAGACCATATCTAGGATATGGCATTGTACGAGCTTATGTGATTTTCGAGTATCCTTAACAATTCTGAATGGTTCAGCCGGCAAAGACAAGTCGAGAAAGAATGTGTTAATGAGTTAAACAACTCAGGTACGTACGAGATGTATACGAGTTTTGGAAAGTGAAGTAATTGTTAAGTTTAAATGAGAAAATGAATATGTATTTATTGAGAAAGGTTTGTATATCTATATGTGTATACTTGTACTTGGCTTAATAATGGAAATGTTGTGATTCATATGATGATTTTATTTGTATATGACTTACTAAGCTTTTAAAGCTTACTTTGTGTGTTTTTTCCTTATTGTTATAGATAATCGAAGCTAGCTCGGACTCGGGGATCGTTAGGAATACGTCATCACACTATCAATCATCTCATTGATATTTTTGGAAGCTTTGTATATATGGTATATGGCATGTATAGGCTATTGTCACCTTGATATGTTTTGAGTTGTGATTTTAGCCATGAGATTTGGCTTGCAAATGTTGGTATAACTAAGAATTCATAGTGGTCATACCTCGTTCTGAAAATAGTTTTCGGAATGTCTAAGTCTTTTATTCGCAACTGATAATAGCCTAATCTCAAATCTATTTTCGAAAACACAACAGCTCCTTTCAACTGATCAAAGAAATTATCAATTTTGGGCAGGGGATACTTATTCTTGATAGCCACTTTGTTCAACTGATGATAATCTATACACATTCTCATTGTATCGTCTTTCTTTTTCACGAATGGAACTGGAGCACCCTAAGGTGAGAAACTCAGTCTAGCAAACCCTCTATTGGTTAATTCTTACAATTGAGACTTTAATTCTTTCAGTTCGGTTGGAGCCATTCTATACGGAGCTATCGAAATTAGAGTAGTACCAGGTACCAATTCAATGCCAAATTCAACTTCTCTAACCGGAGGTAATCCCGGAAGTTCTTCAGTAAGCACATCAGCAAACTCACATATAACAGCACTGATTCAACTTTCTTTCTAACACTTTCAAATCAATTACATAAGCAAGGTAGGCTTCACAACCCTTTCTTACAATACTCAAAGCTTTCATCGAAGATACCATAGCAGACAATCCATTCAAATCACTAGATTCAATTCTGACTATTTCATCATTCTTGCATCTCATATTAATATTTTTCCATTTGCAGTTCACAACAACATCATGCAAGGTTAACCAATCCATACCCAGAATTATATCAATTTCATCAGAGGGCAATATCATCAGATCAACCGGAAAACAATTGTCTCGAAACATTAATAGACAATTCTTGCAGACTTTATCAACCAAAACACATCTGCCTAAGGGGTTCGAAACTCTAACTACAAATTTAGTAGACTCTACAGGCAAAGTCTTACTGTTCACTAAGTTCATGCATATATACGAATGTGTCGATCCAAGATCTATCAAAGCAATCACAGAACTATCATAAAGAGTAAATGTACCCGTAATCACATCTGGTGGTGAAGCTTCCTCACGAGCTCGGATAGCATAGGCTCTGGCAGGTGCACGAGCCTCGAATCTAACAGCTGTATCTTTTGTCCCTCTCTGACTGCCACTTACAATTCCTGTATTTCTGGAAGGTCTACTCCGAGAAGCATTGCCACTCAGTCTCGAATTTTGCACACTTTCTTGCTCGATAGATTCAGGGCAATCACAGATAAAATGGTCTAACGATCCACATTTGAAACAAGCCCGATCATACAGTCTACAATTACGAGGATGTCTTTTACCACAATGCTTGCACCCAGGATGATCAAATTTAGCATTTCCGACACTGGTAACGGATGTAGTTGGAGCTTTGATGTTCGACTACGATCTAGCACGATCTCTATTCAAATGTCCCACATTAGCCTTTGAATGGCTATTATCATCTCGAAATTTCTTTGATACAGATTGAAATGACTTGCCCAATGATCTCTTTCGTACTTCTCTAGCTTCATAATCAGCTTTTCTTTTTTCTTTCCCGAGATCTTCAGCTTTACATGCTCGTTCAACAAGCACAACAAATTCTTTAATTTCAAGAATCCTGACTAACAAACGGATATCCTCGTTTAAGCCATCCTCAAATGTTTTGCACATTATTGCCTTAGAAGATACACATTCACGAGCATATTGACTCAGCCTTACAAATTCACGCTCGTATTCTATGGCAGAAATATGGCTTTGTTTAAGCTCGAGAAACTCTTTATGTTTCTAATTGGTGAATCTCTGACTGATGTATTTCTTTCGAAATTCAGCTTGAAAGAAGTCCCAGGTGACTCGTTCGCTCGGAACTACCGATATCAAAGTTTTCCACCAGTGGTATGTCATATCTCTCAAAAGCGAAATGACACATTTTATACATTCCTCGGGACTCAAAGACAATTCATCAAATACTCTTATCGTGTTCTCTAACCAGAACTTAGCTTTCTCAGCATCAACGTTTGTTGTAGCTCGGAACTTTTTAGCCCCATACTTTCTAATCTTATCTACCAAAGGCTTACATATCTGAACTGGGTTCACTGATGGCATAACAGGATCTTGTGGCAAATTAACCGGGGGTGGGGGTTGTTGAACAACCGGATAAGTTCTAATATATGGACTAAACCAATCGTTCATCATCTAATAGAAGGCTTGTCTAGCCTCACCATCACGGCTACTTGTAACTGGCATAGAATCGGATGGCACTGTCCTTTCCGCGGCAGTAGGCGTATTGCTTTCGACATCATCAGCAACTACTCGTTTGGGATCCATTTGCTATATAAAAGCACATTTCAATGTCAGAATTCATCACATTATCGCAATTCATAAATATGGCATGTATAGCTAGACTCACATGTGCTACGTTAGTCCTAGAATCGACTAAACCGTAGCTTTGATACCAATAAAATGTAACAGCCCTAACCCGTATTCGTCACCTGACTAGGGTTAAAGGCATTACCAGACGAATCGAAACATTTAACTTTCATTTCATAATCATCAAAGCATCAGAAATCAACATCAATATAGAATCCCTTATATAGGTCTTCAAGACCTCAAACGTGCGTCAAAGAAGAGTCGGCACTAAACTGAAGACATACAAAATTTTTCCAAAACATAAACATTTTTCAAACAAGTACAGCTCAAGTGCCCATGTAATCAGGTCGTTTGCCTTACACGACATTAGACATGTCCGTGTGTCTAGGACGCGTCAAAATAGGGCATACATACTGACTTGCTCACACGGCCACAAGACACGCCCGTGTGCCTTGGTCGTGGTCGAGATTGACTTAGGCCACATGGCTAGCCACATGCCCGTGTGCCTTGGCTGTGCTCGAGTCTGACTTACAATTGTAGGTACCCCAGGGGACACACGGCCATGTAACATGACCATGTGTCGCACACGGCTGAGACACATGCCCATTTCTCTGCCCATGGGACAAAAATAGGCCATTTGAATAGCCAATTTGCCACCCCAATTTGGGTCAACCTACAAGCACCAAACCAAATATATATGCACAACCATTACAGCCAATATCTATACCAAACCATACATAATTCATGCTATAACATTACCAACCATTTCAAATCTCAATTCATCAATCAATTCATACCAAAACTTAAACTAAAATCATGCCTAAACATATGATCAATACATCATTCAATCAATTTATCAAAACTTACCAAAATTTCTCAACATAGACCATTTTTTTTGCCCAACCAAAACATACCACAATTTCACATTAGCATCACATATCATATACCATTATCAAACTATAAGTTCAAACACAAACTAGCCATATCACTTGGCTAAATATATACATCTTAAAACACAATTTAAACACTTCTAGTCTATACATGCCATACTTTAATATATACATTTTCAAAGTACCAAAATAAGGTTCGATAGTGTGGTGATGATCCTCAACAATCCCTGAGCTCACAGTAGCTTCGATATCTATAAAACAATGCAAACATACACAAAGTAAGCTTTCAAAAGTTTAGTATACCAATGTTAACACAAATCTCATATTCAAATATTTACCTTTCATTCTCAAATAGGCTATACAAAGTAAACATACCTGAATCTGATATGATTTCTCAAATTTATTCATTCATTTTCGCAGAATGCCCGTTTGAACCATTCAGAAATGAAAGGATACGCAGAAAGATCAGAAAGCATATATAATGTCGTCGTCCCAGACGTGGTCTTACATGTAATCAAATATCGATGCCACTGTCCCAGACAAGGTCTTACATAAAATTAGATATGATGCCAATGTCCCAGACATGGTCTTACGCATAAAACAAAAGTCAGTGCCAACATCCCAGACGTGGTCTTACACGAAATCACATAACAAAATCCTATGTCATGACATATGTATCCTAACTATTCCTAGGGTTCATACGGGGCTTTTCAGATATCGAAACTTTATTGATACTTTCTCGAATAGCACATATTAAGCTTGAATATTCATTCCTCACAAATTCAATATCATATGAACAATAATAATTCAATTCAACCAAGCTTATTTGTATACCGACTTCAATTCAACCAAGCTTATTTGTATACCGACTTCAATTCAACCAAGCTTATTTGTATACCGGCTTACCTTGTAGGGATTCAGATAGATGGAATAGGTTACTCGATGACTTTCGACTTTCCCCAATCTAATTTCGTATTCTTTAGTTCTTGATCTAAATCAATTCAAATTTAACTTATTCAATCACACATTCATTCAAAAAATTCCAAATACACACAATTAAGGGCATTTTGCAAACTAGCCCTCACATTTTTACATTTTGACACTTTAATCCTTAATTCACAAAATCACAAAATACACATAATTTCTTGTACACAAGATTAGCCGAATTTTCATAACTCTCGTACAAGTCCATACATTTCACTTATTTCACATTTTAGTCCTTTAATTTACAAATTTCACAATTTAGCTCATTTTACTTTAAATCATCAAAAATCCAAAGACAAAACATATAAACCCAACATCAAACTTTTATATTTCATCATATAACAACATAAAGATCATGAATTCATTAATGGCACATTTCAAAATCATTATCAAAATCAAAAATTGAGGCATGGGCTTGATAGTATACGAAGCAACGATTACAAAAACGTAGAAATTATCAAAAACTGAAGCAAAAACATACCTAAATCAAAGCTTGCAAGTGCCGAACCCTAGCAAAGCTTTTCTCTTTTCTTTTATTTTGATTTTCGGCAATGAAGAACACCAAATGACTTATTTTCATGCTTTTGTTTTATTTTAATTACTTTAATAAACATTTTTCCATTTTATCCATGAATTATAACATTAACAAATCATGCATATCAAGGTCATATATGTCCATTAACCATGTAAATGGTATAATAACCACATAAAGACCTCACAATCATAAAGCCAAATCAAATAAGCAATTTAACAAGTAGCAAGCAACTTTCACATTTTCTGCGATTAGGTCATTTTTCAAAATTAAGCACACAAACATTCAAATTTTCATACGAGATTTTCACACATGCTCATTCACATATCATAAACACGAAAAATAATATTTAACTATTTTTCTGACTCGGATATGTGGTCACAAAACACAGTTCTGACTAGGGTCAAAACCGAACTGTTAAATACTGGGTGCATTCAGTAGCTTCTTTTTTAACTGAAGAAAGGCAACTAGACATACATCGTCAAAGAAGAATTTTCGATTTTGTTCCATAAATGAGCACCAGGGCTTTGCATTTTTTGAAAAATCTCTAATAAACCGTCGGTAAAACTCTGCATGTCCTAGAAAACTGTGAATACCTTTCACATTTATTGGTGGAGGTAATTTCTCAATGATTTCCACCTTAGCTTTGTCTACTTGAATGCCTTGACTAGAAATGCGGTGTCCTAACACTATGCCTTCTGTTGCCATGAAATGACATTTTTCCCAATTCAGGACAAGATGTGTGTCTTCACATCACTTCAATACTTTATCCAAATTGTCAGCGCAGTGATTAAAATCATTACCATAGACTGAGAAATCATCCACAAATACCTCTAAAGAGTCTTCAATCATATCTGAGAATATTGCCATCATGCACCTTTGAAATGTGGCTAGGGCGTTACAAAGACTGAAAGGCATACAGCGAAAAGCGAAAG
The DNA here is from genome assembly GCF_007990345.1 of Gossypium hirsutum. Classification (NCBI taxonomy): domain Eukaryota; kingdom Viridiplantae; phylum Streptophyta; class Magnoliopsida; order Malvales; family Malvaceae; genus Gossypium; species Gossypium hirsutum. The sequence goes on along the minus strand of NC_053425.1, from coordinate 40,034,570 downwards.
TACCAAAAGGGCATGTGAAGGTTGTTTTCACTTGATCCTCTGGTGCAATAGCAATTTGATTATACCTATAATAGCTGTCTAAAAAGCAATAATAGGCCTTTCTAGCAACCCGATCCAGCATTTGGTCAATGAAGGGAAGTGTTAAGTGATCCTTCTTTGTAGCCGCATTCAATTTGCGATAATCCATACAAACTTTCCATCTTGTGGGAGTACATGTAGGAATTAATTCGTACATATCGTTGCAAACCACATTGATGCCACTCTTTTTAGGCACGCATGGCACTGGACTTACCTAATTGCTATAAAAAATCAGGTAAATAATTCTGGCATCAAGCCATTTTATGTTTTCCTTCTTAACAACTTCCTTCATCTTCTCATTGAATCTTCCCTTTTATTCAATCGATTACTTGCCTTCATCTTCCAACTTGATCTCGTGCATGTAAAAAGGACTAATACCTTAAATATCGGCAATACTCCAAGTAATAGCTCATTTATGTTGCTTGAGAATATGGACCCATTTTTCTACTTTTGCGTCCAGTGTTGCAAAGACAATAACTGGGAGAGTATTTGATCACCTAGAAAGACATATTTAAGATGAAAAGGTAGTGAGACTTTTATTTTTTAAAAATTTATTATTCGTATTTCTTATTCCTTTGCTACTATAGAATATTGCTACTATAGATGGTTTGAAAATTGGGGTTGCTCCATTGGCTAGGTCTACGAATTCAATTTGCCATCCATGCTTGAGTTCAAGATTATTAGCTTCAACCATGTTGTCATAATTGTCTAAGCATTTGGCATCAGATGTCACTGCCAACTCTTCAGAAAGTGTTGTGCTTTGGTCATTGAATTATTCCTCAATTAGATCAACTAGCACATCAACAGTATGGCATTCTTCTTTGTCCTTGCATTGAACAGATTCAAAAACACTAAAGGTAACTTGCTCATCATTCAGTCCCATTATAACAGCCCGATCTTGGGGCTAGTCAGAATAGTGGTCCTGGAACCACAAATTCAGTGTCTAATAAATTATTTTTTTTATGAAAGCATGATTTTATGAGTGAATGAAAAGTTTGGTGGAGTAATTTTATCATTTGTGAGCTTAATTGTGAAAAAGGACTAAATCGCATAAAGTGAAAAAGTCTTAAATTGATAGCTAAAGGTGTCAAATAGATAGAGAATAAGAATTGAGGGTTTTAAAGGGAAAATAGACCCTAAAATGCAAGCTTTTCTGGCCATAGGAGATATTGATGTTGAAAAGTCAACATTTGGTAAAGTGATGTCATATTAGGTGATAAAATAATACCCTAAGAGCTTAGCTTCATCTTTTTTATTTTCTACCTTCCTTCTTGACCGAAAATACTAGCAAAGGAAGATTTTTTGAAGCTTTAAAATTTTAGCTAGATTATCCTCTTGCAAATCAAGAGAAACGTGATTCAGGTCTTGATCGGGGTAAGAACAAAGTTTATGAGGATTAAGCTCGTCTTCATCATTTTATATCAAGGTAAGTACATATGTAAATAATGTGTTATTGAAGCTTGCTTTGAAATATTTTTATTCTATACATGCGTAAATTGATTTATTGTACTATGTATCTAAGTCTATTTGTTGATATGAATGAATGAATAACATGAAGTGTGAGTACGTTGTGAGCAAGTACGATGCTATTCAGTTAATTATGAAATCCCATTGGACATTAGAATTAACATAGAATACAACAGGGGTATGCCATAAAAAGTTATGTGTATGAACTCATGAGTTGAGTCTGAGTTCATGAGACGAATGTTATATGTAACAGGGGTCTAGGTACTGATTTTGTGTACAGACCTGTGAGTGGCTCAATGAGCGAACGTTACATGATAGCAAGAATGCTATGGGGTCTGGGTCCTGATTTGATAAAAAGGCCCGTGACTAGCTCAAATGTGAGTGTTTCATAGCACGAGATAGCTTCGATTACATAGATGGCACTTAGATACAAATTCCATGTATCCACATGTCTTCCGAAAGTTCAACGGGTAACTCATAGATGTAGTTGGTGAAAACTTGGTGAGGTATGTATATCGAACTCACGGATTGGACCTGAGAAAATACGAGATGGATCAAGCATACATGAATGAAAGGAAGAAGAAGATAGGAATGTTAAATCATTTATATCTTTTACGCATGATGAGTTACGATTTGCCGAACATGACTTTCTTTTAATTTCACTTTATTTGCATATATGTACTTACTAAGCTTCTATGCATACCCTCCTTTCTTTTCTTCCCTTATAGTGTCGCTAAGCTAAGATCGAGGATCCAGTGACGTCAGAAGCTTCGATGACACTATCCCTCAAGACCTTGGTATAGCTGCTTTAATTATTTTGTTTATTGGCTTGTATAGGGACTCAAGTCTTTTTTTAGCGTTTTCTCAAATCACCATAATGTATTGGTTCATATGTGATTTGATACTCATTTTTGTATAGGCCATGAATGTTGACTAATGCTAATTAATATTAAATGAAATGATGTAAATTTCTAATGGTTAGGGCTGTGTTGGTTATGCTCATTATGTTGGTTTTAAATTTGGATTGATTTTATTTAAATAGGTGTTTGTAAGGGTGACAAAGAGGTTTGGCAAATAGCCATATTTTGTCCACACGGGAAGGCATGCGGGCTTATGTCTAGGCCGTGTGTGACACACGGTCTGCCCTATGGGCGTGTGGTCTGGCCGTGTGTCCCATGCACGTAAACATTTCGAGTTAGTCGTGTGAAGGGCACGGCCTAGCACACGGGCATGTGCCTTGGCTGTGTGTCCCTTAAGGATTGCTGACATCAGAAATAGAATGTCCAGGTTTTTGTACACAGGCTAGGACACGGACGTATCATGGTCGTGTGAAAGACACGAGCGTGTGCTAGGCCGTGTGGAAACCCCTATAAGTATGCATTTAGAATTAATTCCACATGTATAAGGGACACGGGCGTGTCCCTATTTTGCTTAGGCCGTGTGATCTACACGGGCTAATAGCATGACCGTGTCGAAATGTCACACGGGCGTGTTACCCCTCCCACACGAGCGTGTGCCCTAAGTTAAGTGTTATTTTTCAGAGTTTGTTTAAGGACCCAGATTGATTCCGAATGGGTTCCAGTTGATGTTTTGAGCCTCGTAAGCTCTCATTAAGTAGTTTATAAATAGAATTGAAATATTTTTAATTTGACTACGTTTTGGTATCACGAAAACGTCTATATGGATAAGTTTAAGCCAGATAATGCCTCATATTTTGACCCGAGTGGGGCACAGTTGTGCAGTGTTACATTTAGTGCTATCAGAGCTACAATTTAGTCAATTCTCAGACTAACGTAACGTGTCTACGAGTCTAGCTATACATGCCATAGATAAATTGTGATAGTGTGACGACTCCTGATTTTTCTAAAATGTGTTTTCTTATAGTAATGGATCCTGATCGAACTATGGCGGATGACGTAGAAAGTAATGCTCTGGCTCCTGCCAAAAGGGCAGTGCCGTCTGATAATCTACCTCTCACGGTTAGTTAGGGAGGAGGAGAAGGGTCTCGGAAGCCTTTCTCTACATGATGAATGAGTGGTATACAGAGTTTGTCCGAGCGAACCTCAATGCTCAACCCCTTCCACCTTTACCTATCCCTCAACCTGTCCCCGTAGTACCCCAGGGTGTAGACCTTGAGAGGCAAAATAGACCTCCAGTGGATAAGATCCAAAAGCATGGAGCCGAGGAGTTTCGTACTAATAGAGATGATGACCCTGAAAGGGAAGAATTCTGGCTAGAGAATGCCATCAAGGTATTCGATGAATTATCTTGCACTCCTGAAGAATGTTTGAAGTGCACCATATCATTATTGAGGGACTCAACATATTACTGGTGGAAGACGTAGTCTCAGTGTGCCTCATGAAAGGGTCACGTGGGAGTTCTTCCACGAGGAATTCTGGAAGAAATACATTAGTGAGAGATTTATGGACCAAAAGCGTAAATAATTTCTTTACTTGAAACAAGGCCATATGACGGTTACTGAATATGAAAGAGAGTTTGTTCAACTCAGTTAGTACGCTCGGGAGTGTGTATCCTCCGAGGTTAAAATGTGTAGAAGATTCAAAGACAGACTTAATAAGGACATTAGATTATCAGTAGGTGTGCTTGAGTTGAAAGAGTTCGTGATGCTTGTTGATTGGGCCTGTAAAGCCGAGGAATTAATCAAAGAAAAGAAGAACACCAAAACTGAAACTAGAGATGCAAGGAAGAGGCATGCGAGCAAGTCATTTCCATCTCAGTCTAAGAAATCCAGAGATGTCTACTCTCGTTCTTGCACATTTGCGGGACATTCGCACCGAGATTGTGAGAAGTAAGATTTGGATGTTAAGTCTCGGGCGACATCAGTGGCGAGTGTGGGCAATGTCAAATCTTCCAAACCTGAGTGTCAACATTGCAATAGAAATCACTTGGGCAAGTGTAGAATGAGTGATGGGTTTTGTTTTTGGTGTGGTTCTCAAGACCACTTTATTAAGGACTGCCCTGAGGTGATGGATAAAGAAAAATTTCAAAGTACAAGACCAAGCGGCACAAATTTTAAAGGAAGGCCTCAGAAGAATGTTAAAGCTGGGACTGGCAGTAAAAATGTGACTAGAGAGACCACCGTAAGGAGTAAGGCTAGGGCTCCAGCTAGGACCTATGCCATACGTGTGCGTGAAGATGCGTCCTCTCCTTATGTGATCACTGGTACATTTTCTCTTTATGACAATATTGTTATTGCTTTGATTGACCCTGGTTCTACTCATTCATATGTGTGTATGAAGTTGGTGTTTAGCACGAATATGCCTGTTGAGTCTACAGAATTTAGAATTAAAGTGTCAAACCCATTAGGCAAACATGTGATAGTCGATAAGGTATGTAAGAAATGTCCTTTAGTAGTTGAAGGTCATTATTTTCCGACTAATTTGATGTTGTTACCATTTGATGAGTTTGATATCATTTTGGGTATGGACTGGTTGACATTCCATGATGCTGTAGTAGACTATAGACAAAAGGCTATTAAATTGAAATACGAAAATGGTGAAACCCTTTGGATTAACTCAGGTGAATCGGGGAATTTGCCTATTGTAATATCTGCGATGTCTACCCAGAAATGTTTGAGGAAAGGATGCGAAGCTTATTTGGCTTTTGTAATGAATACAAAGGAATCAGAATTGAAGGTTGAGTTAGTGCCAGTTGTAAGTGAATATGTGGATGTATTCTCGGAAGAATTGCCTGGGTTACCCCCTGATAGTGAGGTTGAATTTGGTATAGAGCTAATGCTAGGGACCACGCCTATTTCGATTGCTCTGTACTAGATGGCTTCGACTGAGCTGAAAGAACTACAGTCATTATGACAGCCCTAATTTGATCCTAGTCGAAAGTTATTTCGGGACCACAAAATCGAGTCACAAAAATAATTAAATGTTATATTCTATGCTTATTGTATGTGAAAGTGCATGTGTGAAAATTTCATGCATTGATTTTGTCATTTGTATGTGAAATTATTAAATAGGACTTATGTGAGAAATTTTGAAAATGTGATAGGTTAATTTGTAGTGGCCAAATATTTTATGGTTTAAAGTAGGTGGACTTACATGTCAAATTTCCCACTTTAATTTGTAGTGGCCGGCCATAATGATGATGATAAACAATATATGCATTTTAAATTGGCATTAGAAAATTTAATGGCTTTATTATTATAAAATAAAGATAAATAAAATAACAAAATAAAGAAAAGGACAAAGCTTGTTCATCTTTGTTCTTCATAGCTGAAATTAGGAGAGGAAAAAGCTCAAGCAACATTTGATCATTTACTACGTGATTCAAAGGTATTTTCCATGTATTTTCTTGATATTCTTGCGAAATTAGCATGGTTAAAGCATTGCTTAGTTAACCTATGTTTAAATTTTGAAAATTTTTGTGTTGTGAGCATTCGGTCATGAATTGAATTGAAGGAAATGGTTGTTGTTTCATGTTCTTTTTATGAGTAATGGTAGATAGGTGAAGTTTGAGCTAGTTAAATGTTCATATAGGTGGTTTAGATGATAGGGAAAATCGGCTTGTGTGTATGTGTAGTTGCCGAATGTGAATTTAGATAACATTTGAGTAATGTTTGTGTTTTAAAATGATGGAATTGAGATTTAAGCTTGATAAAATTTTGTTGAGAATGAATGAAAGAAATATGTGTATTCGGCTATGGATGATTAGATAATAAATTGGCGTGGATGCTTTGATCAGATATGCACAATTATAAGTTGAATTTAAAGCTTGTTAAATTTGTCCTTATCATTGCCGAATGAGTTTCATAGTTAAAGAATATTGTTAGAGTACTTAGATAATTGATACTAGGTTAATTGTGTGTGTATAAATTATTTAAAATATAAACTTTATATAAGTATTAAAGGTTGTAGATGAATTGGCGTTGGGAGAAATTTTGGTATAAAATGCTTGAATGTTAAATAGGTTATTGCTTTAATGACCGAATGTGCCAAAGGCTAATGCATGGACTAGTTGATCAATATGTGTTAAAAGGGAAACATAAATAAATACCTATTTGATGAGCTATATATATATTTGGCTATATTGTAAAGATATGTATATGAAAATATGATAAGCCATATGAGTTTTGTGTTTGTATGTGAACTAAGTATACAATGAATATTCGGCTATGGAGGTTATAGGTTAAGTCATAGGAATTTTGGTAATGTACATATTCGGTCATTAGGGTTATATGTACTTTGGCTATGTGAGTTATATGTTAAGGCAAGTTACTTATTTGATATATGTATTCGGTCATAAAGGTGTACATGATGAAATGTTAAATTAATTGTATTAAATTGCTTAATGTGATTAAAAATGTGTATGACCATTTTGTATTTGAGCTAAAAGTAGCTATATGACCTATTAAATTTCTTGTCATATTTGGCCATAAGCTAGCATGATGGGACTTTAATATGTTAAATTTTGTTTGAATTAGCTCAAGAGCATAGAGAACCAAGGTTGGACAGGGCAAAAGAGAAAGTAGTTGAATAGTTGATTCGAGACTGTTCGAAAATATTTGAGGTAAGTTTTCAGTAGTTAAATATAAATAATATTCGATAATGACATGACAGATTATGAGAATTAAGTATTACTTGTCATATATGTATATGGCCGAATGGCAATTGTAATGGAAGTAAAATGTGATATGCTTTTATGATCAAATGTTGATGAATATGAGTAAGATATTATGTGTAATCTATCAAATGATAAATGTGAGTGATGAAATGAAATAAAAGTGAATAAAAGTATAGGATGATATATTCGAATGATGCTTGTACCTAATTTGGTGTGATTGTGTTATATGAAACTTGTTGATTCGAATATCGTACAGTACTATTCGGGCCTTTGAGCCTAGTAGGATATAATGCCGGTGAGAAACTATTAGGGCCTTTGAGCCTAGCAGGCTATAATGCCGGTGAGATACTATTCGGGCCTTTGAGCCTAGCAGGCTATAATGCCGGTGAGATACTATTCGGGCTTTCGAGCCTGGCAGGCTATAATGTCGGTGAAATGATATCAGACTTCGAGCCTAGTAGGCAAAATGCCAGTGAATGAATTCAGGTTTAAAACCTAGCAGGCTGAATGCCGGTGATTTGATTAAAGTCTAAGACTAAGATACCTCGTGTTAGAACGATAAATGAATACATTCAATACGTTACGTTGGCTAGGTACGTATTATGTACTTATATGTGAGTATGATTTGAATTGAATCATAAGTGTATAATGTTACATATGTGAATAAATGTTATATCTATATCTACGATCATGATGCATTCGGTCAAGGTGTGAAAGTATACGAAAGTATTTGATTTATATATGCTATATGAATTCAGATTAAGTGAAATAAGAATGCTAAATGTGCATTATGTGCTTGTGTATATTTGGCCAAATGACAATATATTTAGAAAATCGGCTATTGAGAAATTGAATAATTGACGTATAATTGATTTTATTTTTTTGCATTGCTTAAAACTTACTAAGCTTATGAAAGCTTACTCTGTTTGTTGCATTTCTCTGTTTTATAGATGGTTGACTTCCGTCACCTGCTCGGGGAGGGATCGTCAGCAACTCGTCACATTATCTATCATTTTGGTACTACTATGTTTTGGAGCTAGTATGGCATGTATAGAATAGACTTAAGTGAATGATATTTTGAGATGTTGTTGTATATAAGCCATGCGAATATGGCAACTTTTGAATGTCGGTATAAGTCTGAATTTCGATCTTTGATTGTGTTTGACTATGCATATAATTGCTAATGAAATTATGTATATGTGAATGTACAAATTTAGTGTTTTGGATTGGAAACTCTTCATAACCCTCTCTGGCGACGGATACGGGTTATAGGGGTGTTACAGTCATAGTTGCAAGATTTGACCGACAAGGGTTTTGTGAGACCAAGTTTTTCACTATGGGGTGCTCCAGTGTTATTTGTGAAAAAGAAAGATGGATCTATGAGGTTATGTATAGATTACCAACAGTTAAATAAGAGAATGATCAAGAACAAATACTTTTTGCCACGAATTGAAGACTTGTTTGACTAACTAAAGGGAGCAGCATGCTTTTCCAAAATAGACTTGAGAACAGGCTACTACCAACTACGAGTTGAAAAGGCAGATGTGCCTAAATACGCTTTTAGGATGCGGTATGGTCACTATGAGTTTCTCGTCATACCTTTCGGCTTAACAAATGCCCCCGCCATGTGCATGAATTTAATGAATAGAGTATTTCGGCCATATCTAGATAAGTTTGTAGTTGTATTCATCGACAACATTTTGATCTACTCTAGAGACAAGGTAGAACATGTTGAACACTTGAGAACCGTTTTGCAAACTCTGAGAGACAATCAGTTGTATGCAAAATTTAGCAAAAGCGATTTTGGCTTCGAGAAGTTGGCTTTTTGGGTCATATTCTCTCAAGTGACGGTATTAGGGTTGATCCCAACAAGGTTTCTGCTATTGTTGAATGGAAATCGCCAAGTAATGTGATCGAACTTAGAAGCTTTTTAAGATCTGCCAGTTATTATAGATGATTTGTGAAGGACTTCTCTATGATTGCAACTCCCTTGACAAGGCTGCTACAAAAAGGAGTTAAATTTGAATGGTCAGATAAGTGTTAGTAGAGTTTCGAGAAATTGAAGATATTGCTGACTGAGGCTCCAGTGCTAATACAACCTGAAAGGAGTTTGTGATTTATAATGATGCTTCTCTTAATAGGTTGGGATGTGTACTTATGCAAGAGGGCACGGTTGTAGCCCATGCCTCGATACAATTGAAACCTCACGAGAAGAGCTATCCAATGCACGAATTAGAGTTGGCCGCTATAGTATTTGCTCTGAAGATCTGGCAACATTATTTATTTGGAAAGATATGCAACGTATATACTGATCATAAAAGTCTTAAGTACTTGATGACTTAGAAGGATTTGAATCTGAGGCAACGAAGATGGTTAGAATTATTAAAAGATTATGAATTGATCAAAGATTACCATCCGGGAAAAGCGAATGTAGTCGTTGATGCATTAAGTAGAAAATCATTATTTACATTGAGAGCAATGAATGCCCGATTGACCTTGACAAAGGATGGTTCGGTTCTAGCATAGTTAAAAGCTAGATCGACATTCCTTCAAGAAATTTGCGAAGCTTAGAAGAGTGACAGTGAATTACTATCCAAGAAAACCCAATGTGGACCAGATGTTGGACCAGATTTTCAGATTGGTTCTGATGGTTGCTTGAGATTTTGGGAAAGGATTTGTGTCCCAAAAAATAATGAGTTGATGCGGAAGATTTTAGATGAGACAAATAATGGTTGTTTGTCAGTACACCCCGGTAGTACGAAAATGTACAACAATTTGAAGAAAGAGTATTGGTGGCCGGGGATGAAAAGAGATATTTTGGAGTTCGTATCCAAATGCCTAGTATGCCAGCAAGTGAAGGCTGAGCACCAAGTATGTCAGCGAGTTAAGGCCGAGCACCAAGTAACTTTGGGATTACTTCACCCTGTGATGGTTCCCGAATGGAAATGGGACCGTGTAACTATGGATTTTGTGTCAGGATTGCCTTTGACACCAAGGAAAAAGGATTCTGTTTGGGTTATTGTTGATAGGCTTACCAAGTCGGTACATTTTATATCGGTGCGTACCGACTATTCCCTTGAGAAATTGGCTAAATTGTATGTTTCTGAGATCGTGAGACTTCATGGAGTACGCTTGTTGATTATTTTGGGTAGAGACCCGAGGTTTACCTCACGGTTTTGGAAGAAGTTAAATGAGGCATTGGGAAAAAAATTGAATTTTAGCATTGATTTCACCCGCAAACCGACAGTCAATCCGAAAGAGTGATCTAGACCTTAGAAGACATGTTGTAGTGTTGTGTTCTCTAGTTTCAAGGCAGTTCAGAAAAGTATTTGCCACTGGTGGATTTTGTTTAAAGCAACAGTTTTTAGTCGAGTTTGAATAGGGCACCTTTTGAAGCGTTGTATAGGCGTATCTGCTGAATGCTTTTGTATTGGATTGAGCTTAGAGAGAGTCAGTGTGATATCCTGAATTAGGGCCTAATCAAAATAGTGGTTTTGGGACCACAAATTCGAGATAGAAATAATTATTTTATGATTATTTTGAGGTCTATGATATGATTGCATGATTGTGTGACAATTTTGTGAAGAAATTCTATGCATAAAGTGCTTAATTTGAAGTTAGGGAGTAAATTGAATAAGTCACAAAATTTGCATTCTAGAAGTTTCTAGTATGAAATTGCTTTGAAATATTAATTAGGAGGCCTTAAATAGAAATTTGACCAATTTCTAAGTTTATGGACAAAAATTGGACATGGATGGAATTTTTGAAAGTTTAATAAGGAAGGGCATTTTGGTCATTTTGATATTAAATTAAATAAAATGGGAAAAATAACACAAAAATGATCATTTTCTCTATAAGTTGCTGCCAAATTTTGCTCTCCACCATAGCTAGCGTTTCAACACTTTTAAGCCTTGATTGTAAGTGATTTCTATGCCCGTTTTTAGTGTTCTTTACATTTTTGAAATCCTCGTAGCTTAGTTTAACTATTTCTACCAATATTTTGAGCTAGGGTTTATATTTAAAATTTTACCCATGGATGATATGTACGAATTTTGATGTTTTACGGTCGAATATGAAGTTTGAGATTGTGTTAAACAACTTTTGCTAAGTGATTTTTCGTAAAAAAGAGTAAAAGGACATAATCGGTAAAAATACCTAATATTCATAAGTACATGTTAGAGTGAGAGTTGGATGTTGCTGTAGAAGGGAAACTGATCCGCATATCCTAAAACATAAGAAAATAGGATGAAGTTTAATTTACGAGATTTGGGGAAAAAGTGTAAATATGTGAAAGTTTAGGGGTAAAATTGTAATTTTTCTAAAATATGATTTTGGGTTGATTTGAATAATTTGAGTCCTAATTAGGCTATATTTGAAATGATAGAGCAAGGAAAATCGAAATTCGGGCTAAAATCGGCAAAATACCAAGTTGTCGACAAAATGGTAAAAATGACCATTTTCGCATACAAGGTAAGTTCAAATGTAAATATTGTAAAATAACCGTTATTTTAAATCATTTAATGCTATTTATATGATATTATGATTGTTATCATGCAATTCTATGCTTTGTGGTCATTGTTGGACAACATGCAAAAATTTTACGAATTATGTGAAAAATGGGAAAGACTACCGAAGTATCGTCATGGGTATTCCAAGGAGAATGGTAAAGAAGTACGAACGAGGAAAGTCTCGTTGAACCTTAGGAATAGATTCGGATATTTGGGCATCTGAACTCGTTGAGTTGAGTCCGAGTTCACTTATGGATGCGAACGTCCGAACTCGTTGAGTTGAGTCTGAGTTCGTGAGATGTAACTAGGCATCCGAGCTCTTTGAGTTGATTCCGAGTTCACTTATGGATGTGAATGCCCGAGCTCATTGAGTTGAGTCTGAGTTCGCTTATGGGCGGGTTACATGGTAGCTTGGCTACATATGTGGCACTTATGTGCAAACTTTCCATATATCCGAGTTATATTCCGATGTGTTCAACGGGTAAAATTCTAGTGAAATGGAAGAATACTCAAGATGCAAGTGACTTATTGGTAAGTGTTATGGAATGGGCATTTTGGATAGGTATGTACTTAACCCTCGGGTTGAGACTTGATACGACAACAATAATGTAATAAGACGATGAATGATGAATAGAAATGTGATATATGTTTTGGTGATATTATGCTAATGTTGGTTGGTATAATTGCTTTGTTATTTGCATGTGAACTTACTAAGCATTTATGCTTACTCCTTCCCTTCCATTCCTTGTAGTTTTGACAAGCCGGTTTGGAGATCAGGACGGTCAGAGGCACGCTCACGCTATCAACGGACCATCTTGGTATGGTGGCTTGCATATTTTGGGAATATGGCATGTATAACATTATAATCCTTTTGTGTATATAATCTTATGATATAGCTCATGGATGGCATAGAAATGTTTGAGAATGATTAGCTATTGGAGTGGCTACTCGAGATTATATTCGATAACATGTATGCTTTATGTGCTAACTAATCTATGGAAATCTATAAAATGGTGAAATTGGCAATAAAACAGAATCACACAACAGCAGTGACGTGAGTTTTAAAAATCACTAAAAATAGTAGAGATAGAATTAGATGATGAATAAAATATGTAATTTAATTTTAATTAATCTATTTTCATATGGAAGAAACAAAATAGGTAAAAGAGTTGTATTTTCTGAAATATTTACGTTTTGGAAAAACAGGGTTAGAGCAATTTCTGAATCCCCTGTTCTAAATTTAAAATTTTACCATAAATTGTACAAACACAATTAGGAGTTGTACATTATATGTATGAAATACTTATTGAGTATATTTTTGTGAGAAACAAACGACATAGTCATTAAAACTCTGGACAGGGATATATCTGATCCAAAACACACAGGGGTCCGAGTAGCCAAACCTTGAAACAGGGGAGACTTTAATTAATAAAACGTAATAATTGGCCTAACCAAAAATTCTAGAAAACTTTTAGTATGTATATATATGAGTCTATTTTCAGGAAAAATTTACGGAATTGGATTTCAAGTTTCGTAACTCAAGATATGGATTTTTTAGCGACTGTGACGCAGTTAGCAGCTTGTCTAGAAATTCTAAAATAAATTGTTTGAGCTGTTTAACTAATGAATTAAGTCCGTTAACACCTCGGATGGTATCGGGTACGGAGGCATTACAGTCAGATTCACAGGGTCGATTTAGTCAAGGAGACAGAAGAAAAAGTTAAGGTGATTCGTGATTGTTTGAAGGACGCTACAGATAGGCAGAAATCCTACGCGGATTTGAAACGAAAAGAGATCAAGATTCAAGTCGATGATAAGATATTTGTAAAAGTATCCCCGTGGAAGAAAGGTTCTTAGATTTGGTAAAAAGGGTAAACTGAGTCCGCGTTTTATCGAACCTTATGAAATGATCGAGAGAGTCGGGCCAATAGCATATCAGGTAGCCTTACCATCGAAATTGGAAAAGATCCATGACGTATTCCATGTTTCCATGTTACGTCGATATCGTTCAGACCCTTCACATGTGATTTCTCCAACCGAAATAGAGATTAGATCAGATAATTCCTATGCTAAGGAACCTATTACGATTCTAGTTCGAGAAGTTCAGCAATTGAGAAATAAGAGCGTCCCCCTTGTGAAAGTGTTATGGCGGAGACATGGGGTTAAAGAGGCCACATGGGAGCCCGAAGAAATCATGAAAATCCTTTACCCAAGCCTTTTTACCGGTAAGATTTTCAAGGGCAAAAATCCCTAAAGGGGGGAGAATTGTAACAACCCGATCTTGGGACTAGTTAGAATAGTGGTCTCGGGACCACACATCTGGTGTCGAATAAATTATTTTATTTTTATTTTGTTGTGAAAGCATAATTTTATGAGTGCATGAAAAGTTTGGTGGAGTAATTTTATCATTTGTGAGATTAATTGTGAAAAAGGACTAAATCGCATAAAGTGCACCAGTCTTAAATTGAAAGCTAAAGGTGTCAAATAGATAGCGAATAAGAATTGGGGGTCTTTAAAGGGAAAATAGACCCTAAAATGCAAGTTTGGCCTGCCATAAGAGATATGGATGTTGAAAAGTCAACATTTGGTAAAGTGATATCATATTAGGTGATAAAATAATACCATAAGAGCTTAGCTTCATCTTTTTCATTTTCTTCCTTCCTTCTTGGTTGAAAATACTAGCAAAGAAGAGATTTTGAAGCTTTAAAATTTTAGCTAGATTATCCTCTTGCAAATCAAGAGAAACGTGATTCGGGTCTTGACCGGGGTAAGAACAAAATTTACGAGGATTAAGTTCGTCTTCATCATTTTGTATCGAGGTAAGTACATATGTAAATAATGTGTTATTGAATCTTGCTTTGAAATATGTTGATACTATACATGTGTAAATTGATTTATTGTACTATGTATCTAAAGTCTATTTGCTGATATGAATGAATGAATAACATGAACTGTGAGTAAAGTACGTTGTGAGCAAGTACGATGCTATTCAGTTAGTTATGAAATCCTGTTGGACATTAGAATTAATATAGGATACAATAGGGGTATGCCATAAAAAGTTACTTCTGAACTCATCAGTTGAGTCTGAGTTCATGAGACGAATGTTATATGTAACGGGTGCCCGGGTACTGATTTTGTGTACAGACCTGTGAGCGGCTCCATGAATGAACGTTACATGATAGCAAGAATGCTATGGGGTCCGGGTCCTGATTTGATAAAAAGGCCCGTAAGTAGCTCAAATGTGAGTGTTTCATAGCACGAGGTAGCTTCAACTACTTAGATGGCACTTAGATACAAATTCCCCGAGTATCCACATGTCTTTCGAGAAAACTTGGTGAGGTATGTATACCGAACTCACAGATTGGACCTGAGAAAATACGAGATGCATCAAGCATACATGAATAAAGGAAGAATAAGATAGGAATGTTAAATCATTTATATCTTTTACGCATGATGAGTTACCATTTGCCGAATATGACTTTCTTTTAATTGCACTTTATTTGCATATATGTACTTACTAAGTTTCCATGCTTACCCTCCTTTCTTTTCTTCCATTATAGTGTCGCTAAACTAACATCGAGGATCCAGTGACGTCAGAAGCTTCGATCACACTATCCCTCAAGACCTTGGTATAGCTGGTTTAATTGTTTTGTTTATTGGCTTGTATAGGGACTCGAGCCTTTTGTTTAGAGTTTTGTCAAATCACCATAATGTATTGGTTCATATGTGATTTGATACTCATTTTGTATAGGCCATGAATGTGGACTAATGCTAATTAATATGAAATGAAATGATGCAAATTTTTAATGGTTAGGGCTGTGTTGGTTATGCTTATTATGTTGGTTTTAAATTTGGATTGATCTCATTTAAATAGGTGTTTGTAAGGGTGGCAAAGAGGTTTGGCAAATAGCCTTCTTTTGTCCATACGGGAAGGCACGCGAACGTGTGTCTAGGCCGTGTGTGACACACTGTCTGCCCTATGGGCGTGTGGTCCGGCCGTGTGTCCCCTGCACGTAAACATTTCGAGTTAGTATGCTTGGTAGTAAAAACACGAGTAGAGACACAGCCGTGTGTCTCAGCCGTGTGAAGGGAACTGCTTAGCACACGGGCGTGTGCCTTGGCTGTGTTGCCCTTAAGGATTGCTGGCGTCAGAAACAGAATGTCCAGGTTTTTGCACAAGGGCTAGGACACGGGCTTGTCATGGCCGTGTGAAGGACACGGGCCAGGGACACGGGCGTGTGCCAAGCCCTGTGAAAACCCATGTAGTTATGCATTTAGAATTAATTCCACACGTATAAGGGACACGGGCGTGTCCCTATTTTGCTTAGGTCATGTGATCCACACAGGCTAATAGCACGACCGTGTCAAAATGTCACACGGGCGTGTTACCCCTCCCACATGGGCGTCTGCCCTAGGTTAAGTGTTATTTTTTAGAGTTTGTTTAAGGACCCAGATTGATTTTGAATGGGTTCTAATTGATGTTTTGAGCCTCGTAAGCTCTCATTAAGGAGCTTATAAATAGAATTGAAAAAGTTTTAATTTGACCATATTTTGGTATCACGAAAACATCAATATGCATAAGTTTAAGTCAGGTAATGCCTAATATTCTGACCTGACGTGGGGCACGATTGTGGGGTGTTACACCCATGGTTAGTTCACTGTTATAAACATTAATGAGAGTTTGGCCAATGGCAAAAAATGGTCGTCCCAAGATTATAGGAACCTCCTTGGCTACCTCGCAATAAAGTATAATACAATCAACCAGAAAATGAATTTATCCACAGGAACTAAAATGTCTTTTATTTTCTTTTCAAGTTGAGCCAAGGATCGATTGGCTAGTTGTAATGTCACTGCAGTAGATTTCATGTGACCAATTCCTAACTTTCTGAAAGTAGATAGTGGCATTAGGTTAATGCTAGCTCCCAAGTCCCATAAAGCCTTTCTCAAATAATGATTTCCAATTGAACATGGGATGGTAAAGCTCCCAGAATCTTTCAATTTATGGGGCAAATTTTTTGTCAAAATAGCACTACAACCTTATGTGAGTGCAATAGTTTCAATGTTAGTGAGCTTTTTCTTCTTGGAAAAAAGGTCTTCCATAAATTTCCCATAAATTGAAATTTGTACTAAAGCATCCACTAAAGGAATGTTGATTTTCAGTTGCTTCAGTGTGTCTAGGAACAACTGATACTACTTATCATGCTCATTCTTCCTGAATCTTTGTGGGAAGGGTAAAGGTAGAGATATATCTTTTTATGTCGACACCTTTGATTGCGTCGACAATTTTGAAGGTCAGGCAGTAGGCAAATTATTGACAATTAGTGAACTTCTTTGTCTGATGCATTGAAAAATCCTTCAGATTCAACCTTCTCACCAGTGGTCACTCCGTTTGTATCTTGAGGTGCTACAGTAGAGTCGACAATTGGTTCACTAGTTTGCTTACCACTCCTAAGAGTGGTAGCCTTACAATGTTCTTTTCTCCTTAGACTAGAATTTTTCGTGTCACTAGGTAATGAACCTGGTGGTTGAGTATTCAGATTTGGAGTAAGTTGTTCTAACTGTGCTTCTAATGCTCGAATGGAAGATGAATTCCCTTGTACGATAGCTTCCTGTGAGTAATATGCTCCCACATTAATGCCTCAAGAGTTGCTAACAGGTCTGAAGTAGAAGCTTGAGTGTACGGTTCCTTTCGATGTCCTTGAACATGTTGATTTGGTATTGAAGAGTGTTGTGGCGGCAGTAGATTTTGATGAGGATGTGTCTGGCCTTGTTGTGGATGCATCCGAGTGTGCTGATTGTAGCTCTGCTGGTGTTGCTTATAATTCCCTTGTTTGGGATTATAATTGCCCTAAGTAGATAGATTCTCATATCTGAATGTCACAAAATTTTGTCCAGCATTCTACTTTCCCCAAAAAGGTAAGTTGCGTGTAGAGTTGTTGTAAAAATTTCCATAAGAATTGTTGCAGATGTTACTAATATAACAGGCATTCTCAGCATGTTGTGGACAATCTTCGTATTTATGATTGTCACCACAGATGTAACAGTCCGGTTTAGACCCTAGTCAAAATAGCAGTTTCGGGACCACAAATCCGAGTCAAAAAAATATTTAAATATTATTTTACGTGCTGATGATGATGTGCGAATTAGCATGTGTGAAAGTTTCGTATTAAAATTTAATCGCGTGTGTGCTTAATTTGCAAAAAGGACCTAATCGCGTAAAATGTAAAAATGGCATTTTATATGTTAAATGTGCCTATTTGCTATGGTTTATTAAACCAAAGGTCCTTATGATGTTATTATATTATTAATATTGAGAATGGGCATAAATGGGCTTAATATCATGAAATTTGATGGTTTATAATTAAGGATAAAATGGTAAATTGTGAATTAATGTTAATATTAATTAAATTTGATGGTTAATATTAATTTGGTGGCTATTTTATCATCATATGAACCGAAAGTACAAAAGAAAAAGAAAGAAAAAGGCCAAGCTAGGGTTTGGCACTCATTTTGCTCAATTAAGGTATGTTTTGGGTTCGATTTTTGATGATTTCTATGTTTTTGTAATCATTGCTTTGTATACTACAAAGTCCATACTTGAATTTCTGATTTTGATGAATATTTTGAGTTATGCCATTGATGAATCCATGAGTTTTGTAATGTTAATTGGTAGAATATGAAGGTTTAGTGTTTGATATACATGTGTTGTAAAGTGATTTTGAGTAAAAATGCATATTAGGGATTAAATTGAGGAAAGTGTAAATTGAGGAGTTGAAATGTGAAATAAGTGAAAATTATGGTTTGCTAAGGACTATAGGAAGATTTGGTTAATACATAGTTTTGAGGAATTTTGTGTATTTTGTGTATTTTGTGTATTGGTTAATACAAATTAGTGTATTGAGTATTGATGTGATAATGTAATAGTTAAGTACAAGTTTGTGCAGGTATGTAATGAATATTTATGGTTAACGATATGGTGTATGAGATAGATGAACGTATGTGGTCGATAATATTGTGTATGAGTTATGTGCAAGGATATGTGAACTAAAAAAATAGTATGAAGTAAGAAATTGTAATGAATGAGGTTGAGTAGTGATATGAATTGAACTATGTGTTAGCTAATATGTCTTATAACCTTTAAATGTTGAGTTAAATGTATTATACCATGAATTTACTAAGCTCTAAGCTTACTGTGTGAAATTTTGTCTATCTTACAGTGTTATAAAGCAAGCTCAGATTCTGGAATCATCAGCGACTGACTCACACTATTGGACATCTATTTTGGTACTATTTTGGGAGTTGTATATATGGTATATGGCATGTATAGGCTAGGAGTATTTAGATATGTTTTGTAGTGTATATATTAGGCCATGTGATATGGCTAGTTTGAGTTAAAACTTATGGTTGATATTGATATATGCTATGTGATACAAAAATGCCATTACGATGTGCATTTGGTTGGCCAAAGGAAATGGTCAATTTGACAAGGTTTTGGCATGAGATGTGTTTGTATATTTGGAATTTATGGAACATATGTTGTGGTATGATTTTAGTTTAGATTTAGTATGATTTTGTTGATGAGTTGAGAATGGAAATTGGCTGAAATTGTGTTGGAAATATGCTTGGTTTGGTGCTTGTAGGTTTGAAGGCTATTCAAATGGGTTATTTCTGTTCACACGGGCAGAGACACGGGCGTGTGTCTCAGCCGTGTGCAACACACGGTCATGTTGCAAGACCGTGTGTCCCTTAGGGTACCCTACATTTGTAAGTTAGGCTCGACCACGGCCAAGGCACACGAGTGTGTGGCTAGCCGTGTGACCCAAGTTAGTGTCGACCATGACCAAGACACACGAGCATGTCTTGTGTCCATGTGAATAAGACAGTATGTATGCCCTGTTTGGACACAGCTTAGACACACGGGTGTGTCTAATGCCGTGTGAGGCACACGGCTTGCTCACACGAGTGTGTGACCTATACTTGTTTGAAAATTGTTTAAGTTCTGGAAAAATTTTGTATGTGTTTGGTTTATTTTTGACCCCTTTATAATGCATGTTTAAGGTCTCGATGACCCATATAAGGGACTTTAAATTGATGTTTGATCTCCAATGCTATAATGTTTATGAAATGAATGTTAAATGTTTTGAATTGTCTAGAAATGCCTTTAACCCTAGTCTGACGACGGATACGGGTTAGGGGTGTTACAAAAAATTTCACCAGAAAATATAGGAACATCAACTTGCTGAGCGACTTGTATAAGTGCAACACCACTCGCCCCTTGCATAATTGTAATCTTGTTTGTGAGAGAAGAAACTTGAGCACTTAGTGCAGTTATTGCATCAAAATCATTAACTCCTGGAGTAGTTTTTGCTTGTGCAGCTCTAGAGATAGGGTATTGATAATCATTCTGAGCAATTCTCTCAAGAATTCTCACAACATCGTTATAAGTACAATCCAGCAGAGGTCCATTGCCTGATGTGTCGACAAGATTCCTTGTATTTGAATTTAGCCCATTATAAAAAATCTCAATTTGTGTTTACGGTTTAGTGTCATGCATAGGACAATGTCGAAGCAAAGATTAGGCTGTGTATGTCGCAAGATGTGGATTTAAGATAAGCGATCCTTATTTAGGTGCATACTAGCCCTAACACTATGCATCCCAACAGTGGTAAAATGTATCATGATCTCTATGAGATTTATTGGTGGCCTGGGTTAAAGTGTGATGTCACCAATTTTGTGGCTCGATGTTTGGTGTGTCAAAAGGTGAAAGCTAAACATGAATTTCCTTCGGGTTTTTTACAGCCTGTTGTAATTCCTAAATGGAAGTGGAAAAGAATCACAATGGACTTTGTCTTAGGTTTGCCTTTCACTCTGTTGAAGAAAGATTTAGTATGGGTTATAGTTTATCGATTTTCAAAAACTACACATTTCTTAGCAGTCATACCAATTATTCTTTGCAGAAGTTGGTAGAGTTGTACATTGCGTAAATTGTATGTCTTCATGGAGTTCCAATTTCTATCCTGTACGATACGGATCCTCGTTTTACTTTAACGTTTTGAAAGAGTTTGCAAGAGGCTTTGGGGTCAAAGCTTTCTTTTAGTACGGCTTATCACCCTCAAACTGATGGTCAATCTGAGAGGGTAATTCAAGTGTTAGATGATATGTTGCAAATCTATGTGATCGAGTTCAGTGGTAGTTTGGAGCGATATTTGCCTTTAGTAGAGTTTGCTTACAACAATAGTTTCCAAGCGAGTATTCGTATGGCACCACATAAGGCACTGTATGGTAGGAAGTGTAGGATTCCTTTGTGTCCGATGGAATTAGATGAAAAGAAGGTCATTGGACCCAAATTAGTTCGAGAGACTGAAGAGAAAGTGAAGTTGATATGTGAGAGGTTGAAAGCAGCAACAGATAAGAAGAAATCTTATGCGGATTTGAAATGTTGAGACATCGAGTTTCAAGTTAGTGATAATGTTTTCTTGAAGATTTCTCCATAGAAAAAGATTTTAAGGTTCAGAAGGAAGGGTAAGTTGAGTCCTAGGTATGTTGGATTATATGAAGTGGTTAGGAGGATTGGATCGGTAGCTTATCTACTTATGTTGCTGCCGGAACATGAATGAATTCATGATGTTTTTCATGTGTCTATGCTTCAGAAGTATCGTTCAGATCCATAGCATATTGGGCCAGTAAAGGAGAACAAGGTTCCACCTAATCTCACTTATGAAAAAGAATCGATAGAGACTTTAGCTTTGAAGAGAATGTTTTACGAGATAAGAAAGCTACGTTGGTTAAGATTTTGTGGCTCAACCACAAAATGGAAGAGGCTACTTGGGAAACCGAGTAAGCATTGAGAAGTCAATATCCTTATCTATTTAGTTCAGTTAATTTCAAGGACAAAATTCTTTTTATAGGGAGAGAATTATAATAACCCAAAATTGGGCCTAGAAGTTTCGAGGGTGTTTTAGGAATTTTAGCTTATATGTGCTCGAAATTTCATAAATTTGGTAATCGGTAATGTTATCGACAATGGCTATTAGGAAATTAAGTTAATTTCTGAAAATGAGTTTTAAATACCTTTAATTTTGAAAATAGGTCTGATTTGTAAAAAAGTCAAAATCGAGAGTTTTTATAAAGCAATTTACCCATAATTTTAAAATCAACCTAAAACCCTGCATTCTCTAAATTGATTTCACGATAATTTACTCCCCATAGTTGTTCTTGTCGTCCATTTTCGTCCATTCCTGTCTCCTAACTCTCTCAATTGATTTTTTCTTCCAATACTAATCCCTCTTGATTTCCAGCATTCTTTTAACCCTTAATCTCTACTAAAACCGAGAAAAACACCCAAAAACCTCACTAATCTCATCATGTTCTTCAAGAGTGGGTTTTCCCATATTTGTGGCAAAGTTCATTTTTCTTCCATAGAAGGCAACCATTTGTCCTTCTAATAATTTTAAATGATATCTAGTCTCTTGAACTGAATTTTTAGTCATTAAAATGCATGTTTTAAATAAAAGCCGAAAAGTTGGTTATTAATGGTGGATTTCAAGATTGTTGATTAAAATGTGGTTTCAAAGTGTGTTTCAACTTTTTTTAATAGGATTAGAATGTTTCTAAATCTACATTGAATTTTTGTAAAGGATTTCTCAAGTTTTAATGAATTTTTGTCATAATGGCCATTGTATGTTGAAAAATGTTGATACTATGAATTGACTAGTTTTTTGTGTAGTTTAGTGGTTGGGAATTAGTCGCAGATTAGTATCTAGATGAATAGAATTTGTTTCGTGCAAAAAGATTAAGTGTAGGCCGATATATACAAATTTAAAGTTTTCTATGACAATGGATTCGGTTAAAGGAGAATGTTAATTAGGCTATTGTTTTTTACTATATAATGTGAGTTAATGACTGGTTGTTGATTGTATGTTTGTGTGGTTTTTCTTGTTGAAGTGTTGGAGTCAATAGGACCTTTAACAAGTAGAGACAAAGGTAAAGAAAAGCTTGTCTAAGCTTTCAGTTTTTCGGCAAAAGCATATTTCTGGTAACTGTTTTGTAATCGCTGCTCGTAGATGATTCATTGTGTAATTGGGAATTTAGAAGTAGCCTAAACCCCTACTCTAAATTTTGAGTGTAAGTGTTCTTACACCTATGATTAAATGTGATATATATGTGTTTTTACAATTGTGCAATTGTGAAAGTATGAACATATATTAGATGCTATGACATATGCCATAAGGTTCTAATGATTGTTGTGACAGAGAATATGTGGGTATGTTATTCATGCCATGTGATAGTAAATATGTGGGTATGTTTCCATACCATGTGACAGTGATTATAATGTGCCAATGATGTGATGCAATGAATATTTACGAAAAGTCAGAAAGTAAATATGTGATTTTATGAGACCAATGGATATAGTTAGCATGACATAGGATTGTGAATACTAACCTTTGTGATGTGGTTTTGGGGTGTTGAGGCCCAAGGATAGTTTTCGGATAGATAAGGGAATGTGAGCTAAGCTCCATTCACCGAGATATGTGTGTTTGGTGTGTTAGAGAGTGTTAGCTATATGCCTCATTTATAGGACATGTTCAATTCTATGAGTCATTTTGGTGTGTTGAAGATTCATGTATCCGATGTGTGGTGATAGAGTCCATATTATGTTTCATAACCGCAAGAGCCAACTATCATATAATGTGACTGAATGTGATTAAATGCGATTTATATGTGTTGTGATATATGCTTAAATAATCATGTGATTAGTGTGATAAATGTGTAATGGTATAAATGGATGATGATTAGACATAAGAAATATGATATTAGAGTTAAATATGTTATGAATATTTTACATGTCCACTTATTCGATGTATAATGACTTGTTTGCATAATGGTTGTTCTGAGCATTCACTGAGCTTGTTAAGCTCACCCACTCCTTTTTACCGTTGTAGACAAGTAGTGCCAGTGTGAGCGGTGTTATCTCGAGGGGTGATCCAAGCCAAGTACTTTAGTTTCTATTAGTAGGTGCTATTTAATTATTTTTTTGGGGGAATAAAACGTATGTGGTAGATGTTATGTTAGTTTTCCTAAGATTTTTGATTGTTTGCATGCCTATTAGACTTGGAAATTGTGGACTTGAAATATGATGTTGAGATTGATATTTAGGACATTTTTGTGCTAAATTTATGTGGTATCTAAGGCATGATGCTTTGATCTAGCTCAGAATGACCTATGCGATGATATATGTTGTATTTCTAATGTCTGGAATAGAGGTATCGATATTTAGGTTTTAAAAACGATACCTCTGGAAATTTCGAAGTGCAAGAAGTTAATTCCACTAGTTGGTATCGATATTTGCCACGAGTATCGACACTCGGGATAAAATTATTGATACTTTTTCAGTGGTACTGATATTTTCCTAAAGTTGAGTTTTTAAGACGAGAAATAGTATACTAATTTTGGTATCTATTTTCCTAGTGGTATCGATACCACTTGAGAGAATTATTGATACCACTCTACCAGTATCGATATCTACATAACAATTTTAGGATATTTTGCTAAGTGATCCTAACGCTTGTTTGGTCCTTATTTTATGATGGTACAATGTATGTTAGCACATTTGATACACCCTAGAGTAAGTATGACTAGAATTTGTATGAATGCCATAATAATAACGAAAACAAAAAGATGTATGTAATTAATAATGTGTCGACTTATGTTGTATGCGATGTGAGACAATGGTGTAGCATCTTGTTCTCACGCTCGACGATCGAACTAGGTATAGGGTGTTACACCGAACCTCAGGTGTACACAATTCTTAAAATGTATTTCTTATTATTTATTAATGCCTCACATTTCACTTAGTAAAAAAAGTTTCAAAATAATTGATGTGTACTCATTTCTTAAAGAGTTTTTTATTATTATTAATTAATGGCTCAATAGTAAAGGAACAATGAAAAATATTTAAAAACACATTAGACTTGTTACAACTTTTTTACAACACAAAAGTTCATTAAAAACAACCTCTTTAAAGTGTAATCCTATTATATGCCCAATTCCTAAGTTGATCTTATTTTCTATATGCATAGTATCCCAGCTCACAGTGTAACACTCTTAACCTATATCCGTCACTGGAATAGGGTTACAGAGTATTATAGGAGTTTATAGTACAAACAAAGAGAATTTTGATCATTTCATAACTTATCAATATTCATAATAATATACAAGCCCTCGAGGCCATAAATACGCTTTAGGAACAAGTAGGGACTAAATGTGAAACTCAAAGAATTTTTTAGAAAACATTGCAAATTTTCAAAGCTGTAGGGGTCACACGGCAGTGTGGCTAAGCCGTGTGACTCACATGACCAAGAGACACATCCGTGTCTTAGGCCGTGTGGACATTCGAAATAGGGACATACGGCCGTGTCCTAGCCCGTGTGCTTACCCGTGTAACTCACTAACTTGGGTCACACGATTAAGCCACACGCCCGTGTGCCAGGCCGTGTAACAGCCTGGCTTACAACCCTTTGAAAGATACAAGGGACACATGCCAGTGTCTCTGCCATGTGGATGAAAGTAGGTCATTTTACAAGCCACATTTCTCACCCAATTTTGCACCAACCTACACCCAAAAATGCACACATGCACTAGATATAATCAAGCATCCAAAACAAGCATTAGCAAGGTTTAAAAATGTGGTATATTCACATACAACCAATATGCCCTTAGGCACCTTAAATGATATAATTATGTACAATCATGTGGTCCATGTAACCAAGTAACGAACCAACTTATGTGTATAATTGCATCAATACACAACATGTAATTCATTTACCAAAGCTAACCATTTGGTACTAATTGTACATATAATCAATAGCATCAAATACATATATTCTTACCATAGCATAACACCAAATAACACCAAGTTATAATACATACCTCATATGCATAATCAACTAATACTTTACCCTTTCTCATTCAACCACAAGTCAATTTACACATCAACCTTATAAGGCATATTATGCACATACCGAAATATACCAAAACACAAGCCAACTCAAATGGCTATAATCACAATAAAACATATAGGCCGACATTAGCCAAAATAACCTATATATGCCATTGAAACCAAAATTAAACAACCAAATGTACAAAATGAGCCGATGGATAGTGTGATATAGCTTCGACAAACTTCCAACTTGAACGAGCTTCCGATTCACTATATAACACGAAAAATAACACAAAGTAAGCATTTAAGCTTAGTAAGCTCGTATAACATAGAATTTAACTTACCATTTATTCACATATAAGGTAAGTAAACAATACATATCCCAACACAACTTGGCCAAATGCCTAAACAAATAGTCACCAGCATGTTAGCCATGTAAAATCACATATATAAACCAATTCATGGATGAGCACAATAAATAATCAAATTTCCATATTCATGTAACACCCTTAACTCGTATCCCTTGCCAGAACAAGGTTACGAGGCATTACTGAACAATATACATCATTTACATACATAATGCATACATTTATGCATTCATTAATCAAATACATTCAACACATTTACATTGTCCTTTATAAAGCCCTACGAGACCTTAAAACATGCTTAAAAGAGGCTCGGGACTAAATCTATAACATTTAAAAATTTTGGGAAACTTATAAAATTGTCATGCATACGGGCACCAGACATGCCCATGTCACAGGCCATGTGAAAACTGGGCATACATACTAACTTGCACCACACTGCCAGAGACACGCCCGTGTGCCAAGGCAGTGGAAAAACTGGAGGGTATACTAACTTGGGTCACACAGCCGACCACACGCCCATGTGCCACACACGGCCAATAGACACGCCCATATGTCTAAATCGTGTAACTCACTGATTTGTTTTAACTAGGATACATGGGTCACACGATCAATTCACACGCCCGTGTGCTCAACCGTATGGCACGAAATTAAGCTTGATTTAAGCCATTATTCCCACCTATCATTCATGTATCTAAAAGCATTCATTTGGCATCATTTTCACATACAATAGGTAACCAAAAATGATCATTTTGTGCACATTTCATGCCATTTAAAATTCATCCATTTCACTACTCAATTCCATAACCAAAATCATGCCAGAGCAATATACCATAACCTTAACTTCTATATGCATTTTCTGACCATCTTATCAACTAAATCATGCCACAAAATATACCAATTCATCATCTTAAAAATAAGACACAACATGCCATTTCTCAACCATTATACATCATTGATAATTTTGCTAATTGAACAACCATATAACCATCACAACAATCATACCAAACATGCCAAAACACAAGGCAATATATATACATCATATATCACTTATGAAACTTATGATTTAAGCCAAATTAAATGGCCAAAAACACACCAACATTTACATCATAAAAAAGCCAAATCTCATGGCTATATCATACTCAAAACTTATCATCAACTCACTAGCCTATATATGCCATATACCATATTTACAAAGCATCTAAAAGTACCAACAAGTAGTCAATAGTGTGATGACAGTTCCTGATGATCCTCGATGTCTGAGATAGCTTCGATAATCTATAAAACATGGAAAGAACACAGAAATTAATCTTTAAAAGCTTAGTAAGCCATATACAAATAAAATTACCACATGAATCAACACCATTTCCATCAAATAGGCAAACTATGAATAACCACATATAAGTTCACAAACCTTTCTCATTGTATACATATTTAATATCACATCTGAATTCATCAAATACTTCCCTTTTCAATATTCATATGAATCTTGTATTTACTTGAATTACTTAACTCGTTCACATAATCATTCTCGACTTCACTTTGCTAGTCGAACCTTTCGGAATCGTTAAGGATACTCGGAAATCACATATAGATCATACAATGACATATCCCATATATGGTCTTACATGTTATCACAAATCGATGCCAATGTCCCATACATGTTCTTACACGAAATCATATTGTAACACCCCTAACCTGTATCCGTCGTCGGACTAGGGTAACGAGGCATTACAGAACATAAGTACAATTTCGAACATTCTTATGTTAACACAATTCATATTCAAATATATAAATATACAGATATATCATTAAATCAACTAATTAAACTATTCAAATAATTAAAACAAAATTTACACATAATGTACTATTTTAAACCACACAAAAACCACATTAATCTTTTACTTATTCAGCTGCCCAAATTTACTTATACAAACTTATTGATTTTGGTTAATTAACAAACCACATAATTAAGCATATTTTTATTTTATAATCAAAACATATGCTCAAAGAATATTATGTACATATATATCTAGAAATTATGCACTTAAATATATATATGTTTACCACTCCATGTACAAGAGCATACTAAAATTATACATTAATAGAACCCACAAAACCATATATACATGATCACTCAATTTGATCAACTTATATTCGGCATTTTTACATTATAACATGTACAATCAATTTATATAATCGTAGTTAAAGTACTAACATATACATTATACAACTTTCATTTAACATCAAATAGGTTATTTATTATTGTTTCACTTTCAAACCATATTAAACAAAACAATCTCAATAAGTAATCATTATTTAACTTCATTAACCATACTTATTTATTTAACTATTAAAACATTTTAAGTACACATACATTTACCATGCAAACCAAATCAACAAAATCAATTCATATGCGAACATACACGTACATCATTAACAATTCAAAACCAAGTTTCATTCATTAAAACATAACATAACTTATTTATCCATATCACTTCCGAATACAAGCATATAACATAACTTATAATCAACCATGGCACATGGCATAATAATCAAAATAGAATTTATCTATAATTTAACCAACATCGAACTTAAGCATAGCAATTAAGCCATTTTCGCATGGCTCCCATTTAACACAGACCAAAATACAAAATTCCAAAACATGATCTATCCTATACATGCCATAAGTTCGAAAGTTCGATTATTAAAATACCAAAGACAGTCGTTAGTGTGATAGACTTGGCTGACAATCCCCGAGCTCGAAACTAGAATCCAAAATTTGTAAAGCAGAAACACATATATACACAAAGTAAGCTAACATAGCTTAGTAAGTCATAAGCAAATGAACATTTCAATAATATTATCAACTTAATTAAACCAAGCCAAGTATCATTATAAATCCAAATATATTTCCATACAATTACACTAACTCACAAAACAAGATTTTACCAACATCACTCATTTTGTTGAATATATAAGATCAAATAAAATATCACATATGTGCATACATATATAGCCGAATATACAAATTCCAATATAACATCACATATGTACATACCTTTGTGGCCAAATATACAAATTCATCTACCTCTGTTTACTTGCTCAATTATCACATCAACAGGAAGTCTTATAGGCATAGGCTTCAAAATAAATCACTGGCATAAAACTTGCTAGGCATAAGCCTGAACCGCACACCGGCACAAGGCCTGCTAGACTAAAAGTCTGATTTTAATCATCGGCATTAATCCTGCTAGGCAATAAGCTCGATTACATTCACCAGCATAAAGCTTGCTAGACTCAAAGCCCGAATATCACTATTATAATGCTGTCCCATACACAATTCATATAACAAAAACTCCAAATATTCCATATAAATCATATAGACTTCCAAATGATATAACTCAGTCGAATTAAACTCAAATACAGTATTTCTATACTTAAACACATTCAGCTAGCTCTTTTATGAATCTATAGATTCCAAACAACATATTAAACTAAGTTACATTCAAAATAAATGATGTTTAATTGCTTAAAGACTTACCTCGAATATTGACAAACATTGTAAATCGGCTATTCGACTATTTTTGTTTTTCCCCGATCCAGGTCCGATCTCTTTTGTTCTTTACCTATATAATTTCAAATTAACCTCATTCAAACACAATTTCATTCAATTTAATCCAACTACACATAAATGGGAAAATTACCATTTTACCCCTAATATTTCATATTTTACAAATTAGTCCTATTTTCACAAAACACAAAATACAAAAAATCTCACCAAATCATAGTTAGGCTGAATATTCCTTATACTCACACTAATCCATATATTTCATTTATTTCACATTTTAGTCCCTCAATTTATTATTTTTGTAATTTAGTCCTAATTACTCAAAATCATCAAAAACTCCAATACAAAACATATTTATACAAAACATATCTTTCATAATTTATCATCAAACATCACAAAACACAAATATTCATTAACGGCATAACTCAAAATATTCACCAAAATCAGAAATTTGAGCATGGGTCGGATAGTATTCGAAGCAACGATCTCAAAAACGTAAAAATTATCAAAAATCGAACTAAACACATACCTTAATCAAGCTTCTAAAGTGCTGAACCCTTAAACTCTTTTTTTATTTTCTTTCTTACAACATTCGACCGTTACAAAAGATAATGCATGGATTTTACTTATTTTATGTTTTATTATATTAACATTTTTTAATATATTACAAAATTAACCTTTTTTATAAAATATGAAACCATTATATATTATGTCTAAAACCGTCCATCACTAATTCATATGGTCTAATTACATCATAAAAATCCCATATTAAAAGAACAAAGCAATTTGGTACTTTAATAAGTAGTTAGTAATTTTTATAACTTATGCGATTAAGCCCTTTTATTAAATTAAGCACACAAACAATCAAATTTTCATATGAAACTTTCAGTCATGCAAATTCACATATAATAAACACGAAAAATAATATTTACATATTTGTCTGACTTGGATTCATGGTCCCAAAACCACCATTCTGATTAAGGTCTAAATCGGGCTGTTACAACTCTCCCCCCTTAGGGATTTTCGTCCTCGAAAATTATACTGGTGAATAGGTTAAGGTTCTTTCATTGCATCCTCTGGCTCCCATGTTGTTTCCTCAACTCCATGTTTATGCCACAATACTTTAACCAACGAAATTTTCTTATTTCGCAACTCTTTAATCTCATGAGCCAGAATACGAATCGGTTCTTCCTCGTACGTTATACTAGACTTTATCTCAACTTCAGTCGGACTAATCACATGTGAAGAATCGGATCGATATCCATGAAGCATTGAGACATGGATTACATTGTGGATCTTTTCTAGCTCAGGTGACAACAACAATCTGTAAGCAACTGGCCCGATACGCTCTATAACCTCATATGACCCAATAAATCTCGGACTCAATTTGCCTTTGCAACCAAATCTGAGTATTTTCTTCCATGGCGAGACTTTCAAGAAAACTTTATCTCCAATCTGAAACTCGATATCTTTACGTTTCAAGTCCGCATAAGATTTCTGATGATCTGATGCTACTTTTAGACTTTCACGGATCACTTTCACTTTTTGTTTAGTTTCTTTGATCAGATCAACCCTGTGTAACTTATTTTCACTCAGATCAGTCCAATATAATGGTGTACAACATTTAGGACCGTACAAAGCCTCATAAGGTGCCATTTTGATACTCGATTGAAAGCTGTTATTATACGCAAATTCAATCAGAGGTATATATCATTCCCACGTACCATCAAACTTGAGAATGCAACATCTTAACATATTCTCAAGTATCTGAATGATTTGCTCAGACTGAACGTCTATCTGGGGATGGAAGGTAGTGCTAAAATGCAATTTGGTACCTAATGCATCTTGCAGTTTCTTCCAAAACCGCGATGTAAACCTCGGATCTCTATCTGAAACAATAGATATAGGCAGACCATGTAACCTCACGATCTGAGAAACATACAATTCAGCCAGTTTATCAAGCGAGTAATCTATACGAATCGGAACAAAGTGAATCGATTTAGTCAATATATCTACAATAACCCAGATTGCATCTTTCTTGCTTGATGTCATCGGTAAACCAGATACAAAGTCCATTGTGACTTTGTCCCATTTCCATTCAGGTATCATGATCAGCTGAAGCAATCTAGAAGGTACCTGATGCTCAACTTTTACTTGCTGACAGACTAAACATTTCGATACAAAGTCAGAAATGTCTAGTTTCATACCTTGCCACCAATAGTGTTGTTTCAGATCATTATACATCTTCGTACTACCTGGGTGTACAGATAAGTGACTGTTGTGAGCTTTATTCAAAATCATCTAAATCAATTTTGAATTCCTCAAAACGTATATTCGGTTTCTAAATCTCAAAGAGTCATCTGCATCAACTCAAAACTCTGAATCAGCATTTGAATCACACTGAGCTCATTTTGCTATCAACTCATTGTCAACTTTCTCGGTATCACAAATTTGTTGAACAAATAACGGTCTTGTTTTTAACTCGGCTATTATCACACCATCATCTGACATAACCATATGTGCATTCATTGCACGCAAAGCAAACAATGCTTAGAGCATCAACAACAACATTAGCCTTTCCCGGGTGATAGTCAATCACTAGCTCGTAATCTTTTAACAACTCTAACCATCGACGCTGTCTCAAATTTAGAATTTTTTGAGTCATCAATACTTCAGACTTTTATGATTGGAATAAACATAACAATTTTCACCGAACAAATAGTGGCGCCAAATTTTTAACGCAAACACAATAGCTGCCAATTCTAGATTGTACGTCGGATAGTTCTTTTCATGCGGCTTTAACTCTCTCGGGGCATAAGCTATAACTTTGCCTTCTTGCATCAAAACATAGCCCAAACCATTTAAAGATGCATCACTATAGATAACAAATTCTTTATCTGATTCTGGCTGAACTAACACTGGAGCTTCAGTCGAAAGGGCTTTCAACTAATCAAAACTTTTTTGACACTTTTTTGACCATTCAAACTTAACATATTTCTGCAAAAGCTTGGTCATCGGGGTTGCTATCATCGAGAACCCTTTCACAAATCGTCTATAATAACCAACAAGTCCCAAAAAACTTCAAACTTTAGAAACGTTTCTTGGAGGTTTCCAATCAAGTATTGTTGAAATTTTACTCGGATCAACCCGAATACCTGATGCTGAAACAACATGTCCCAGAAAGCTAACTTTGTGTAACCAGAACTCACATTTACTAAACTTCACATACAACTGTTTTTCTCGCAAAGTCTGTGATAGAAGTCTCAAATGCTCAACATGTTCGGTTTCATTATGAGAGTAGATCAATATATCATCAATAAGCACAACCACAAACCAATCCAAATACTATCTGAAGATCTGATTCATCAAGTCCATAAAAATAGCAGGTGTATTAGTAAGTCCAAAAGGCATAACCAGAAACTCATAATTTCCATACCTCGTTCAGAAAGTAATTTTCGGCATGTTGGAGTCTCTGACTCACAACTGATAATAACCTGATCTCAAATCTATCTTCGAAAACACTGAAACCCCTTTCAAATTATCAAACAGGTCGCCAATCCGTGGCAACGGGTATTTATTCTTTATAGTCACCTTATTTAGCTAGCGATAATCAATACAAATTCTCATAGTTCCTTCTTTCTTTTTTTACAAATAAAACTGGCGCACCCCAGGGAGAAAAACTCAGTCGTGCAAAACATCTATCTGTTAACTCTTGCAACTCTGCTTTCAACTCTTTTAATTCAGTAGCTGCCATCCGATACGGAGCTATTGAAATCAGAGTCATCCCTGGTACTAACTCAATACCAAACTCTACCTCTCAGATAGGTGGCAAACCAGGTAATTCTTAAAGAAATAGATCCGGATACTCGCACACAACAGGTATGGATTCAATCTTCTTTTTAGTCACTTTACTATCAAAAACATAAGCAAAGTAAGCCTCACAACCTTTTCTCACATACTTCTGAGCTAACATCGAAGATATTACTGCTGGCAAACCACTCAAATCATTAGATTCAATCTGAATAATCTCGTTGTTCTGACATTTCAAACTAATGGTCTTTCTTTTGCAATTAACAATGGCATCTTGCAAAGTTAACAAATTCATACCCAAAATTATATCGAACTCGTCGAAAGGTAACAACATCAAATCAGTTAGAAAGCATGAATCTTGAATCATCAACGGGCAATTTTTACACACTTTGTCAACCAAAACACACCGGCCCAGGAGGTTTGATACACGAATCACAAACTTAGTAGACTCAACAAGAAAAGTCTTATAGGATACTAATGTTTCACAAACATAAGAATGAGTTGAACCAGGATCAATCAATGCAATAACACTAGAATCATAAAGAGTGAAAGTACCAGTAATAACATCTGGGGAAGAAGCCTCTTCGCAAGCTCGTATAGCATATGCTCTGGCAGGTGCGCGAACCTTAGATCAAACTGCTGAGTCTTTCGTCCCTCTTTGACTGCCACTCAAGTTAACCGAATGCCTGGGTGGTCTACCTCGTACTAACATGTTACTCGGTCTCACGTTTTGAATAGTGTTTTGCTCGACTAACATCGGGCAATCTCGGATAAAATGATCCATCGATCCACATTTAAAACAAGACCGATCATGCAATCTACAATTTTTGGAATGCCATTTACCACAATGCTTACACTCGAGTCAGTTCTACCGCTCATTGCCAACACTAGCAATCAAAATGGCTCATGAACTCACAGGAGGTCGGTCTCGGTCTCGTCTAGAAAAGTCCGAAGTAGCTTTAAATCGACTAGAATCATTTCTGAACTTCTTCGATGCTGAGCGAAAAGTCTTACTCGATGATCTTTTATGGGAATCTCTGACTTCAAAAGCAGCTTTTCTTTTCTCTTTCCCAAGCTCTTCAGCTTTGCAAGCTCGTTCAACAAGTACCACGAACTTTTTGATTTCCAGTATACCAATTAGCAATTTAATGTCTTCATTCAAGCCGTCTTCGAATCTTTTTCACATGATAGCTTAGGTTGAAACACATTCACGAGCATATCAACTTAGTCTCACAAATTTTCGCTCATACTCAGTTACGGTCATACGACCCTATTTCAATTCCAGAAATTCTTTGTATTTCTGGTCGATAAATCCCTCACTGATGCATTTCTTATGGAACTCAATCTGAAAGAATTCCCAGGTTACTCACTCTTTTGGGACCACAGATACTAGTGTATTCATCCAGTGATATGCAGTGTCTCGTAATAAAGATATGGCACACTTTAAACATTCATCTGGAGTCCAAGATAGCTCGTGGAACACACGAATAGTATTATCAAGCCACAATTCAGCCCGCTTAGCATCATCATCATCATTAGCTTTAAACTCTTCGGCCCCGTGTTTTTTTATTTTATCTACAAGAGGCTTGTTAAATCTCATTGGATCAATCATCGGAGGTACCACAGGTATCGGAGATGAATTATTTGGGGATGGAGGTTGTTGTGTAGCCGGGTTAGTTTGGAAACCACTTATTCATCATTTGATAGAAGGCTTGTTTAGCCTCCCCCTCATGGCTACTCGAGATAGGTCGAGATTCAACTGCAGTTGTTCCTTGTGCGGGAGCAGGCACTACACTCTCGACATCATCAGCTACAGCTCTGTCGGGATCCATTTACTATACGAAAACACATTTTCAAATGTCAGAAGTCATCACACTATAGCAGTAATATTTATGGCATGTATGGCTAGACTCACACACACTACGTTAGTCCTAGAATCGACTAAACCATAGCTCTGATACCAATAAAATGTAACACCCCTAACCCGTATCCGTCGCCAAACTAGGGTAACGACGCATTACAGAACATAAGTGCAATTTCGAATATTCTAATGTTAACACAGTTCATATTCAAATATATATATAGATATATCATTAAATCAACTAATTAAACTATTCAAATAATTAAAACAAAATTTACACATAATGTACTATTTTAAACCACACAAAAACCATATTAATCTTTTACTTATTCAAGTGCCCAAATTTACTTATACAAACTTATTGATTTCGGTTAATTAACAAACCGCATAATTAATCATATTTTTATTTTATAATCAAAACATATGTTCAAAGAATATTATATACATATAATCTAGAAATTATGCACTTAAATATATATATGTTTACCACTCTATATACAATAGCATACCAAAATTATACATTAATAGAAACCACAAAACCATATATACATAACCACTCCATTTGATCAACTTATATTCGGCATTTGTACATTATAACATGTACAATCAATTTATATAATCATAATTAAAGTACTAACATATACATTATACAACTTTCATTTAACATCAAATATGTCATTTATTATTGTTTCACTTACAAACCATATTAAACAAAACAATCTCAATAAGTAATCATTATTTAATTTCATTAACCATACTTATTTATTTAACTATTAAAACACTTTAAGTACACATACATTTACCATGCAAACCAAATCAACAAAATCAATTCATATGCGAACATACACGTACATTATTAACAATTTTAAACCATTAACAATCCAAAACCAAGTTTCATTCATTAAAACATAACATAACTTATTTATCCATATCACTTCCGAATACAAGCATATAACATAACTTATAATCAACCATGGCACACGGCATAATAATCAAAATAGAATTTATCTATAATTTAACCAACACCGAACTCAAGCATAGCAATTAAGCCATTTTCGCATGGCTCCCATTTAACACAGACCAAAATACAAAATTCCAAAACATGATCTATCCTATACATGCCATAAGTTTGAAAGTTCGATTATTAAAATACCAAAGACAGTCGTTAGTGTGATAAACTTGGCTGACAATCCCCGAGCTCGAAACTCGAATCCAAAATCTGTAAAGCAGAAACACATATATACACAAAGTAAGCTAACATAGCTTAGTAAGTCATAAGCAAATGAACATTTCAATAATATTATCAACTTAATTAAACCAAGCCAAGTATCATTATAAATCCAAATATATTTCCATACAATTACACTAACTCACAAAACAAGATTTTACCAACATCACTCATTTTGTTGAATATATAAGATCAAATAAAATATCACATATGTGCATACCTATATAGCCGAATATACAAATTCCAATATAACATCACATATGTACATACCTTTGTGGCCGAATATACAAATTCATCTAGCTCAGTTTACTTGCTCAATTATCACATCAACAGGAAGTCTTACAGGCATAGGCTTCAAAATAAATCATTGGCATAAAACCTGCTAGGCATAAGCCTGAATCGCACACCGGCACAAGGCCTGCTAGACTCAAAGTCTGATTTTATTCATCGGCATTAAGCCTGCTAGGCAGCAAGCCCGATTATATTCACCAGCATAAAGCTTGCTAGGCTCAAAGCCCGAATATCACTATTATAACGCTGTCTCATACACAATTCATATAACAAAAACTCCATATATTCCATATAAATCATATAGACTTCCAAATGATATAACTCAACTGAATTAAACTCAAATACAATATTTCTATACTTAAACACATTCGGCTAGCTCTTCTATGAATCTATAGATTCCAAACAGCATATTAAACTAAGTTATATTCAAAATAAATGATGTTTAATTGCTTAAAGACTTACCTCGGAATCGACGAACGTTGTAAATCTGCTATTCGACTATTTTTACCAAGCCTGGTTTTTTTTGTTCTTGATCTATATAATTTCAAATTAACCTCATTCAAACACAATTTCATTCAATTTAATCCAACTACACATAAATGGGTAAATTACCATTTTACATCTAATATTTCATATTTTACAAATTAGTTCTAATTGCACAAAACACAAAATACAAAAAATCTCACCACATCATAGTTAGGCCGAATATTCCTTATACTCATAATAATCCATATATTTCATTTATTTCACATTTTAGTCCCTCAATTTTTTATTTTTTCAATTTAGTCCTAATTACTCAAAATCATCAAAAACTCCAATACAAAACATATTAATCCAAAACATATCTTAAACATATCTTTCATAATTTATCGTCAAACATCACAAAACACAAATATTCATCAATGGAATAACTCAAAATATTCACCAAAATCAGAAATTCGAGCATGGCTCGGATAGTATTCGAAGCAACGATCTCAAAAGTGTAAAAATTATCAAAAACCAAACTAAACACATACCTTAATCAAGCTTCTAAAGTGCCGAACCCTTACACTCTTTGTTTCTTTTCTTTCTTACAACATTCGGCCATTACAAAAGATAATGCATGGCTTTTACTTATTTAATGTTTTATTATATTAACATTATTTAATATATTACAAAATTAACCTTTGTTATAAAATGTGAAACAATTATATATTATGTCTAAAACCATCCATCACTAATTACATCATAAAAACCCCATATTAAAAGAACAAAGCAATCTGGTACTTTAATAATTAGCTAGCAATTTTTATTACTTACGCGATTAAGCCTTTTTATTAAATTAAGCACACAAACAATCAAATTTTCATAGGAAACTTTCACTCATGCAAATTCACATGTAATATACACGAAAAATAATATTTAAATATTTTTATGACTCAAATTTGTGGTCCCGAAACCACCGTTCAGATTAAGGTCTAAATCGGGCTGTTACAAATATAACGATGCCAATGTCCTAGACATGGTCTTACAAGTAATCACAATACAATGCCACTGTCCCAGACATGGTCTTACATGTAATCACATCTTAGTTGTAATAGTCGACTTTCAATGATGTCAGGAATAGTGGTTTGAGACCTAAATTTGACAAATAAGCTCGTAAATTTATTTATTTAATAATTATGAGCCAAATGTGATTTTTGAGAGATTTTTAAATTAGTAATTTGTGTTTTATAAAGATTTATTAAGTAAAGAAATTGAAGAAAATAGGTATCGAGATATCAATTTTATAAATCGAGCTGTAAATATTTTTATAAATATTTATGGAGTATCAACAAGGTAGTATTAAAATTTCGTCAGAAAATTTTAACGTTTGGGTGATTAATTAAATAAAAAGGACTAAATTGAAAAAGGTGTAAAAGTTGCTAAAAGGATAAAATAGCTCAATTGTAAGTTTAATTCTTGCTTTCTCCTTGAAATTTCTATGTTTTTGGACTTTTACAATTGGGTCCAACTTACTATTTCATTAGTTTTTAATTTCATTGCTAATTCTTAAAGTTGTTATGGATGAGTGCTGGAAGAATATGATGAATAAACATAGAATTGAAGCTTTAATTTTGATGTATGATAATTTTATCAAGTAAAATTGATGGAAATTGATTTTAGGACCTAATTGTGAAAATGTTTGGAATTAAAGTCTAGTGCTGAAATTATGATTTCCAAAAGTTGTAAAGTAGTTTGAAGTGATAGAACAAAGTGTTAATTGAGAAAAATCAGCTCAATTGAGAGGCTAATTGGGTAGGGACGAAATTATTATTTATTAAAAGCTTAGGGGAAAAATAGTAATAGGCAGCTTGCACTAAAACAATATTGGTCAGCAGCAGTAGACTGACTTTGAAAAATAACCATAAATTGTAGAAATCAAATTAGAAGATGAAAAAATATGAAATTAACTCTTATTGAGTCTAGTTTTTCATAGAAGAAACAGTGTAAGCAACAAATTTGTAAATCATGAGATATAATGAATTTTTGAGACAAGGTCAGAATGAATTCGGGTTCCCCTGTTTTGACTTTTACAAATCATAAAAAATTGAAGAACAATAATTAGGGGCTTCTATTTATATGCATATAATATTGAATGAGTCTATTTTCAATAGAAACAAATGGGAACACCATTCAAATTCTTTATGAAGAGATAATTAATTTTTAGTGAAGAAGGCTCAAAACTGTCAGTCAACAGAATAGGGGTGACTTTAAAGAATAAACTGTACTTATTGGCTAAACCAAAAATTCTTAAAATTTTATGGTAAAAAGGTATGTGAGAATAGTTTTATGGAAAATTAGTGGATCTTAGTTTGGAGTTCCGTAGATCCAGATATGAATAATTTTGTGACTATGACATGGGTGGATAGCTTGATTATTCACATAAATAATTAGTGAAAATTATGGATAAGGTTACTTACAAGTGTGTTATTTATACCAAGTATGTGGATGGAGAGGAGGAGGAGGAAAAATATACGAATGACGTGTATAAATTGATTACATGCCCGGTTATAAACAATAAACGCTGAATTAGTAATGATATAATGTTTTATTTCATATGTTCATTATTAAATTGTAAATATTGAAAAAGTATGAAAATTGAACTAAATGTTCAAATTGAGTGGAACGAAGGATTGAGTACTTTCGTTCAGTGGCTAAAACAAATTGACGGAAAAGACCATGGTTGGACCATAGCAACATGTGATATGTGATTTCCGTATAAGACCATAGTTGGGCTATGGCATCGGAGAGATGTGATTATGTGCTTCCGTATAAGACCATATCTGGGATATGGCATCGGTGTGATATATGCTACTGTATAAGACCATATCTGGGATATGGCACCAGTGAGATATTTGATTCGTGTAAGACCATAGATGGGCTATAGCATCGATATGTGATATGTGATCCGTGTAAGACCATAGCTGGGCTATGGCATTGATATGTGATATGTGAATACGTGTAAGACAATAGCTGGGCTATGGCATCATTGTGTGAAGATATGTAAGACCATAGTTAAACTATGGCATCGAGAAAACGAAGTACTCAATTCCGTAAGACGTTCACTAATTTGACAAAGTTTGGTAAGTGTTATATGGAACTATGTGATATAAGGAAGTATGAGTTGATATGACATGAGTATAGAACTTGGTTGATGAATGAATTCATTTATGATTATATAATTGTTCATCTTGAGTGTATTGTCCATATGTATTGGTATTTCAAATGATGTAATGAATAAAGTTTCGACATGGAATAAACTGAACATGAGACAAATAATTATGAAATTGAACTCAAAATTCATGAAAATGACGGTTATTGATATATGGAGACATGAGACATTGATATATGAATACGGAATATGTTTGAAAAATGTGTTCATTCATAATTATGGAATTATGTATCTCATGTGTACTATTTGGATAAAGATGATATTTCAAATACTTTGGTTATTTAAGCTCAAATATGAAATAGAATGAAATCAAGATAAGTTGTTATGAAAATATATTTAAATTATAGAGATATGGCTGATGTATATTAATTGATTAGTCAATGTTGGCTTATGAATGATACAACTGTAACTAGCCATTGGTATGGCTTGTATTTAGTAAGCTTGAGATTCAAATTGTTATGATTTTATCATGATTGATATGCTACAAAATGAACAAACGATAACAATTATAAGGCTTGGTTGAATACCTTAAATTGATTCATAAATGTATTAAAATGTTGGTGAAAATAAATGATTAAATGGGTGAGAAATATGGCTTGAAAAATAGTCTAAGTGTTAGCCACACGGGTTGAGACGTGGTCTTGTGTCTCAACCGTGTGAGGAACACGGCTTGGAGACACGGGCGTGTGGTCCAGCCGTGTGATTCGATTTGCATGCTGACGTTATAAACAGAAAGTTACACGTCCTAAGGACACGGGCGTGTCCCTATGTCCACACAGGCATGTGACCCTGTTTCTTGGGAAAATTTCCTAAGTTTTCCCAAATTTTCTTAGAGCTCTCAGTTTAGTCCCAAATTAATCATGATGTATGTTTTGGGCTTCGTAGACCCAATTAAAGGACGACTTGCATGTGTTTGAAAAGTTTGAATTAAAAGAAATTTTATAGCCCAGTTTTTGCATGTATGTGTATGTTTAGGTCTGGTAATGCCTCGTACCTTGTCCCGACATCGGATACGGGTAACGGGTGTAACGCCCCAATTTTTGGGAATTTTAAAAATGTTGGAAAATTTTAAAAATTCTGTGTCCTGTTTGTTTGTCGTAGGATTAAGTACGTTAGTGGGCCTCTAGAAGGCCCAAGCTTAAGGTAAAACCCGGTAGTTTTAATTAATTTTAATTCCATAAGAAAAAGGGGTTCTGGTTAATTGGGCTTTTAGATATTAATTGTGTAAAATAAGACATAAGGAAGAAAGTGGCATAGTGGCATGTGACACCACTGACAAGGCTATAAAAGTGGCATGTGGATGCTAGGGAGAGCTGAGGTTCAAGTCACAATGACAACAGATTAAGGGAATTATTATTTTTATGTTCAGAAAAGGTAAGTAGCGGAACTGAAGTGAAAGTCTGTCAGGAGAGGATTTAGGAGTTGATAAGGGATAGGATTTAAGAGTTGATA
Source organism: Gossypium hirsutum (assembly GCF_007990345.1). Lineage (NCBI taxonomy): Eukaryota > Viridiplantae > Streptophyta > Magnoliopsida > Malvales > Malvaceae > Gossypium > Gossypium hirsutum. The sequence continues at coordinate 39,992,711 of NC_053425.1, read as the reverse complement.
AGGGATAGGATTTAGGAGCAGATAAGGGAGGAAATCTAGGAGCTGATCAAGGAACAAGAGGTGGCCGGCCAAGGGACTTTAGCATGGGAATTTCGGCTAGGGTTAGTACCAGTATAAACTCAACATTATTGGTAAGTGGTGTCGTTTCCTGACCATTCTCTTCTTCTTTTCTTTTTCTCTTCTCTCCATCCACTTATTCTTTTCTTCTTCTTTTCCCCATAGCCGAATCCTTCAGCCACCCTACTCTATACCACCTTCCTTCCATTATTTTTAAGACTATAGCCGATTGCCTCAAATCCCGAAATCCCAAAAACTTGACTCCTTTTGTACCGATTTTTCCCTAGCCAAATCTCTTATTTTTCTCATCATATTTGGCCGATGCTCTCAACCTCTAAACCCCAGGTTTCTGTCGACAATACCACAAGTAAAAGCCCTCGTATTTTATCTTTCTCTACACTTTTGCAAAAAGCCGAAACTCCCACACTATCCTAGGGACATAGTCGAATACTGAGATCACTGAGGGCTCAACTTTTGTTATTGTTTGAGAGCTTAGAACTGCATCAGAATCAAGTAGGAACTAAGGGGGAACGTTGACTGGAAGAATCGGTGGTAAGTCTTTCCAACTTAGTCTATCTTGCATATTTTAAGAAAAGCCGGAATCCCTAAAAGGTTAGGGAGGTTGTCATTTTTTTTGGACTTGTAGCCCTAAGGGGTTGTGATAATAGTATTATTTTGGTAATAGTGTGATTAAGAGGCTGTTGATCAAGGGCTTGGACAAGTGGAGCGAACGGATTTGGATCGAGACACTATTTTCGGCAAAGGTAGGAACGCTAAGGCTTAAGGTGTTGTTGGCCGAATATGGTAAGAAGTTAATATGTAGTTCGTTTCGATAGTAATATTAACATGGTAGTATTATAATTGTAGGCAATTCGTGCATGGATCTCGTCAGTGAATCATCATAAAACAGATGTGTAACTGACACCCTCTCATAGACTAGATCGGCAAAAGCCGAAATGCCGAAAAGTTGGTATTTTGGGAATTTACGAGTGTGCGAATGCTCGTAAGATAGCCGGGTTTGCATGTTTGGTATTCTGAAGGTAATAAACTGCAGTACGTGCGATTTCATACATTTTGATAATGTGGGCTTAATGGGCCAAAAATCGGGTTCATGGGCCAACAGGCTCAATTTGGTAAGTATGCGCGGTAAGTATTCTGATAGTACGTAAATGGATAGGATATGCATGAAAACCCTAAAAGTAGCTAAATTAATACAATACCCTTATGTATGGAAAATTACCATGATACCCCTAGGGTTAATTTTGTCTGAAACGCATGTTGATTTAAATCTGTATGATGTATGCCATGAAAGAATATTTGTTGCATGAGGACATGGGTTATATTTTGGAGGATGTGTCCTGGTGGCTATGCCACAATTATCTGATCTGGTGGCTCTGCCACATATTTCTGTTCTGGTGGCTCTGCCACGATTATCTGTATCTGGTGACTCTGTCACATTATCTGTTCTGGCAGCCATGCTGCATAATTCTATGGCGTGTAGCGGTTGGGTGGGTCGAGTAGTCTCCCCACATGGTGAAAGGTTGGTAAGGGGGTGTATGTGGTTGGTTATGTGTTGGGTTTTGCATATACATGAAATATCTGATCTGATCTGTTATGGGCCTATGGGCTTAATTCTGTATTCTGTTCTGGGCTAAGGCCAATTTATTCTATTTCTGTGGTTTGAGCTGATATGGGCTATGGTTGGGTTAATTTTACACACTGAGTTTCCCTAAACTCATCCCCTATTTTCATCCATGCAGATAATCCCCAGCCATAGTGGGCTTGGAGCTGCGAGGGATTCGAAGTGGCCACTCGTTCTGCAATATGGATTTCTTCTGGTGATTTGGACTTCAATTTTCTTTACTTTGATGATTTGGGTTTTGTTATGTAATAAGGCCACTTTATTATTTTTCTTTGGGTTTTTGATTTATATTTTATTATGATGAACTTATTTTATATTAACTATCAAAATGGGCTAGATCTAGGGTTCATTTTCAAAAACATAAGTTGATTTCAAAGTAACACGATCTCAAACAAGGCTTTTAATATGATAACGTTTTCCAAAATTAAATATGTTTTATTTTTGAACATAATTACAATGGTAACCTAAAGAAATACAAGATGTTAGAGTGTGGCAATGGCGGTGTGCATGTCTAGGATTGGATCCGAAAGAGCTTGGTACTTAAGCAGTCCGATGGACTCACCTCCTCTTTCCGGTTTCCTACCTGGTGCACAGCTTCTGTTCACTTTAACCCTTAATGAATTAATCCTTTGAACAACAAGTACGAATTTCTGGACTAAGAATGGAAAAATGTGTTAACGCTTTGATGTGGCAAGTCGGATCTGGTCATAACGTCCAGGCCGGGTTTGGGGTGTTACAAGGGGTGTTACATCAGTAATCCTAATGTCATGACATTTGTATCCTATACTATTCCTAAGGTTCATATGGGACTTTTAGGTAACAGAACTTCATCGATACTTACTCGTATTTGCTCGTCCAACATCATAGCAATTCAATGACAAATGAACATTTATAAATCAATTTTAAGGCATTTATTTGCATATGAACTTACCTTGTATTCGAGATAAACAGACTGAATCGACTATTCGACAACTTTCGATTTTCCCCAATCTAAATCCGATTTCTTTTGCTTGATCTATATACATTCAAAATTAACTCCTTTATTCATCAAATCACTCAATTTAGTCCACAAACACATATTTGGGCATTTTCCACTTTAGCCCCTAAAATTTCACATTTTTACAATTTAGTCCCTATTTCATAAAAACACAAAATTCACACAATTTAACCCAATTCCACCATAGTCGAATTTCATATAGGCCCCTAGTATCCCAAAACCTTCATTTATTTCACATTTCAACCCCTCAATTTATAATTTTCACAAATTAATCCCTAATAGGCATTTTTTACTCAAAAACACTTAATAAAACTTGAAAATCTTTCAACAAATATTCATTTTTCATCATCAAACATTTAAAAGCTTAAAAATTCATCAATGGAATTTCACACAATCATCAAAAAACTCAAAAATTAGGGCTGGGCTAGCTAGTACTCAAAGAAACGATCACAAAAACATAGAAATAATAAAAAAATCGAGCAAAGTACATACCTTAATTACTCCCTCAAAGTGTCGAACCCTAAATAGACATGGAAGCTTTATTTCTCTTCAATAATCAACTATAGATGAAGAAATAAAGATGATTTTGGCTTTTGTTTTATTTATTATATGTTTATTTACATTTTTACTAATTTAACCTTAATTAAAAGCCACCGAATTTCATATTATTAACCCCATTTTTGTCAAATTCCACTATCAATGGTCTAATTTCATCATAAGGACTTCCACATTTAAATTTCATAGTCAATAGACACTTTTAACATATAGAATGCTACTTTTACATTTTACGCAATTTAGTCCTTTTTCTCAAGTTGAGCTATTAAACGATAAAATTAGCTCACAAAATTTTCACACATATATAATCACATGTTGCAAACACATAAAATAATATTAAAATAATTTTCCAACCTCAAATTTGTGGTCCCAAAATCACTATTCTGATTTAGCTAAAACGGGGCTGTTACAATTCATGTATCATCCATTGCATTCAACTATATATCATGTAATAACCTTTCCATATATTTCCTGCATATACCTATAATAGTTCATATCAAACTCATATAATCTCATAACAAAATTGTGCCTGTTGAACCATTTAGAATATCATTGGATACTTGGGTAGCCCACACATGGTGCGATAAACTGTAATCCATCATTTCCTATACATGTATGGTCATACGAACTAAGAATTGATATTCTTTTATGAGCTATAAACGGTAAGCTCATACGAGCTGAGTAACGGTATGTAACATCTTGAAATAGGGCATAGTCAGAATAGTGGTTTCGAGACCACAAATTCAAAGTTAAAATATTTTCTTTATGATTATTATGAGTTCTAGGATATGAAAATAAGTATGTGTTAAAGTTTTATGAAGAAATTCTAAGTATAAAGTGTCCAATTGAAAATTAGGGACCAAATTGAATAAATTACAAAACTTGGGTTCTAGAAGCAATTTGCATGAAATTGCTTTTAATTATAAATTAGAAGGTCTTAAATAGCAATTTGCCCAATTTTTAAGTTTTTGGACAAAAATGGGCATGCATAGAAAAATTTGGAAGTTTTGTAAATAGAGGCATTTTGGTCATTTGGTAATAAACTTAATAAAAAGGGAAAAAGAAAGTCAAAATCAGCCATCTTCTTCCCATAGCTGCCGAAATTCCTAGAGCTCCATAAGCTAGGGTTTTCAACATTTCAAGCTCAATAGTAAGTGCTCCCTAGCCCCGTTTTTAATGTTCTTTGTAATTTTGAGATCCTCGTAACATGCTCTATCCGTTTCTACCCATATCTCAAGCTAGGGTTCATGTTTGGAAATTTACCCATGTATGAGATGCTTGTGTGTTGATGATTTATGGAGGAATGTGAGAGTTTAAAGGATGGTAAACAACTTTTACTAGGTAGGTTTTCATAGAAATGGCTTAAAGGACCATTTTGTAAAAAGTATAAAATATGTGGTAGAAATGTGAAATAGAGGAAAATATGGGCTGGTATGAGCTTAGGATACATTCGGCTAGGCATGGGTAACTAAAGAATTTCATGCATTCCATTTTACAAGCCTAGGGACTAATTTGTAAAAATGTGAAATGTTAGGGGCAAAATAGTCATTTTGCCCGGGGTTAAAATTTAGGTCTGAAATGAATAGTATGAGGTATTAATAATTTATTTTTACTGATATAGACCCCAAGAAACCAATTTCGAAGGTCGACGTGGAAAATAAAATGTTTCGGAATAACCGAAATACGAAACCGAAGCAATTACAAGTAAGTTCGTGTAACTCGAAGTAAACTTTAAATATACTTGAAAATGCATATTCTTAAATGCATGTTAATTTAGATATTGATTGCATGACAATCCATGAAATGTGGTAGTGTAAAATGAAAAAGATGACAATTGTCCCGGTTGAATGAAAAAGGGAGATTTGATGGGTAAATTCTTGTTTACATGACATGAGATACTACATGTGTTGTAGAAAGGGATTTACCTCGAACAGGTAATCTGATGATCTTAGTATAGTAAGGATCCAGCCCGGACGGGTGTTCCTTCAGTGATTGAACCTCCCGATGAATATATGTGCATTGTGGATTTAGCCCAGATGGGTAATACGATTAAGGATGAAATTAACCTATAGTAGCATTTTAGATTCGAGCGTATTGGAGTAATTGTCGTTGTAAGGGATTTAGCCTGGAATGGTAATCCTGACAATACTCCTTGAGTTTATGTTATGAGGGATTTAACCTGGATTGGTAATCCCACCGTAAAGGCTCACGGGAGTGTATATTTAAAATGGTCACTAGCATGACTTGATGGTAAACAGGATACCCATCGAGATTTTCAAGAAATTCAATAGGACTATAATGAGAAACGAGAATGGAAATGTTTGAATTGATGAGCTCACCTAAGATTAATGCTATATTGCTTGAGAGGAAACTAACTTGATGATTGAGTGTATGTGATAGGGGATTTATACTATGCATGTTTGGCATGAACATCTTTTATGGTTGTATGCTAAATAACCGGTAAGTTTACCTTCCTGTTATCTAAACTTACTAAGCATGTTAGTGCTTACCCCCTTTCCTTTCCCTGTTTTACAGAGCTCGTGGACTCGTGAAGATTGGAAGACGGTTGGAGTATTGTCAACACTATCAGCTTATCTTGCTTTGGTATATAGATATCTTTACTTTGTTACAATGACATGTATAGGTTTTTGGTTATTTTGCTATATGTGTCATTGGTTAGCCAATGTAAGGGCTTGAATGATATACCTATTCATTTTGTATATGGCCATAAGACATGGTTCATTTTGATGTAGGTTGTAACTTACTAATTGTGCATGTTGGTGTTTAAATGTTCATGAGATAGTTAAATGTGGTATATCATGAATGGACTTGTGGAATGTGGCCAAATCACTTGGAGATGGCTAGGTCATAATTGGCAATGAGTTATAAAATGAGCCAAGTCTAAATGTGTTTGATGATATGGTAATCTTTAATACAAAGAGGATAATCTAGCATGTATAAAACCAATGAGATGAGGTTAACATGCAATAGACCATTCAAGGTAGTCATTGGGCATATTTAGGCCCTTTGAAATGCCATAGAAGTTCACAAATGTGTGTGGATGTTGAGGGTGACCATTGGCTTGGATTGTAGCCTCCAAAAAGGTCCACACGGTCAGTTTCAAGGATGTGTGGTATGGCCGTGGGTCCCCTACACCTAAAATTTTTAGGTCAGTAGGCATAGTAGTAAACACACGGGCAGAGACATGACCGTGTATCTCAACCGTATGGAAGACACGGCCTAGCAAACTAGCGTGTAACACCCTAATCCGTATCCATCACCAGAATAGGTTACAAGATATTACTAGAAAAGACATAGCTTTTAGGCAATCACAAACATACTCAAACACGTAATTCAAATTCAAATCATTAATAAACTTAAATAATCAATTTAAGCTTTTTAAGAAACAATTTAAAACATATTAATCAACTTGTATCTAAAATTAAATCGTAAACAAATAATGTCGACTATAACCTTTTTTTACACAAAACATATGCGCATATCAAAATCCTTATAAAATAATTTGTTCAATTATTATAAGCATGAAATATCAAAGAGCACAAAAACCAAATTAGCATGCAAACCATTAACATCTTATAATACTAAAATCACTATTCATTTGGTCACTTTTATATGCATTAGCCAAATATGATCATGCCTAATACGTGTGTTTCATTCAATGACCATTTCTTTACTAAACAAATTTCTAATATTCAATTTGCAAATATCACCTGACAAATAATAATCAAATTTCCATACTAATTGTCGAATACCAACATTTATGATATATATAATTATAACATTGCACATAACTTGACCAAATCAACTTTTAAATGTATAATTCATTGACACAAGTTAACCAAATATTTATCAAAATCTATTCCATTTCAATAAGCAAACCAAATCACCAATCTATATACAAGTGTTAACCACAATATGTGATACACCTTTCCAAACATATCAAATCATATACATTTATAAGTCCAATTCACATCTCACATCTCAAATATATACATATAAACATCACTCAAGACAAACAATATTTATACCACATCTTATAATCAAATTCAAAAATCATTCATATTTCACCAACCACTACAAGCAATAATCACATCTAACAATACACGTATATACATATATATATCATAACCGAATATTGTAACACCCCAATCCCGTATCCGTCGCCGGAATAGATAAAGGGGCATTACCAGTCTTGAAACTCATATCAGAACAGTAAATTTTTTTTTTGAACATTCCTTTAGATAAGTACTAAAGACAGTCAGGGATAAAATTTAAACTTCTATAAGTAAACATTCAAAAGATGCCATTTTCACATGGCTTATATACATTAACCAAAATATCCTCTCACTACTAGTCTATTCTATACATGCCATAAGATAATCCAAAACGTAGCAGTACCAAACAGTGGATAGTGATAGTGTGACTAGTTGCTGATGATCCCCGAGCCTGTAGCTTCCAAATGAGATCTATAAAACAGAGGAAACAAAGTACACGGAGTAAGCATTACAATGCTTAGTAAGTTTTAAGCAGTGTCAACAGATAACAATCAAATTATAACATAGTTGTTCGTATTTTTATTTCACTCTTCCTTCGGGCATACCATCCCTTTACCGAATATGCACATCTCATCATATATAATAGGCAGATAAATTCTCACTTGATAGTGACCTCTTATGATCATAAGTACATTACATATTTTTTTTCCTGACTTTCCACATTGAACAAATGCACAATAATCATAGAACAGTCTTATTGCTTTACTCACATGTGCATCACATAACGACCTTGTGATTTAGTCTAAATCAAACTTAAATATAATCTCAAAATACATACCTGACCAACTTAATGCATTGAACGTATTTATTACCAATTGATACTGTGAAGTTGTATAATCTTACGCTTTACTTGAATCTTCAGCAAAACCTTTAGTTCGGGGCTTACCTGGACAAAATCTCCACACGTAGTCATCGGGTCTTTAGAGCTCGGATATAGTACGAGCACGAAGCCTACGGACATTAATCAGTGATAATATTCTCGCATAAAGCCTGCGGGGTTTTAACCCGGATATAGTACTGACACAAATGCCCTTCGGGACTTATCACATTTATAGACTTTCACATCCATCACGTTGGCCACTCAGCCCTATCACATATATACACTTTCACATTCATCACATCGGCCATTAGGCCTTATCACATATATACACTTTCACATTCATCACATCGGCCATTAGGCCTTATCACATATATACACTTTCACATTCATCACATCGGCCATTAGGCCTTATCACATATATATACACTTTCACATTCATCACATCGGCCATTCGGCCTTATCACATATATACACTTTCACATTCATCACATCGGCCATTCGGCCTTATCACATATATACACTTTCACATTCATCACATCGGCCGTTAGGCCTTATCACATATATATACTTTCACATTCATCACATCGGCTATTAGGCCTTATCACATATATACACTTTCACATTCATCACATCGGCCATTAGGCCTTATCACATATATATACACTTTCACATTCATCACATTGGCCATTCGGCCTTATCACATATATACACTTTCACATTCATCACATCGGCCATTAGGCCTTATCACATATATACACTTTCACAGTTATTCAAATATACTTCACATACCACATATACTATCACGTACAGACTTGGTCTTGGCCGAATCTACATCCATCACTTTCCAATGAATAATTCAATTTTACGCCATACTATCATTTCATATTCGAATACTCATAAACTTACAATATCACGGTTTAGAATTCAAGTATGGGTTTAATCAATAGCTTATGAGCAACTAAAACAAGTTTTATCCATGTTTACAACAAAATCACATATTCACTACGAGCTATTTTCCTGAGCAATGGTCACTAAATTATTTATAACCGGAGCTACAAGACTCCAAATCACTTTCCGTTAATTTTCGCTGAATATAGACTCGTATATCTTTCATTCATAAATTTTTCAGAATTTTAGGTTTGGCCAATCAATACCAGATTTTTCTTAAAGTTTCCCCTGTTTCACTGTTTGACTAATCTGACCAGTCTTCACTACGAATCAAAATTCTCATTGTACAGAATTCAAAGTATGTTCTATTTGATTTAATTTGAAACTAGACTCATTAAGGAGTCTAAGCATATAAATTTTATCTTGTAACCATTTTTGTACAAATTATAGTGATTTTCTTAAAACAGAACAGGGGATTTCGGAGTCATTCTGACACCATCTCACAAAACTTTAAATATCTCTTTATAGGAAATTCCTTTGCTTACACGGTCTCTTTTATAAGAAACTAGACTAATTAAGCTTTGATTGTATATTTTATTCAGCCTATAATTCCACACCAAACATTTATAGTGATTTTCTAAAATCACGTTACTACGGCTGTCCTGAGCAAATTATTACAATTTGCTCTTAAATTTCCAAGTCCAAACACTTAGGAACTTACCATTTGAGTTTAAGACATATCATGGCCACATCATATCTTATTAAATCAACTCATTATATCCTATTATAGTTGAATTTACTCAACATTTAATCACTTAAAACTTACCTCGGATGTGGTCGAACGATTTCGGCGGCTATTCGATCACTTTTTCCCTTCCCTTATCCAACTTTGGTCCTCTAAGCTCTTGAGCTAATTCAAACAAATTTAAATTATTAAAGTCTCATTATGCTAGTTTATGGCCGAATATGACAAGGAGTTTGATAGGTCATATGGCCACCTATAGCTCAAACACAAAATGGTCATACGCATTTTTAATCACATTGAGCAATTTAATACAATTAATCTAACATTTCCTCATGTGCACCTTTATGACCGAATACATGCAACACCAAGCTATCTATTCATTCATGTATGCATCTTATTTAAGCATGTATATCCACAATTGAATTCATCATATAAATATCTATGATTCCACTCAAATAATCTCATTACAACACACGGTGCTCCAACCATTATTTAAATTCAAAGCTCGGCTAGTACACATATATACACTAGCAATCAATTACTAACATTTTCACTTCACCTTAATTGCTAGCTTAGCAAACCTTAATTTAACACATAATTCATACATATCACATTCCAAGCATTCACTCAATTCTATCACTTAAAACACACACATTACTCAATAACTTCATAGTTCAAATTCGGCAACTACACCACTAATATCCAAAATCATATTCGGCCTTAGTAGTCCCTTGTTAGCCGATTTTTTCTTCATTTAGCAACTAAAATAAAAAACCACAACATTTAAATTCATCTCATTCTTCTCCCATTTGACTGAATGAACATTTATCAAATGAAAATTCAACTAAACAACAACATCTTTCTTTCTAAAATGTATATACACCACACCATCAATTGAAGGTAAATTCATGGTAACATTAGTATTGAAAGGTTGCGTTGTGGGCAGCCTAAGAGGACTTGCAACACTTGGCTTAATTGCTGTAACATATCACATTTGGAGGCTGATTCGGACAGCATCAATAATACAATATTTAGACAGCATAAACAGGGCAGCAATTAACAATACCAACAAGGTAAAATTCGGACAGCAATTTGACAGTTTCAACAATTATCAAATAAAAGTTCAAGGAAAACTCACCAAGGTTCCCAACACCGATTCTACCTATTCAATTTGCTCCTCCCCTTTTTAGCCTTCTACTTGAAAATTTCAACTTATAAGCAAACAAATTTCATGGTTTTCCCCTACATGCAGCCGGCCTCTCCTCTCTAGCTTCATTTAAAAGAGACAAGGAAGCAAGATAGAAAAATAAAAGTTGAAGTCTTTCTTTCTTCCATTCACGGCAATGGAGGGGGGGCAACCACACACATTTTTTTTGTCATCATTTACCTTCTCATTATTATTTTATCCTTTCTCACATAAACCATTAGCACAACATGTTTTATGACATGTTTTGCCCATCACCCTTTGTCATGGCTGGCCACTAGTAATTAAATGGGGGAAATTGACATGCAAGTCCACCCCTTTGATTACATGCACTTATAGATCCTTATGGATTAACCTATCACATTTCAAAAGTGTCACACATAAGTCCTATTACTAAATTCACATGCAATCGACTAAATCGAAGCTTAAAACTTTCACACATTCATATTCACATATTTTAGACAATAAATATCATATTCAAATAATTTGGTGACTCGGTTTAGCGGTCCCGAAACCGCTTTCCGACTAGGGTCATTTTAGGGCTGTCACAACTCTCCCCCACTTAAGAAATTTTCGTCCCCGAAAATTTCTACCGATGCATAGTTTAGGATAACGTCCTCTTATTGAATTATATCCACAAAGACATTAGCTCATTGATAGCAATTGTAATTCATTATTGATTTCGCATCGATCTATAAAAATCATTTTCTTATCTTAAAACAAATACATAAACATTTCTACAAGTATGCACATATATCTCATTTTCTTGATTTCATAAGCAATAATCACTTGATTTAATTCACAAATGCATTTCAAACACATATTAAGCACATATTAACATGTATAATTCACATCATCAACCCACGTATTTGTAACCCACATTTTCATTCATGTATAAGCTATAATCTGACTGAAAGTACACATATACTCAAACATCCCAATAAATATCCTTTATAACTCCATCATATCTCACTATTCAACTTAACCTATTTCCAACAGGAAATCAACTTCCACATACCTGAACATTGAATTCATTTAGCACATTCAATCACCGTTAACGATACCCGTATACAATCGATTTGGCATAAAGCCTCATATAGTATACCGGCATGGGGTTTATTTTAGCACATAACCCATATATCCAAAATTATCAGCATTCAAAAATTCTTACAGACTTTCAAATGTCGAACTTAATCGAAATAATTTCTTGAATATGATTAACAAAAAAATAGGGGTCATTTAGCAATAGCACATATGACTTCATATACCAAGCATTCCATAGACTAAATCCGTAACACATTTATAACATGAATTTACTTCTTAACAACATATCCACCATCTTTTTACGTATTCACTTCTTTAGTATACATAACATAATATAATATGAACTCACCAATTTTTACTTTCATTTGATTTTCACATACCTTCCGTACATACCTGTATCACTTATTCTGATCTTACTTTATTTATCATCTTAAATATACCCGTTGAATCATTCGAAATCATTATGGATACTCATTAAGCACATATAGCTCTTACAATGCCATATCCTAGATATGGTCTTACATATTCTCACATATCGAGCCGATGCCATGTCCCAGACATGGTCTTACACACTATCTCAAATCAATGCCTTCGTCCCAGACGAGGTCTTACATGAATTCCACTTCACACACTTAGTGCCCACTGACCGATCTCGCACTCATAGTGCTCGGTTAAAGGAATTCGCACACACACAGTGCCTCTAATCATTCACACACATAGTGCTCTTATTCATTCGTTATTACACATTGAAATGACTTAACCAAGTCTATAAACATCATGTATGTACACTTTTAAACATATCATCTCATTTAAATTTGAATTCGTATAGTAATGAACACTTAAACTTTGCTCAAATTACCGGCACGAAGCCTACTAGGCACGAAGGCCCGAATACACGTCACCAGCATGATTGCTCTTCGGGACCTAGCCCGGATATAACACCAGCACAAATGCTCTTCGGGGTTTAGCACGGATATATCACTAGCACGAATGCTCTTCGGAACTTAGTCCGGATACATCACTAGCACGAATGCTCTTTGAGACTTAGCCCGGATACATCACTAGCACGAATGCTCTTCGGGACTTAGCCCGGATACATCACTAGCACGAATGCTCTTTGGGACTTAGCCCGGATACATCACTAGTACGAATGCTCTTCGAGACTTAGCCCGGATACATCACTAGCACGAATGCTCTTCGGGACTTAGCCCGGATACATCACTCTCAATTCTCATGTACATATACACATATAGCAATACACATTAGTATATCATTTACATTACTTGAATACAAACACAACATGCTTATCGACCATTCAACTTCCAGTTCCATAGCCACATACAAAAATAACATTTATAGTCATAACACTCCTTCAAAATTGCATCACTTATACCCTTATAATTCAATCCAAATCGAAATTCAAATACGAGTACATGATACGCACCTGATCAACTTAATAATTCAAGCATATCTAAGTGAAGTTATATCGCAAATTCTCATAGTCAGAAGCTTGCTACAGCTCGGTCAGGATCAAGATTCATTACGTTACAGAAAACACATTTTAATAGACAAAAATCATCACACTATCATTTTATCACTTTATGGCATGTATAAATAGACTCACGCGTGCTACGTTAGTCCTAGAATCGACTAAACCGTAGCTCTGATACCAATAAAATGTAACACCCCAATCCCGTATCCGTCGCCGGAATAGATAAAGGGGCATTACCAGTCTTGAAACTCATATCAGAACAGTAAATTTTTTTTTTGAACATTCCTTTAGATAAGTACTAAAGACAGTCAGGGATACAATTTAAACTTCTATAAGTACACATTCAAAAGATGCCATTTTCGCATGGCTTATATACATTAACCAAAATATCCTCTCACTACTAGTCTAGTCTATACATGCCATAAGATAATCCAAAACGTAGCAGTACCAAACAGTGGATAGTGATAGTGTGACTAGTTGCTGATGATCCCCGAGCCTGTAGCTTCCAAATGAGATCTATAAAACAGAGGAAACAAAGTACACGGAGTAAGCATTACAATGCTTAGTAAGTTTTAAGCAGTGTCAACAGATAACAATCAAATTATAACATAGTTGTTCGTATTTTTATTTCACTCTTCCTTCGGGCATACCATCCCTTTACCGAATATGCACATCTCATCATATATAATAGGCAGATAAATTCTCACTTGATAGTGACCTCTTATGATCATAGGTACATTACATATTTTTTTTCCTGACTTTCCACATTGACCAAATGCACAATAGTCATAGAACAGTCTTATTGCTTTACTCACATGTGCATCACATAACGACCTTGTGATTTAGTCTAAATCAAACTTAAATATAATCTCAAAATACATACCTGACCAACTTAACGCATTGAACGTATTTATTACCAATTGTTACTGTGAAGTTGTATAATCTTACGCTTTACTTGAATCTTTAGCAAAACCTTTAGTTTGGGGCTTACCTAGACAAAATCTCCACACGTAGTCATCGGGTCTTTAGAGCTCGGATATAGTACGAGCACGAAGCCTACGGACATTAATCAGTGATAATATTCTCGCATAAAGCCTGCGGGGTTTTAACCCGGATATAGTACTGACACAAATGCCCTTCGGGACTTATCACATTTATACACTTTGACATCCATCACGTTGGCCACTCGACCCTATCACATATATACACTTTCACATTCATCACATCGGCCATTAGGCCTTATCACATATATACACTTTCACATTCATCACATCGGCCATTAGGCCTTATCACATATATACACTTTCACATTCATCACATCGGCCATTAGGCCTTATCACATATATATACACTTTCACATTCATCACATTGGCCATTCGGCCTTATCACATATATACACTTTCACATTCATCACATCGGCCATTCGGCCTTATCACATGTATACACTTTCACATTCATTACATCGGCCATTAGGCCTTATCACATATATACACTTTCACATTAATCACATCGGCCATTAGGCCTTATCACATATATACACTTTCACATTCATCACATCGGCTATTAGGCCTTATCACATATATACACTTTCACATTCATCACATCGACATATATACACTTTCACATTCATCACATCGGCCATTAGGCCTTATCACATATATATACACTTTCACATTCATCACATTGGCCATTCGGCCTTATCACATATATACACTTTCACATTCATCACATCGGCCATTAGGCCTTATCACATATATACACTTTCACATTTATTCAAATATACTTCACATACCACATATACTATCATGTACAGACTTGGTTTTGGCCGAATCTACATCCATCACTTTCCAATGAATAATTCAATTTTACGCCATACTATCATTTCATATTCGAATACTCATAAACTTACAATATCACGATTTAGAATTCAAGTATGGGTTTAATCAATAGCTTATGAGCAACTAAAACAAGTTTTATCCATGTTTACAACAAAATCACATATTCAATACGAGCTGTTTTCCTGAGCAATGATCACTAAATTATTTATAACTGGAGCTACAAGACTCGAAATCACTTTTCGT
Organism: Gossypium hirsutum; assembly: GCF_007990345.1. Classification (NCBI taxonomy): domain Eukaryota; kingdom Viridiplantae; phylum Streptophyta; class Magnoliopsida; order Malvales; family Malvaceae; genus Gossypium; species Gossypium hirsutum. The sequence continues at coordinate 39,977,110 of NC_053425.1, read as the reverse complement.
TAATGTTCCCTGAATATAGACTCGTATATCTTTCATCCATAAATTTTTCAGAATTTTAGGTTTGGCCAATCAATACCAGATTTTTCTTAAAGTTTCCCCTGTTTCACTGTTTGACTAATCTGACCAGTCTTCACTACGAATCAAAATTCTCATTGTACAGAATTCAAAGTATGTTCTATTTGATTTCATTTGAAACTAGACTCATTAAGGAGTCTAAGCATATAAATTTTATCTTGTAACCATTTTTTTACAAATTATAGTGATTTTCTTAAAACAGAACAGGGGATTTCGGAGTCATTCTGACACCGTCTCACACAACTTTAAATATCTCTTTATAGGAAATTCCTTTGCTTACACGGTCTCTTTTATAAGAAACTAGACTAATTAAGCTTTGATTGTATATTTTATTCAGCCTATAATTCCACACCAAACATTTATAGTGATTTTCTAAAATCACGTTACTGCGGCTGTCCTGAGCAAATTATTACAATTTGCTCTTAAATTTCCAAGTCCAAACACTTAGGAACTTACCATTTGAGTTTAAGACATATCATGGCCACATCATATCTTATTAAATCAACTCATTATATACTATTATAGATGAATTTACTCAACATTTAATCACTTAAAACTTACCTCGGATGTGGTCGAACGATTTCGGCGGCTATTCGATCACTTTTTCCCTTCCCTTATCCAACTTTGGTCCTCTAAGCTCTTGAGCTAATTCAAACAAATTTAACTTATTAAAGTCTCATTATGCTAGCTTATGGCCGAATATGACAAGGAGTTTGATAGGTCATATGGCCACCTATAGCTCAAACACAAAATGGTCATACGCATTTTTAATCACATTGAGCAATTTAATACAATTAATCTAACATTTCCTCATGTGCACCTTTATGACCGAATACATGCAACACCAAGCTATCTATTCATTCATGTATGCATCTTATTTAAGCATGTATATCCACAATTGAATTCATCATATAAATATCTATGATTTCACTCAAATAATCTCATTACAACACACGGTGCTCCAACCATAATTTAAATTCAAAGCTCGGCTAGTACACATATATACACTAGCAATCAATTACTAACATTTTCACTTCATCTTAATAGCTAGCTTAGCAAACCTTAATTTAACACATAATTCATACATATCACATTCCAAGCATTCACTCAATTCTATCACTTAAAACACACACATTACTCAATAACTTCATAGTTCAAATTCGGCAACTACACCACTAATATTCAAAATCATATTCGGCCTTAGTACTCCCTTGTTAGCCGATTTTTCTTCATTTAGCAACTAAAATAATAAACCACAACATTTAAATTCATCTCATTCTTCTCCCATTTGACCGAATGAACATTTATCAAATGAAAATTCAACTAAACAACAACATCTTTCTTTCTAAAATGTATATACACCACACCATCAATTGAAGGTAAATTCATGGTAACATTACTATTGAAAGGTTGCGTTGTGGGCAGCCTAAGAGGACTCGCAACACTTGGCTTAATTGCTGTAACATATCACATTCGGAGGCTGATTCGGACAGCATCAATAATACAATATTTAGACAGCATAAACAGGGCAGCAATTAACAATACCAACAAGGTAAAATTCGGACAGCAATTTGACAGTTTCAACAATTATCAAATAAAAGTTCAAGGAAAACTCACCAAGGTTCCCAACACCGATTCTACCTATTCAATTTGCTCCTCCCCTTTTTAGCCTTCTACTTGAAAATTTCAACTTATAAGCAAACAAATTTCATGGTTTCCCCTACATGCAGCCGGCCTCTCCTCTCTGGCTTCATCTAAAAGAGACAAGGAAGCAAGATAGAAAAATAAAAGTTGAAGTCTTTCTTTCTTCCATTCACGGCAATGGAGGGGGGGGGGCAACCACACACATTTCTTTTGTCATCATTTACCTTCCCATTATTATTTTATCCTTTCTCACATAAACCATTAGCACAACATGTTTTATGACATGTTTTGCCCATCACCCTTTGTCATGGCTGGCCACTAGTAATTAAATGGGGGAAATTGACATGCAAGTCCATCCCTTTGATTACATGCACTAATAGATCCTTATGGATTAACCTATCACATTTCAAAAGTGTCACACATAAGTCCTATTACTAAATTCACATGCAATCGACTAAATCGAAGCTTAAAACTTTCACACATTCATATTCACATATTTTAGACAATAAATATCATATTCAAATAATTTGGTGACTCGGTTTAGCGGTCTCGAAATCGCTTTCTGACTAGGGTCATTTTAGGGCTGTCACAAATATGCCAAACACAACCAAAATTTGAACCACATCATTTAATCAAACCATAAATCCATATTTAACAAATGAACAAGCCATTTTCGCATGGCTTTTAAACATTTATACAAAACAAAATCATATATGTCCATAAGATAATTTAGCCTATACATGCCATAAGTTCGAATTTAACCTTTAAAAGTACCGAGAATAAACGATAGTGCGATTGACTTTACTGACGATCCCTGATCATGTAACGATCTCCAAAAATCTATAAAACAAAGACAAATATATACACACAAAGTAAGCTAACTTAGCTTAGTAAGCCTTAAGCAAATAAACAACTCAAAAGCATTATAAAATCAATTTAATTAAATTAATACATAATTCTTAATTCCATTTAGTATCAAACTTGCAATTTCATAAACATTATATACTTTCATATATAACCTTATCTTGACCGAATATAAAGACATATATCCATCATCAAAAATCATTTAATTTAAAGCCACAATATCATTACATAACCAATTATATATATGTAAATAAAATTTCAATATCACATACTTATTTATTAAATCACATATAGCTTCTTATATACACAAACATCACCATTAGCATCCTTATAACTTATATCACATATCAATAACCAACTTACCTTACTTTCAAGTAGGAAAATAATTTTTACGTACTTGTTCACTTTAACTTGATTTCACATTCATATGTAATTTATCATTTCCTGTTGAACCATTCAGATTTGAATAAGATAGTCGGATAATCACATATGTCATACAATGCCAATGTTCCAGACGTGGTCTTACATGCTATCTCATATCGATGCCACTGTCCCATACAGGGTCTTACTCGAATCTAATACGATGCCGATGTCCCAGACATGGTCTTACTCACATATATCGATGCCAATGTCCCAGACGTGGTCTTACACGAAAACACATATATCGATGCCAACGTCCCAAAAATGGTCTTACTCGAAAATACATATCAAAATCATATGGTTCAAACGGGCTTTCGGACGTTGTAACTTAATCGAATCAAGCTTTTACATATAACTTCCAAATATATTCAAATTCGGCTTTCGTGTATATATTTTTACACAATTCAATTCAGCATATAAATCTAGTATTTATTCAAAGTTAACAACATTTATTTGCTTATAAAATTACCTCGAACGATAAAAAATCGGAACGGGACAGCTAGTCTACAACTTTCGTTTTCCCCCGATCCAAATATGATTTCTTTGGTTCTTGATCTAAACATATTCAAATTAAGCTCATTCAAGCATATTTTCATTCAATTTAATCCAAATACACAGAAATAGGTGAATTACCATTTTACCCCTGACATTTACTCTTTTACAATTTAGTCCCTATTGCACAAAACAAAAAATATGCAAAATCTCAATATACCCATGTTTTGCTGAATGTTCCTAGTGTTCATACTAGTCCATAAATTTCATTTATTTCACATTTTTGTCCCTCAAATTATTATTTTTTCAATTTAGTCCTAATTACTTAAAATCATCAAAAACTCCAATACAAAACATATTAATCTAAAACATATCTTCCATATTTCATCATCAAATAATAAAAATCACAAGCTCTCATCAATGGCATAACTTAAAATATTCATCAAAATCAAAAATTCAAGCATGGGTCGGATAGTACTCGAAGCAACGATCTCAAAAACGTAAAAATGATCAAAAATCAAACCCAAACTAACCTCAAATCAAGCTTGAGAATGGCCGAATGTCACAAAGTTTTTGTTTCTTTTTCTTTTATTTAGTTTCAGTGATGAGATAATGAAATGAATATAAATTTATTTTATGTTTTATTATAATATATGTTAACTTATAACTTAATTACTTATTTATCCTTTATAATAAAATATGAAACAATTATAAACATGGGCACTACCATCCATCACCAATTTTTATGGTTTATTTAAAACATAAATACTCCAATTTAAAAAGCCATTAACAATTCAGGCCTTATGCTTTAAACTGTCAAGTTTTCAATTTACGCGATTAAGTCCTTCTTTATTAAATTAAGCATACAAACGATCAATTTTTCATACGAAACTTTCACACATGCAAATTCACATATAATAAACACAAAAAATAAGATTTAAATATTTTTCAGACTCAGATTCGTGGTCCTGAAACCATCGTTCCGACTAGGGTCTAAATCGGGCTGTTACAACTCTCCCCCTTAGGGATTTTCATCCCCAAAAATCTTACCAGTGAATAGGTTCAAATAGCATTCTCTCATTGCATATTCTGGCTCCCACGTTGCTTCCTCAACTTCGTGTTTATGCCACAATACTTTAACCAATGAAAATTTCTTATTTCACAACTCTTTAATTTCACGAGTTAAAATGTGAATCAGTTATTCTTCGTACGTCATATCGGGCTTAATTTCAATCTCAGATGGACTAATCACATGTGAGGGATCATATCGATATCTACGAAGCATCAAAACATGGAATACATCGTGGATCTTTTCTAACTCAAGTGGAAATAATAATCTGTAAGCAACCAGTCCAATACGTTCTATAATCTCATACGGCCCAAAGAATCTCGGACTCACTTTGCCTTTACGACCAAATCTGAGTATTTTCTTCCACAGTGAGACTTTCAAAAAGACTTTATCTCCTATCTGAAACTCTATATCTTTACGTTTCAAGTCCGCATATGATTTCTGACGATCTGATTCTACTTTCAGACTTTCACGGATCAGTTTCACTTTCTGTTCAGCTTCTCTGATCAAATCGACCCCGTGTATCTTATTTTCACTTAGCTTAGTCCAATACAATGGTGTACGACATTTATGACCATACAAAGCCTCGTAAGGAGCCATTTTGATACTCGAATGAAAACTATTATTATATGCAAATTCAATCAGAGGTAGGTATCGTTCACACGTACCTTTAAACTCGAGAATGCAGCATCTTAACATATCCTCAAGTACTTGAAAGATTAGTTCTAACTGATCGTCTATTTCCAGATGGAAAGCAATGCTGAAATGTAATTTCATACCTAATGCATCTTGCAGTTTCTTCCAAACCGCGATGTAAACCTCAGATCTCTATCCGAAACAATAGATATAGGCACACCATGTAACCTCACAATCTGAGAAACATACAATTCAGCCAGCTTATCAAGTGAGTAATCTATACGAATCGGAACAAAGTGAGCAGATTTAGTCAATCTATCTACAATAACCTAGATTGCATCTTTCTTACTCGATGTCAATGGTAAACCAGATACAAAATCCATCGTGACTCTAGTCCATTTCCATTCAGGTATCATAATCTGCTGAACCAATCCAGAAGGTACCTAATGCTCGGCTTTTACTTGCTGACAAACTAAACATTTTGAAACATAGTAAAAAATGTCTCATTTTATACCGTGCCACCAGTAAAGCTATTTAAGATCATTATACATCTTCGTACTACCCGGGTGAACAGATAGTCGACTGTTATGAGCTTCGTTCAAAATCATCTGTATCAACTCTATAGTTCTTGGAACATATATTCGATTTTTGAACCGCAAGCATCCCTCGGCATCCACTTGAAATTCTGAATCAACATTCGAATCACATTGAGCTCGTTTTACTATCAAATCATTATGGACCTTCTGAGCTTCGTAAATCTGCTGAATAAATAACAATCTTACTTTTAACTCGGTTATTATCGAACCATCATCAGACATAGCCATATGTGCATTCATTGCATGCAAAGAAAATAATGATTTTTGACTTAGAGCATCAGCAACTACATTAGCCTTTCCTGGATGATAATCAATCACAAGGTCGTAGTCTTTTAGCAATTCTAACCATCGGCGTTGTCTCAAATTCTAGTATTTTTGAGTCATCAAGTATTTCAGGCTTTTGTGATCACAATAAACATGACATTTTTCACCGAACAGATAGTGACGCCAAATTTTTAATGCAAACATGATAGTTGCCAATTCTAGGTCGTGTGTCGGGTAGTTCTTTTCGTGTGGCTTCAACTGTCTCGAGCCATAAGCTATAACTTTGCCTTCCTGCATCAAAACACAGTCCAAAGCATTTAAAGAAGCATCACTATAAATAACAAATTCTTTACCCGATTCTGGCCGAACTAGCACTGAAGCTTCTGTCAAAAGGGCTTTCAACTGATCAAAACTTTTTTGGCACTTTTCTGACCATTCGAATTTAACAACTTTCTGTAATAGCTTCGTCATCGGGGTTGCAATCATAGAGAAACCTTTCACGAACTATCTATAGTAACCAGCAAGTCCCTGAAAACTTCAAACTTCATAAACGTTTCTCAGAAATTTCCAATCAAGTATGGCTAAAATTTTGCTCGGATCCACCCGAATACCCGATGCTGATACAACATGGCCCAAAAATTTGACTTCGCTCAACCAGAACTCACATTTATTGAACTTCGCATACAACTTCTTATCTCGCAAAGTCTGTAACACAAGTCTCAAATGTTCGACATGTTCCATTTCATCATGGGAGTAAATCAAAATGTCATCTATGAACACAACTACAAACCAACCTAGATACTGTCTAAAGATCCGATTCATCAAATCCATAAAAACAACAGGTGCATTAGTAAGTCAAAAAGGCATGACTAAAAACTCATAGTGTCCCTACCTCGTTCAGAAAGTAGTCTTTGGCACATCAAAATCTTTAACTCACAACTAATAATAGCCTGACCTCAAATCTATCTTTGAAAACACTTTAGCCCCTTTCAGCTGATCAAACAAATCATCAATCTGTGGCAACGGATACTTATTCTTTACAGTCACCTTATTGAGCTGTCTATAATCGATACACATTCTCATAGTTCCGTCTTTCTTTTTCACAAATAAAATTGGTGCACCCCAAGGAGAGAAACTCGATCGCACAAAACCTCTATCTGTCAACTCCTGCAACTGAGCTTTCAATTCTTTTAATTCAGTAGGTGTCATTCTATATGGACCTATCGATATCGAAGTAGTCCCCGACACTAATTCAATACTTAACTCAACCTCTTCAATAGGTGGCAAACCCGGTAATTCTTCAGGAAACACATCCGGATACTCACACACAATAGGTACTGATTCAATCTTTCTTTCGGATACTTTACTGTCAAGCACATATGCAAAGTAAGCTTCATAACCTTTTCTTACATATTTTTGAGCTAACATCAAGGAAATCACTGTCAATAAACCATTCAGATCATTAGATTCAATCCGAATAATCTCATCATTCTGGCACCGTAAATCAATAGTATTTCTCTTGTAATTTACAATAGCATCATGCAAAGTCAACCAATCTATACCCAAATTTATGTCAAACTCATCAAATGGAAACAACATTAGATCAGCCGGAAAACATGAATCTCGAATCATCAGGGGGCAATTCTTATACACTTTATCAACTATAACGCACCAACCCAAGGGGTTCGATACTCTAATCACAAACTCAGTAGACTCGACATGCAAAGTCTTACTAAATACTAAAGTCTCACACACATATCGATGAGTCGAACCAGGATCAATCAATTCAATTACACTAGTATCATAGAGAGTGAATATACCAGTAATAACATCTGTGGATAAGGCCTCCTCACGTGCGCGAGTAGCATAGGCTCTGGCAGGTGCACGAGCCTTGGGTCTAACTATTGTATCTTTTGTCCCTCTCTGACTACCACTCACATTACTCGTATTTTAAGGTCGTCTACCTCGTCCTACAGTGTTACCCGATCTCGTATTCTGTACTAGATTTTGTTCAGCTAATTCAGGGTATTCACGAACAAAATGATACATCGATCCGCATTTAAAATAGGCTCGATCATGCAATCTACAACTGTCGGGATGTCGTTTATTGCAATGTTTACATACGGGTTGATAAGATCTGACTTTACCGACACTAGCTACTGAGGTAGCTCTCGAGCTCACAGGTGGTCTATCCCAATCCCATCGTGAATAACCTGAAGTAGCCTTAGAATGGCTAGAATCATCTCAAAACTTCTTTGGTGTCGACTGATATGACTTGATGATCTCTTTCGTGCATCTCTAGCTTCAAAATCAACTTTTGTTTTCTCTTTCCCGAGCTCTTCAGCTTTGCAGGCTCTCTCAACCAGCACTACAAACTCTTTTACCTCAAGTATGCCAACAAGAAGTTTAATGTCTTTATTCAAATCTTCTTCAAATCTTTTACATATGGTAGCTTCGGTTGAAACACATTCACGAGCATATCGACTGGGTCTCACAAATTTCTGCACATATTCTATTACAGTCATGCGACCCTGTTTTAATTCGAGAAATTCCTTGCGCTTCTGGTCAATGAATCTCTAACTGATATATTTCTTACAAAACTCATTCTGAAAGAAGTCCCAGCTCACCCGTTCTTTCGGAACCACTGATACTAGTGTAGTCCACTAGTGATATGCAGTGTCTCATAGTAAAGATATGGCACATTTTGAACACTCATCTAGGGTACAAGGCAACTCATCAAACACATGGATAGTATTATCAAGCCAGAATTCAACTTGATCAGCATCATTATCATCAGAAGCTTTGAACTCTTCGGCCCCTTGTTTTCTAATTTTGTCAAAAGGTGGCTAAAGCAATCTCAACGGATCACTCACTTGAGGTATAGTAGGTATCGAAGATGGATTAGTCAGGGGTGGAGGTTGTTGTGCAGCTGGGTTAGTCTGGATATATTGAGTAAACTATTCGTTCATCATTTGGTACAAGGCTTGCTTAACCTCTCCCTCTTGGTTACTCGAGGTCAGTCGAAACTCAACTGGCGTTGTCTCTTGCGTGGGAGCAGGCACTACAATTTCATTATCATCAGCTACAGCTCTGTCGGGATCTATTTACTATATGAAAGTACATTTTCAAATGTCTGAAGTCATCACACTATCGCACTATATAATATGGCATGTATAGCTAGACTCATACGCACTACGTTAGTCCTAGAATCAACTAAACTTTAGCTCTGATACCAAACAAATGTACCACCCTAACCCGTATCCATCGCCAGAATGGGTTACAGGATATTACTAGAAAAGACATAGCTTTTAGGCAATCATAAACATACTCAAACACGTAATTCAAATTCAAATCATTAATAAACTTAAATACTCAATTTCAGCTTTTTAAGAAACAATTTAAAACATATTAATCAACTTGTATATAAAATTAAATCGTAAACAAATAATGTCGACTATAACCTTTTTTTTACACAAAACATATGCGCATATCAAAATCCTTATAAAATAATTTGTATCAATTATTACAAGCATGAAATATCAGAGAGCACAAAAACCAAATTAGCATGCAAACCATTAAAATCCTATAAAATTAAAATCACTATTCATTTGGCACTTTTATAAGCATTAGCCAAATATGATCATGCCTAATATGTGTGTTTCATTCAATGACCATTTCTTTACTAAACAAATTTCTATTATTCAATTAGCAAATATCACCTGACAAATAATAACCAAATTTCCATACTAATTGTCGAATACCAACATTCATGATATATATAATTATAACATTGCACATAACTTGACCAAATCAACTTTTAAATGTATAATTCATTGACACAAGTTAACCAAATATTTATCAAAATCTATTCCATTTCAATAAGCAAACCGAATCACCAATCTATATACAAGTGTTAACCACAATAAGCGATACACCTTTCCAAACATATCAAATCATATACATTTATAAGTCCAATTCACATATCAAATATCAAATATATATATAAATATCACTCAAGACAAACAATATTTATACCACATCTCATAATCAAATTCAAAAGCCATTCATATTTCACCAACCACTACAAGCAAAAATCACATCTACCAATACACATATATATATCGTAACCGAATATGCCAAACACAACCAAAATTTCAACCACATCATTTAATCAAACCATAAATCCATATTTAACAAATGAACAAGCCATTTTCGCATGGCTTTTAAACATTTATACATATCAAAATCATATATGTCCATAAGATAATTTAGCCTATACATGCCATAAGTTCGAATTTAAAACCTTTAAAAGTACCGAGAGTAAACGATAGTGCAATTAACTTTGCTGATGATCCCCAAGCATGTAATGATCTCCAAAAACTATAAAAAAAGAGACAAATATATACACACAAAGTAAGCTAACTTAGCTTAGTAAGCCTTAAGGATATAAACAACTCAAAAGCATTGTGAAATCAATTTAACTAAATTAATACATAATTCTTAATTCCATTTAGTATCAAACTTGCAATTTCATAAACATTATATACTTTCATATATAACCTTATCTTGACCGAATATAAAGACATATATCCATCATCAAAGTTCATTTAATTCAAAGCCACAATATCATTACATAACCGATTATATATATATCAGTAAAATTTCAATATCACATACTTATTCATTAAATCACATATAGCCTCTTATATACACAAACATCACCATTAGCATCCTTATAACTTATATCACATAGCAATAATCAACTTACTTTACTTTCAAGTAGGCAAATAATTTTTACGTACCTGTTCACTTTAACTTGATTTCACATTCATACGTAATTTATCACGCAACAGCCCAATTTAGACCCTATTCGGAACGGTGGTTTCGAGACCACGAATCCGAGTCAAAAAAATATTTTAAAATTATTTTATGTGTTTATTATGTATGAATTTATATCTGTGAAATTTTCGTGTTTTAATTTTTTCGTTTGAGTGCCCGATTTAATAAAAGGGCCTAATCGCATAAAATGTAAAATTTGAATACTAATTGTTAAAGTTCCTAATTACTTTGTTCTTTTAATGTGGGGTATTTATAATGAAATTATACCATTGAAAGTGGCATGGACACATTCAGTCACTAATTAGTGGGTGGAAATAATATTATAATGATTAAAGTTATAATATAAGTAATAATATGTATATATTAAAACATAAAATAAAAACAACCATGCATGTTCTTTATTATTGCCGAAAACAAAAAAAATAAGAAAGAAAAGAAATCTTTAAGGGTTCGGAAACTTTCTAAGCTCAATCAAGGTATGTAATTAGCTCAGTTTTTGATAATTTTTACGTTTTTGATATCGCTGCTAAGTTATCTACAAGACCCATGCTTGAATTTTTTATTTTCGTGAATATTTTGAGTTATGCCTTTGTTGAAAGCTTTTGATTTTTGTTTTTTGATGGTATAAAATAAAAGATATGTGATAGATTAACATGTTTTATATTGGAATTTTTGATGATTTTGAGTAATTAGGACTAAATTGAAAAAATAATAAATTGAGGGACTAAAATGTGAAATAAATGAAATATATGGACTTATATGAACATGGATAAAATTCGACCTAACATGGGTGTATTCAAATTTTGAATATTTTGAGTTTTGTGAAATAGGGACTAAATTGTGAAAAATGTGAAATGTTAGGGGCAAAAGTGTAATTTACCCATTTATGTGTTCATGGATGAATTTGATTGAATATTTGATTAAATAAGTTTAATTTATATTAATTTAGATCAAAAAAAGAGAAAATTGGATTTGGATCGGGGGAAAGCTAAAGTTGTCGACTAACCGTCCCGTTCCGTTTTACATCGTCTGAGGTAAGTTTATAAGCAAATAGATGTACTTAATTTTAATTAAATGCAAATTATATTTGCTGAAATGAAATGTAAGAATATATATATATGCAAATGCCAAATGTGTACAAGCTTGGTAACCATGTTCATGTATTCGTTTCGACCAAGTTACGATGTCCGAAAGCCTCATATGAACCGTAGGAATAGCTGGGATACATATGTCATGACATAGGATTCCAATATGTGATGTGCGAGTAAGACCATGGCATCGATATGTGACTCCGATATATATGTGTGAGTAAGACCCTGTTTGGGACAGTGGCATCGATATGTGATTACATGTAAGACCACGTCTTGGACGTTGGCATTGTATTATGTGTGAATATCCGAGTGTCCTATCCAATTCCCAATGGTTCATCAGGCAAAGATAAGTTTTGATCGAATGTGTAAAACGAACTAAATAGCCAGGTATGAATCAGCTTGTTGTCTACTTAAAATAAGGTAAGTAAGTAACTTAATACTTGTTACAAATTATGTGTATTGCAAATGAATGATAAATGTGAACTAGGTAAGTGTATTCAGCCTTGTGAATATTACTGAAATGAGTCTTAATTATTTGCATGTATGATTAGATGTATTCGGCTACATAACTAGTATATGTATATGAAGTTATATTTTAATACATGAGCTTATACATTTGAGTATATGTGGACTAGGTTTTATAACGACTATTTGGCCTTGGAAGTTGAATGATAATATGTTAATTTGGCTATGTAAGCATTCGACCAAGGTGACATTTATTGAATAAGGATATATATATAATAATTATGAACTTTATATGTTGGAACTAAATGTGATATTGATAATATAATTTGGTTTAGTTTAATTACGTTGATAATATCATTGGGTTGTTTATTTGCTTATGGCTTACTAAGCTATAAAAGCTTACTCTGTGTGTATGTGTGATTTTATTTTATAGATTTTGGATCAAGTTACGAGCTCGAGGATCGTCAGCAAAGTCTATCACACTATCGACTATTTTTGGTACATTATAAGTTTAAACTTGGATCTATGGCATGTATAAGCTAGGTTATATATTTGGATAGGTATAATGCGTGTATATACTAAGCCATGCGAAAACGGCTAATATGATAAGTTAATATATGAATTTAGTCATGATAATATATGTTATATGCATGGTATATGATTGATGGTTTTGGATGTGATTTGGTTGAATCGGTATTTGTATATACATAATTATAAAATATATTTGTTAGGTTATTCATGATAAAAATGACATGCATATGTTTTGCATTAGATATTAATAGTTATTTTAGATTGATGAGTGAATTCGGATAAATGTTGGATTTGGATAATGAATATGTTTCATTAATGATTCAGCACTTCCATATGTATGTTTTTAGGCATACATATATATATATAGGTATGTGTGAGGTGTTTGATATATTTGTTAAGTTATATGTTTAATGAATGACTTTAGTTGATCATGTCTAAAAGTAATGTGTATTTTATTAACATAATAAATTTGTATGAAATGTATGACATCATGAATAGATGAATTCGGTAACTAAGATTGAAAATGGATTAATGTGTGATATTCGGTACATGTTTTACTTAAGTCATGTGATAATTTTTCCATATAGGTAAATTAGTTATTTGGTTGATCGTAGTACTGACACAAACCTTGATATATAATTTGACTTGTAAAATTTGCTTGGAAATTGGTAAATGGCATGTATGTATATTCGGCTAATGATATATATATTTATATATTTATACTTTTGCATATGATAAATTTTGATATGTTTTATTATCAAAATTGGTATATTAAGACGGTCTAGTATTGAAATGAGTTGATAATGAAATATATATATATTTGAATAGGATTTATTATTTGCATTCATTTATGATAACGAAGTATGTGTTTATATAGATGTGTGTAAGTCATGGTTGTTAACATATTGAAATAGACAAGTAGAGTTGACTTGGTTTATTAATTAGATTTATTAAAAAGTTATATTTGTGATTCGACAATTGTATTTTAAATTATGTGCAACAAATTAGTAAGTAGATAAATTATTTCACATGTAAATCATTCAAATGCTATAAATATTAAGTTGTTTATATGATTTTAATATGAAATGAACACAATGGATTATGAGTTGAGCATTTAATTTCTATGATTATATGTTTGTATTGAGTAACAGTTATTTGAATAATTGCAAATATGGTATAATTGAAACATGTTAGTTAGGTTTAAAAAAATTATTAGATGATTTACTCTGTAATGAAAGTTTGTTCTGAACTGTCTATGTCGGTAATGCCTCATAATTCAATTCTGACGACGGATACAGGTTAGGGGTGTTACATTTGATTGGTATTAGAGCTATGGTTTAGTCGATTCTAGGACTAACGTAGCGTGTGTGAGTCTAGCTAAACATGCCATATTATTTACTGTGATAGTGTGATGACTTCTGACATTTGAAAATGTGTTTTTGTATAGTAAATGGATCCTGATAGAGCCGTAGCGAATGATGTCGAGAGTATAACGCCTACTCCTGCGCAAGGGACAGGGCCGGTTGATTCTCGATCGACTTTAAGTAACCAAGAGGGAGAGGCTAAACAAGCCTTTTACCAAATGATGAACGACTAGTTTACTTAGTTTATCCGAACTAATCCGGCTACACAACAAACTCCACCCCGACTAATCCTTATTCGATATTTGTTATACCTCAAGTAAGTGATCCATTGAGATTACATAAGCCCCCTGTTGATAAAATCAGAAAACACCGGGCTGAAGAATTCAAAGCTACTGATGATGATGATGCTGACAAGCTGAATTCTGGCTTGATAATACTATCCGCATGTTTGATGAGCTATCTTGTACCCCGGATGAATGTTTGAAAAGTGCCATATCTTTGCTACGAGACATCGCATATCACTGGTGGAATACACTGGTTTCGGTGGTTCCGAAAGAACAGGTGACCTGGGAGTTCTTTCAGATTGAGTTCCATAAGAAATACATCAACCAAAGATTTATCGATCAGAGCTACAAAGAATTTCTGGAATTGAAATAGGGTCGCATAACTGTGACAGAATATGAATGAAAATTCGTGAGACTTAGTAGATATGCCCGAGAGTGTGTTTCAATTGAAGCTATAATGTAAAAGATTCGAAGATAGGTTGAATAAAGACATTAAACTGCTTGTTGGCATACTTGAAATAAAAGAGTTCGTAGTACTGATTGAACGAGCATGCAAAACCGGAGAGCTCGGGAAAGAAAAAAGAAAAGCTAACATTGAAGCTAGAGATTCACGTAAGAAATCATCAAGTAAGTCTTTTCAGTTAGCATCAAAGTGATTCTGACATGATTCTAGCCGTTCAAAGGCTACTACAGGTTATACTAAACATGATCGGGATAGACCACCTGAAAATTCGAAAGCTACCTCAGTATCTAGTGTTGGTAATGTTAAATCAAATCAACCAGAGTGCAAACATTATGGTAAACGACATCCCAGCAGTTGCAGATTATACGATCGGGCCTGTTTTAGATGTGGATCGATGGATCACTTCATCCGTGAATGTCTTAAGTTGGTCGAGCAAGATATAGTAAAAAATACGAGATCGGGTAACATTGGAGCTCGAGGTAGACCACCTAGAAATACTGGTAATGTGAGTAGCAGTCAGAAAGGAACTAAAGACATAGCAATTCAATTTGAGGCTCGCGCATCTGCCAGAGCTTATGCTATACGCGCACTCAAGGAGGCTTCATCTCCAGATGTTATTACTGGTACATTCACTCTCTATAATACTAGTGTAATAGCATTGATTGATCCTGATTTGACTCATTCTTATATGTGTGAGACTTTAGTATTCAATAAAACTTTGCCTGTTGAGTCTACTGAGTTTGTTATTAGAGTAATGAACCCCTTGGGCCGATGTGTTATGGTTGACAAAGTGTGTAAGAATTGTCCTTTGATGATTCGAGATTCGTGTTTTTTGGCTGATTCGATGTTGTTGCCATTTGACGAGTTTGATATAATTCTAGGTATGGACTAGTTGACTTTGCACGATGCTATCGTAAATTGCAAAAGAAAGACTATTGATTTATGGTGCCAGAATGATGAGATTGTTCGGATTGAATCTAATGATCTGAATGGTTTACCGGTAGTGAAATCTTCGATGTTAGCTCAAAAGTATGTGAGAAAGGGTTGTGAAGCTTGCTTTCAATATGTGCTTGATAGTAAAGTGATCGAAAGAAAGATAGAATCAGTACTAGTTGTGTGCGAGTATCCAGATATGTTTCCTAAAGAATTACCGAGTTTGCCACCTATTCGAGAAGTAGAGTTTGTTATTAAGTTAGTATCGGGGACGTCTCCGATTTCGGTAGCTCCGTACAGAATGGCACTTGTTGAATTAAAAGAATTGAAAGCTCAGTTGCAAGAGTTGACAGATAGCGGTTTCGCGCGACCGAGTTTCTCTCCCTGGGGTGCACCAGTTTTATTTGTGAAAAAGAAAGACGAAACTATGAGAATGTGTATCGACTACAGACAGCTCAATAAGATGACTATAAAGAATAAATATCCATTGCCATGTATTGATGACCTGTTCAATCAGTTGAAAGGAGCTACAGTGTTTTCGAAGATAGATTTGAGATCAGGCTACTATCAATTGCAAGTTAAAGACTCCGATGTGCCAAAGACTTCTTTCCGAACGAGGTATGAACATTATGAGTTTCTGGTTATGCCTTCCGGACTTACTAATGCACTTGTTGTTTCCATGGATTTGATGAACCGGATCTTCAGACAGTATCTGGATCGATTTGTGGTTGTGTTTATAGATGACATATTGATCTACTCCCGTGATGAAACTAAGCATGCCGAACATCTGAGACTTATGTTACAGACTTTACAAGATAAATAGTTATATGCAAAGTTCAGTAAATATGAGTTCTGGTTACGCGAAGTTAGTTTTCTAGGCCATGTTGTATCAGTATCGGGTATTAGGGTTGATCCGAATAAAATTTCAGCTATACTTGACTGGAAACCTCCGAGAAATGTTTTCAAAGTCTGAAGTTTTTTTGGACTTTCTAGTTATTATAGACAGTTTGTAAAAGGTTTTTCTATGATGGCAACCTCGATGACGAAGCTATTACAAAAAGATGTTAAGTTTGAGTGGTCAGAAAAGTGCTAGAAAAGTTTTGATCAGTTGAAATCCCTTTTGACAAAAGCTCCAGTGCTAGTTCAGCCAGAATCGGGTAAAGCATTTGTTATCTTTAGTGATGCATCTTTAAATGCTTTGGGCTGTGTTTTGATGCAAGAAGGAAAAGTTATAGCTTATGCCTCGAGAGAGTTAAAGCCGTATGAAAAGAATTATCCGACACACGACTTAGAGTTAGCAGCTATTGTGTTTGCATTGAAGATATGGCGCCACTATTTGTTTGGTGAGAAATGTCATGTTTATTCTTATCACAAAAGCCTAAAATACTTGATGACTTAAAAAGATCTAAATTTGAGATAGCGACGATGGTTAGAGTTGTTAAAAGACTATGAGCTTATGATTGATTACCATCCAGGAAAGGCTAATGTTGTTGTTGATGCTCTAAGTCAAAAATCACTATTTGCTTTGTGTGCAATGAATGAACATACGGCTATGTCTGATGATGGTTCGATAATAGCTGAATTAAAAGCAAGATCGTTATTTGTTCAACAAATTTGTGATGCTCAGAAAATTGATAATAATTTGTTAACAAAACCGGCTCAATGTAATTCGAATATTAATTCAAAGTTCAAAATTGATATTGAGGGTTGTTTGAGGTTTAGAAACCAAATATGTGTTTCGAGAAATCTAGAGTTAATTCAGATGATTTTAAACGAAGTTGGTTATCTGTTCACTCGGGTAGTACGAAGATCTATAATGATCTGAAACAGCTTTACTAGTGGCATGGTATGAAACGAGATAATTTTGACTTTGTTTCAAAATGTTTAGTTTGTCAACAAGTAAAAGCTGAGAACCAGGTATCTTCTGGATTACTTAAGCCGATCATGATACCTGTGTGGAAATGGGATAGAATCACTATGGATTTTGTATCTGGTTTACCGTTGACACCGAGCAAGAAAGATGCAATCTGGGTTATTGTGGATAGATTGACTAAATCGACTCATTTTGTTCCGATTCGCAAAGATTACTTGCTTGATAAGCTAGCTGAATTGTATGTTTCGCAGATTGTGAGATTACATGGAGTACCTATTTCTATTGTTTCGGATAGAGATCTAAGGTTTACATCGCGATTTTGGAAGAAATTGCAAGATGCATTAGGTACAAAATTACATTTCAGCACTGCTTTCCATCAACAAACATATGGTCAGTCCGAACGAATCATTTAGATACTTAAGGATACCTTGAGATGTTGCATTCTTGAGTTTGAAGGTACGTGGGAACGATACTTACCTCTGATTGAATTTGTGTACAATAATAGCTTTCAATCAAGTAACAAAATGGCACCTTATAAGGCTTTGTACGGTCGTAAATGTCGTACACCATTGTATTGGACTGAACTTAGTGAAAACAAGATACACGGGGTTAATTTGATCAGAGAGACTGAACAGAAAGTAAAAGTGATCCGTGAAAGTCTGAAAATAGCGTCAGATTGTCAGAAATCATATGTAGACTTGAAACGAAAACATATAGAGTTTCAGATCAGAGATAAAGTATTTTTGAAAGTTTCACTACGGAAGAAAATACTCAGATTCAGGCGTAAAGGCAAATTGAGTCTAAGATTTATTGGGCCGTATGAGATTATAAAGCATATTGGGCTGGTTGCTTATAGACTGTTGTTGCCACCTGAGCTAGAAAAGATCCACAATGTATTCCATGTTTCGATACTTTGTAGATATCGATCTGATCCTTTACATGTGATTAGTCAGTCAGAGATTGAGAATATGACATATGAAGAATAACCGATTCGCATTTTGGCTCGCGAAGTTAAAGAACTGCAAAATAAGAAAATTTTGTTGGTTAAAGTATTGTGGCATAAACACGGAGTTGAGGAAGCAACGTGGGAGCCAGAGGATGCAATGAAAGTGCGTTATCAGAACCTATTTACCGATAAGATTTTTGGGGACGAAAATCCTTAAGGGGGGAGAGTTGTAATAGCCCAATTTAGACCCTATTCGGAATGGTGGCTTTGGGACCATGAATCCGAGTCAAAAAAATATTTTAAAATTATTTTTTGTGTTTAATATGTATGAACTTATATCTGTGAAATTTTTGTGTTTTAATTTTGTCATTTGAGTGCCCGATTTAATAAAAGGGCTTAACCGCATAAAATGTAAAATTTGCATACTAATTGTTAAAGTGCCTAATTGCTTTGTTCTTTTAATGTGGGGTATTTATAATGCAATTATACCACTGAAATTGGCATGGACACATTCGGTCACTAGTTAGTGGGTGGAAATAATATTATAATGATTAAAGTTACAATATAAGTAATAATATATATTAAAACATAAAATAAAAACAACCATGCATGTTCTTTGTTATTGCTAAAACTAAAGAAAATAAGAAAAAAAAAGAAAGCTTTAAGGGTTTTGCAACTTGCTAAGCTCAATCAAGGTATGTAATTAGCTCAGTTTTTGATAATTTTTACGTTTTTGAGATCGTTGCTAAGTTATCTACAAAACCCATGCTTGAATTTTTTATTTTCGTGAATATTTTGAGTTATGCCATTGTTGAAAGCTTGTGACTTGTTTTGTTTGATGGTAGAAAAAAAAGATATGTGATAGATTAACATGTTTTGTATTGGAATTTTTTATGATTTTGAGTAATTAGGACTAAATTGCAAAAAAAAATTGAGGGACTAAAATGTGAAATAAATGAAATATATGGACTCATATGAACATGGGTAAAATTCGGCCTAACATGGGTGTATTCAAATTTTGAATATTTTGAGTTTTGTGGAATAGGGAGTAAACTGTGAAAAATGTGAAATGTCAAGGGCAAAAGTGTAATTTACCCATTTATGTGTTTATGGATGAATTTGATTGATTATTTGATTAGATAAGTTTAATTTATATTAATTTAGATCAAGAAAAAAGAAAATCGAATTTGGATCGGGGGAAAACTAAAGTTGTCGAGTAATCGTCCCGTTCCATTTTACATCGTTCGAGGTAAGTTATAAGCAAATAGACGTACTTAATTTTAATTAAATGTAAATTATATGTGCTGAAATGAAATGTAAGAATATATATATGCAAATGCCAAATGTGTACAAGCTTGGTAACAATGTTCATGTATTCGTTTCGACTGAGGTACGACGTCCGAAAGCCCCGTATGAACCTTAGGAATAGCTGGGAGACATATGTCATGACATAGGATTCCAATATGTGATGTGCGAGTGTGACACCCCTAATTTGACCCTAGTCGAAAAGTGGTTTCGGGACCACAAAATCGAGTCATAAAAATAATTAACCGTCATAGTTGATGCTTATTATATGTATATATGCATGTGTGAAAATTTCATGTTTGAATTTTGTTAATTGTAAGTGAATTTTATTAAATAGGACTTATGTGAGAAAATTTAGAAATGTGCTAGGTAAATGTAAAGTGACCTATTAATGCATGTTATGAAAATGATGGGTTTGCATGTCAAATTACCCAAAATTAGAGCTAGTGGCTGGCCATGCTATGGGGTGAAACATGTTGGAAACATGTTGTGTTAGTGTGTTATGTTAGAAAGAATAAAATAAGAGGTTAGTAATAAACTAATGAAAAGAGAGGGGCGATGAAAACAAAGTTGTCTCATCCATGCCCCCCTCTATTGCCGTGAATTGAAGGAAGAAAACAAAAGAAAAGAAAAAAAAATGTTCATCTTCTTCTCCTACCTCTCTCAAGTCGAAACTAACCAAGAAATGGAAGAAAGCACACCTAAGGCATTCGGCCATCTTGTGTGGGGAATTAAGGTATGATATCATGTGATTCTTTTGGAATTTTTGTGAAGTTGAGTTTGTTTTGGTGCTCATAACATGACCCATGTATTAATTTTTGAGTTTGTGTTGCAAGAAACATTTGGTTATATCCTTATATGTCAAATTGATGATAAATTTTTGATATTTGGTGAATGAATATGGGTTTCGGTCATGGTAGATAACAAAGAATGTGGTTGTTGTTCTTGTTAATTTGGATGAATTTTTGGTGGATAGGTGCTTGAATCAAACAAATGATCATGTGTGTACACTAGGTGCTAGTTGAGAAGAATCGATCACTATATTGGAGGCCATTGCCGAATATGAATTTAGTTATTGAGAGTGATGGATGTGTTTTGAGTTGATGGAATAAAAGAATGCTTAAAGATGTGTCACAACAAATTATATGTTAAGCTAAGGTTGTTAAATTATCAATCTTTCTTCCTACCCGAATATGTGTTTATAAAGTTGAGTTGTTAAATAGATTTTGAAGTTAGCCCATGTATTTATTTTTGAATTTAAGAAGAACAATACATTCGACTATGCTTTGATGTGAATGAATTGTTGTTATGTGAATAAATATTTGTTTGATGATATATATATATGTATTCGGCAATGGGATAAAATGTGTATTAAGGTAAGTTTCATGGTGATTATGCTTGTGATGTTGGGTTAATATTCGGCATTGAGTAATGTGGGGTAAGGTGATTAATCAGCTATGAAATTAGCTAAATTGAATAGGTATGTTTAATGATATGCTTAGTATAATGTATGATCTTATAACTCGGTTTGGTATTGAGATAAAGGTTAGATGTATGATTGGATTTTGGTATGTGCTAAATTGGTTAATCAAATATTAAATTATATGTGATTGCCAAATGTGATTGTTAAGTGAATAATATTAGTTAAGTACTTAAGCAAATCTATTGTTTTACTTAAGCTTAAGAGCAAAGAGGATCAAAGTCGGATAGGGGAAAAGATAAAGTAAACGAATAGCCGTGGACATCTAATCGTCGACCACTTCCGAGGTAAGTTTTAAGTGATTAAACGTTGAGTAAATTCAATCATAATAGGACATAATGAGTTGATTTAATAAGATATGATGTGGCCATGATATGTCTTAAACTCAAATGATAAGTTCATAAGTGTTTGGACTTGGAAATTTAAGAGCAAATTGTAATAATTTGCTTTGGACAGCAGCAGTAACGTAATTTTAGAAAATCACTATAAATTGTTGGTGTGGAATAATAGGCTGAATAAAATATGTAATCAAAGCTTAGTTAGTCTAGTTTCTTATAAAAGAGACCATGGAAGCAAAGAAATTTCCTATAAAGAGATATTTAAAGTTGTGTGGGACAGTGTTAGAATGACACCGAAATCCTCTGTTCTGTTTTTGGAAAATCATTATAATTTGTACAAAAATGGTTATACGATAATATTTATATGCTTAGACTCCTTAATGAGTCTAGTTTCAAATGAAATCAAATAGAACACATTATGAATTCTGTACAATGAAAAATTTGATTCGTAGTGAAGAATGGTCAGATTAGTCAAACAGTGAAATAGGGGAAACTTTAAGAAAAATCTGGTATTGATTGGCCAAACCTAAAATTCTGGAAATTTTATGGATGGCAGATATACGAGTCTATATTCAGGGAAAATTAACGCAAGTGATTTGGAGTTTTGTAGCTCCAGTTATAAATAATTTAGTGACTATTGCTCAGGAAAACAGGTCGTAGTGAATATGTGATTTTGTTGTAAACATGGATAAAACTTGTTTTAGTTGCTCATAAGCTATTGATTAAACCCATACGTGAATTCTAAATCGTGATATTGTAAAACGATATATGAGTGTTAGACGGATCTTTGATATTAAAATTTGTGAAATTGTAAGTTTATGAGTATTCGAATATGAAATGATAGTATGGCGTGAAATTGAATTATTCATTGGAAAATGATTGATGTAGATTCGGCCAAGACAAAGTGTATACATGATAGTATATGTGGTATGTGAAGTATATTTGGATAATTGTGATGTAAATACATGAAAATTTATATTTTGATTTAGGATTTTATGTGATGAATGTGAACATGCATATATGTGATAAGGCCGAATGGCCAATGTGATAAATGTGAGCATGCATATATGTGATAAGGCCGAATGGCCAGTGCGATGAATGTGAGCATGCATATGTGTGATAAGGCCGAATGGCCAATGTGGTGAATATGAACATGCATATGTGGTAAAGCCGAATGGTCAATGTGAAATATATATATGAGATATGCATATGTGGTAAAGCCGAATGGTCAATGTGAAATATATATATGAGATATGTATATGTGGTAAAGCCGAATGGCTAGTGTGAAATATGTAGGTGATGTGCGTATATTGTGGCCGAACGACCAAATGTGAAAGGTGTGTATTATTAGATATTTGATGAGGCAAATGAATTACAAATATGACAGTCGATGTGTATGTTGTAACATGTGATTAAATGTACATGAAACTTGGAAATATATTCCGGGTAAGACCCGATGACTACGTGTGGAGATTTTGTCCGGGTAAGACCTGATAACTTCGTGTGGAGATTTCGTCTGAGCTAAAGGTCTCGCCGATAATCCAAGTAGAGGTTAAAGCTATAAGACTTCGTAATAAGAATTGATTATAAATATATTCAATGCGAAAGGTTAAACAGGTATGTACTCCAAGTTTATATGTGAGCTTGATTTGAACTAAATCATAAGTTAGTTATGTGATGCATACGAGAGCAATCTATGAGACTATTCCTATGATTATGTGACATCGGATCAGTGTGAGAGGTTATGTGAAATCATACAATATATCTATGTCACATGAGCTCACTTTTATGTGAAAGTTTATCTGCCTATTGTATATGATGAGATGTGCATATTCGGTAAAGGGATGGTATGCCCGAAGGAAGAGTGAAATAAAATATACGAACAACTATGTTATAATTTGATTGTTATCTGTTGACACTGCTTAAAACTTACTAAGCATTGTAATGCTCACTCCGTTTAATCTGTTTCCTCTGTTTTATAGATCTCATTGCGAAGCTACAGGCTCTGGGATTGTCAGCAACTAGTCACACTATCACTATCCACCGCTTGTTACTGTTATGTTTAGAATTATTTTATGGCATGTATAGAATAGACTAGTGGCGGAAGAATATTTTTGGTTAATGTATATAAGCCATGCGAAAATGGCATCTTTTGAATGTTTACTTAGTGAAGTTTAAATTTTACCTCTGGCTGTGCTTAGTACTTATTTAAATGAACGATCTTTATTTCAAGAAAAAGTTCAAACTTTTACTATTCTGACATGAGTTACAAGTCCGGTAATGCCCCTTACCAATTCTGGCGACGGTTACGGGATAGGGGTGTTACAGCAAGGAAGACCATGGCATCGATATGTGACTCCGATATAAATGTGCGAGTAAGACCCGATCTGGGACAGGGGCATCGATATGTGATTACATGTAAGACCACGTTTAGGAGGTTGGCATTGTATTATGAATGAATATCCGAGTGTCTTATCCAATCCTAAATGGTCCATCAAGAAGGGATAAGTTGTGATCGAATGTGTAAAATGAGCTAAATAGCCAAGTATGAATTAGCTTGTTGTCTACTTAAAATAAGGTAAGTAAGTAACTTAATACTTGTTACAAATTATGTGTAATGCAAATGAATAATATATGTGAACTAGGCAAGTGTATTCGGCCTTGTGAATATTATTGAAATGAATCTTAATTATGTGCATGTATGATTAGGTGTATTCAGCCACATAACTAGTATATGTATATGGAGTTATATTTTAATACATGAGCTTATACATTTGAGTATATGTGGACTAGGTTTTATAACGACTATTTGGCCTTGGAAGTTGAATGATAATATGTTAATTTGGCTATACGAGCATTCGGTCAATGTGACATTTTTTGAATGAAGATATATATATAATAATTATGAACTTTATATGTTTGGAACTAAATGTGATATTCATAATATAATTTGGTTTAGTTTAATTACGTTGATAATGTCATTGGGTTGTTTATTTGCTTATGGCTTACTAAGCTATAAAAGCTTACTCTATGTGTATGTGTGCTTTTGTTTTATATATTTTGGATCAAGTTACGAGCTCGGGGATCGTCAGCAAAGTCTGTCATACTATCGACTGTTTTTGGTACATTATAAGTTTAAACTTTGATCTATGGAATGTATAAGCTAGGTTATATATTTGGATAGGTATAATGTGTGTATATATTAAGCCATGCGAAAATGGCTAATATGATAAGTGAATATATGAATTTAGTCATGATCAAGTGAATATATGAATTTAGTCATGATCATATATGTTATATGCATGGAATATGGTTGATGGTTTTGGATGTGATTTGCTTGAATCGGTATTGGTATATACATAATTATAAAATATATTTGTTAGGTTACTCATGATAAAAATGATGTGCGTATGTTTTGCATTAGATATTAAAAGTTATTTTGGATTGATGAGTGAATTCGGATAAATGCTAGATTTGGATAATGAATATGTTTCATTGATGATTCAGCACTTGCATATGTATGTTTTTAGGCATACATATATATATAGGTATATGTATTTGTTAAGTTATATGCTTAATGAATGACTTTAGTTGATCATGTCTAAAGGTAATGTGTATTTTATTAACATAATAAATGTGTATAAATGTATGACATCATGAGTAGATGAATTAGGTAACTAAGATTGAAAATGGATTAATGTGTGATATTCGGTACATGTTTTGGTTAAGTTATGTGATAATTTTGCTATATAGTAAAATTAGTTATTGTTGTATCGTAGTATTGAAACAAACCTTGATATATAATTTGACTTGTAAAATTTGCTTGGAAATTGGTAAATGGCATGTATGTATATTCGGCTAATGATATATATATTTATATATTTATACTTTTGCATATGATAAATTTCGAGATGTTTTATTATCAAAATTGGTATATTAAGACGGTCAAGTATTGAAATGTGTTGATAATGAAATATTTATATATATTTGAATGGGATTTATTATTTTAATTCATTTATGATAACGAAGTATGTGTTTATATAGATGCGCATAGGTCATGGTTGTTAACATATTGAAATAGACAAGTAGAGTTGACTTGGTATATTAATTAGATTTATTAAAATGTTATATTTGTGATACGACAATTGTATTTTAAATTATTTCACATGTAAATCATTCAAATGCTATAAATATTAAGTTGTTTATATGATTTGAATATGAAATGAACACAATGGATTATGAGTTGAGCATTTAATTTCTATGATTATTTGTTTGTATTGAGTAATAGTAATTTGAATAATTGCAAATATGGTATAATTGAAACATGTTAGTTTGGTTTTAAAAAAAATATTAGATGATTTACTCTGTAATGAAAGTCTGTTTTGAACTGTCCATGTCTGTAATGCCTCGTAATCCCGTTCCAGCGACTGATACGGGTTAAGGGTGTTACATATCATTTCCTGTTGAACCATTCAGATTTGAATGAGATACTCGGATAATCACATATGTCATACAATGCCAATGTCCCAGGCGTGGTCTTACATGCTATCTCATATCGATGCCATTGTCCCAGACAGGGTCTTACTCGAATCTAATACGATGTTGATGTCCCAGATATGGTCTTACACGAAATAACATATATCAATGCCAGTGTCCCAGACGTGGTCTTACACAAAAACACATATATCGATGCCAACGTCCCAGACGTGGTCTTACTCGGAAATACATATCAAAATCCTATGGTTCAAACAGGCATTCAGACGTTGTAACTTAATCGAATCGAGCTTTTACATATAAATTCCAAATATATTCAAATTCAATTTTCGTGTAATATTTTTACACAATTCAATTCAGCATATAAATGTAGTATTTATTCAAAGTTAATAACATTTATTTGCTTATAAACTTACCTCGGACGATGAAAAACCGGAACGAGACAACTAGTCGACAACTTTCGTTTTCCCACAATCCAAATTTGATTTCTTTGGTTCTTGATCTAAACATATTCAAATTAAGCTCGTTCAAACATATTTTCATTCAATTTAATCCAAATACGCATAAATGGGCAAATTACCATTTTACCCTGACATTTACACTTTTTACAATTTAGTCCCTATTGCACAAAACACAAAATATGCAAAATCTCAAGATACCCATGTTTGGCCGAATGTTCCTAGTGTTCAGACTAGTCCATACATTTCATTTATTTCACATTTTAGTCCCTCAAATTATTGTTTTTGCAATTTAGTCCTAATTACTCAAAATTATCAAAAACTTCAGTAGAAAACATGTTAATCTAATACATATCTTCCATATTTCATCATCAAACAACAAAAATCACAAGCTCTCATCAATGGCATAACTTAAAATATTCATCAAAATAAAAAATTCAAGCATGGGTCGAATAGTACTCAAAGCAACGATCTCAAAAACGTAAAAATTATCAAAAACCGAAACCAAACTAGCCTTGAATCAAGCTTGAGAATGGCCGAATATCACAAAGCTTTTGTTTCTTTTTCTTTTATTTAGTTTCGGTGATGAGAGAATGAAATGAATATAAATTTATTTTTATGTTTTATTATAATATATGTTAACTTATAACTTAATTACTTATTTATCCTTTATAATAAAATATGAAACAATTATAAACATGGGCACTACCATCCATCACCAATGTTTATGGTTTATTTGCAACATAAATACTCCAATTTAAAAAGCCATTAAGAATTCAGCCCTTATGCTTGAAACTATCAAGTTTTCAATTTACGCAATTAAGTCATTTTATTAAATTAAGCACACAAACGATCAATTTTTCATATGAAACTTTCACACATGCAAATTCACATATAATAAACACGAAAAATAATATTTAAATATTTTTAGACTCGGATTCGGGGTCCCAAAACTACCGTTCCGACTAGGGTCTAAATCAGGCTGTTACAAGGTGTGTGTCTTGGTCGTGTGCCCCTAAATGCATGATGACGTGATAAACAGAATGCTCACGTTTTCAGACACGGGCGTGTCTAGGCCGTGTGAAGGACACAGGCCAGGGGCACGGGTGTGTGCTCGGCCGTGTGAAAACCCCTGTAGGTTCGAAATGGAAAATAAATTCAAATAATTCCACACGGGTAAGGGACACGGGCGTATCCCAAGCACACGGGCGTGTGCATTGCCTCCACACAGGCGTGTGAGGCTTAAACTGAGAAATTTTCCTAAGATTTTAATAAGCTCTCGGTTTAGTCCTGGACCATTCTTAATACATGTTTTGGGCCTCATAGCCCCATAATAGGGACACTATGAATATGTTTGATTGGTTTTAATTTGGAACGAAATTTTATAACCTGTGATTTCTTAAAATGTCATGGTTGTGTACGATAATGCCCCGTACCTTGTCCCGGCCTCGGGGACAAGTAAGGGGTGTTACACAGTATGCTCTCTCGAGCTGAAATCAGTAACACTAATGACATGTCATTTTTATTCTACGAATTCTTAAGGTTCAAATAGGACTCGGTATTCATTGTACGTCATCGATATGCGATCGGTATTCGTACGTGGAAATTATACAATTCACATACATATAATTCAATTAAACCATATAAATACACAATTTAATTACACAGACTTACCTCGACGAATATACGTAAACATGGAGGCGATTATTCCGAGACTTTCTGTTTGCCCCAATCTAACTTCGTACGAGGTCTAACTATATCTATATGGATAAATTTAACTTATTTCAAAATATAATTCATTCAATATAATCCAATACATATTTTTGGAAAAATTGCCATTTTGCCACTATATTTTAATTTCATTGCAATTTAGTCCCTAGGCTCGAAAAATGAAATTTATGCAATTTTTCCCTTACCCAAGCCTTACCAATTTCTATACATACTAATAGTAGCCCATACCTTTCACAAATTCACAACTTTACCACACAATATTTTCAATTTTTCAATTTAACCCCTAATTGATAATTTCATCAAAAATTCCTTTACAAAAGTTATTTATCTAACAACAATCATTCATTTTCTATCATTAAACATCAAAAATCAAGCATACTCTTCAATGGAAAAACCCTAATAGTTTAAAATTTTGCAAATTAGTCCCCTGGCTGGCTAGATTAAGCTGCAACGATTCCAGAAACATAGAAATTATAAAAAACGGGACAAAAAATGCATACCTAATTGAGCTTACAAGCTTGGTCAAATATGAATTGAAAAAATGGTTTTTTTTTTGCTTGATATTTCATTTAAGAAGAAACTAAAAGATGAAGGCTTTAATTGTTTTAATCTTTATTTACTAATTTCCAAAACTAACCTTAATAACTAAGCCAAATTTCAAAATTTCCACGCCATTATCATCCACTAACATACTAATGGTCTAATTACCATTTAAGGACCTCCATTTTAAAGTTCCATAGCTATTTAATACCTTTATCTATTAGAACTCAACTTTTGCACTTTACGCAATTTAGTCCTTTTTATCAAATTGAGCATGTAAACGGCAAAATTTCTTAACGAAATTTTTATACGGTAATACTATCATGCATTAGACCATAAAAAAGTAATAAAATAATTTTTTTTAAATTCGGATTTGTGGTCCCAAAACCACTATTCCCATTTCATTGAAAATGGGCTATTACACGTCGTTCCAATGGCGCACTCCTAGTTTGTCCCTCTCGGCGAACTAAACCATACACCACCACCCTTGTAAGTTCAAAAGTACTTAGTGAGTTTTAATACAGAATACCCTGGTGGGTATTTTCAAATGTTGGATGTATGCATGTATGACAGTTTCTATATTTAACATTTCATTTTTGTTTTGGGTAGACACTTTCATAATATCTGACTTACATTTATACGCCAACTACTTTCCTTAACATACCAACTTTCTTTTATTACATGGCTGACTTAAGATATTATATTAACAGACAATATTCTATTATCTTTTCCCTCTTAGAACGACAAAGATAATTCTCAGAGTAATATCTCTATAGAGCCCATTTCCTACAAACTTCCTCCCCACGCAACATTTAACTTTTTAATAGAATGTTCATTCACTGACATTACTTACTAGCGGATACTTACTAATTGAACTGACATTTGGCAGATTTCCATATTGAGTTGATACCATCCGTCTACTAATGAATTCATGTTCTTACTCAAAACCCAACACATGCTCATACTGATAATGAACTTCTCAGATCATTCAGAAGAATTCTCACTCTTTTGTTATAAAACACAAGAATACCCAAAATGACATACAACTTCAATTCCAGAATAAATCATGAGATATGACATATATTAGATAACTTAGACTTCAAGCTTACATAGTGCATACAAATTCAAATCAGCAGAAACTTATCTCTTTAATAATTGTGAACATGACCATTATTTTAAACTGATAGACTACCATGGTGAATACCCTTTTTAAGATATAAATACATACTTTCACTTAGGAAACTTCCCTTTAAACTCATTTGATTATATCATAGAACTAATCAAACCTAATTAGCTTCGAACATGCCATATCTTATCATGAAATTATCTGATAACGAACCCTCATAACGTATACAGAACTTACCATAAAGGCGAATAACCATTTCTTACCACACAAACAACACCAAATACGCCAATGAGATGGTACAAACTTGCCACAAAGGCTTAGAAGATCACGTCACATAGGCAACAAATAGAATCACGTGTTTACTATCCCAGCGGACTTTCACAGAAGGTGTCATGGGTTTCACCCTCATGGACTTACATAATACCAAAGGCATCACCTGAATGTTCATATCATCATATTATGCCATGGGTCTCAACCGCATGGGCTTATACACTTTCATGTCATGATGCAAGTCTAGTCTTCATTTAATTGAAGGCATCACCAAGAGTATTTCATATGACACATTTCCATGGGTCTCATCCACATGGTCTTACACTTACATTCATATTTTAAAATGTCAGATTGGTTAGCAATATAATAGCCTTACTTGAGACATCACAAAGGGGCATTTATCTCATAATTTACTTACCTAGATTTATCCATACACCTAATTGAATCGTATTCTTCCATGTCAGACTTTACCTGCACACTTATCACTCAATTTCATATTCAGATAGTATTTTATACTATTATAATTGCACATACAACATCTTACTGAGATTCACAAACTTACCCATTACCCAATGTTTTATCTTTATATATATTTGAACAATTCACATACTGAAGTCAAAATAGAGACTCACCTAATACTCACCCCTATTGCAGACTGGAGTTTTAAACTTTCACATCCCTCTTAAACCAACAACAGTAACTGCTCAAAGAACATGAAACCACCATTAAAACCCATTTATAGAGAGATGACTAAAATTTCCATTACAGATTACCCCATGCAGTGTTTCTTATTCACAACTCATTATTCATAAACTTCTTAATATTCTTACTCTTCTAAAAACTTAACATACAGAGCTATAAAACTTACCAAAAGATAGAATATCCACTCATTTATCCAGAACCTTAGCTTCCATCTAAATAAAGGAGAAGAAAACATATAAGAACCAAAGAGTAGTTTTAAAAGAATAAAAGTCATCCAGACGAATCCTTCTCACAATATATATACATCCAATTTTCCCCTAGTGGAACTTGACAAGTGTCAATTGTATCTAGAATTTGTCCCAATAAATGGCCTAAAAATTTCAAGAGAACTATAAATGAGAGTCTTGTCCATATATTATTTCACCACTCAATACAATTGGTTCTTAAGAAGATCTCATTACTAAAACGTACTCAAAACAGTGCGTGAACAAATTGGACCTACTATATCTTTAGCGATAACCTACATAATGTAACACCCTATACCCAACAACTACCATGCAAACAGTTCATCAAGCATTAGTGAAATATATATGTGGCATAATTATAGTAGCCTTAACTTAGTTAACATATTTTACTTCACATGCATATTCGATAGTTTATTTACACAGTCAATACATACATATTCATGTAAATGTCACAATACACACAATCACATTAATAGACAGTTTCCAAAATAGTCACATATCATATAAACTCATATTACAATACACACATATCCATATTTGAAGATAATTGTAAATAAGTTTGCACTTGAGTTATGAAATGTAAATGTGGGCACTATCACCACTCATCAGATACATGGACCTCCAACACACCACATAGACTCATAGAGTCAAACATGTCCTATAAGTGAAGCATTAAGCTAATATTCTCAAACACACCAAACATGTCCCATTGAATGGATCTTAGCTCACATTCCCTTATCTCTCCAAACATGTCCCAGGGCCTCAATGCCCAAATCACATATAATATATAGGTGAGTACTCATAATCCTATGGCATGCCAACTATATCCAATGGTCTCAAGTATCACAAGGCTAAAATATTTGTATTTAAACACACATGTTACTTACTGAATTTTTATTAATTTCACTACACATTTGTATCATTTGCACAATATTATCACTGTCACTTAACATGTATGACATGCTTACACATATACCCTTTCACAACAGTAATCATGAACAAATAACACATATATAACATCTCATTTCAGTTTACAATTTCATAGTAACAAAAGAACATATCACACAAGATAAACTAGGTAGAAGAAATCTTACACTCAGATTTTAAAGTAGGGGTTTAAGCTACAACTAAATTCCCAAACAATGCATTGAATCGTCTCCACAAGTAGTTAATCTAAACACTCACCACTACGCTTTCATCAAAATGTCGAAAGCTCAAACTAGCCTTTCCTGGCTTGTAGATGGTCCTAGCAAATCTGAAACTTCAACACAAAAATTCACACAACAATATATTAAAAAATCAGCTAAGAACTCACCACAAGCAATAAAAAAACATAAGCCTAAGCTATGTTCCCATATAACCGAAATTTTTAAACATAAAAAACTTTAAATTTGGATATCTCGGTCTATACTCATTATTTTTTCCTAAAACCAATTCCATTCATCTTATAATTTTCCTACGACTAGTTCCCAACTTCTAAACTACACAGAACAACTCAATTCATGGTTTCGACTTTTTCAACATGTTTTATGGCTATTTTTTTAAAAATTCATTAAAACTCAATAATTCTTTAACAAAACTTTAAAAAAAGTTTAGAAACCTCTTCATCTGGTCAAAACATATTAATTAACGCTTTAAAATCACATTTTTACTCGAAAATCTGAAATTCACCAATAATGACTCTATTTTTGACTTCTAATCAAAACGTGCGATTTAACGGCTAAAACTTCAATTTCAAAGGCCTAATAACATTAAAAACTAATAAGAAAGCGAATGGTCACCTTTGATGGGAGAATAAATGAGTTTTTTATGCAAATCTGAAAAACCCACAAGTGAAGAAAATGAAGAAATTAATGGTATTTTAGGATGTTTCCTTGAAGTTTTATGGATGTTTAATACTTGGGGAATGATGGAAATAAAAGTAATATAGTTTAGGAATCAAAAATCAATTGGAAAAGTAAGGGAGAGCAAGGGAAGACAAAGCTTTGTGTTGGGGAAAAACCTATCGTGAAAAAAAAATTTAGGAGTGGAGTTTTTAAATTGGTTTTTAAAAATTGGTAAAACTACAACATAAATGCTCACAATTTTGACCTTATTACAAATCAGTCCTTTTTCT
Source organism: Gossypium hirsutum (assembly GCF_007990345.1). NCBI lineage: Eukaryota > Viridiplantae > Streptophyta > Magnoliopsida > Malvales > Malvaceae > Gossypium > Gossypium hirsutum. The sequence goes on along the minus strand of NC_053425.1, from coordinate 39,943,456 downwards.
AAAATTAAAGGCCTTCAAAACTCATTTTCAAAAATTGATTTGATTTTCAAAAGACCATATTCAAAAACATTACTGACACACTATGCCACAAAATTCCAAATACTCTAAGGCTAAAATTCCTAAAATCCCCCTAAAACTCTTAGGCCTTGTTTTGTGGTGTTACAATTCTCCCCCTCTAAAAAGAATTTCATCCTCGAAATTACCTGAACTAAAAAATATGTAACACCCCAAACCCGGCCCGGCCGTTATGGTGGAATTCGGCGTGTCACATTGATGTGTTTTAGCGAAAACTGTGTTTTCATTGAAAACCCTTCGTAAAATAAAAGAAACCCTAATTAACTAAAAAAATACCTTTTAGTTACGAAAGCCTTGTCTAAAACATTTGATTTTTTTTTTAAAAAAACTTAGTTGCGGAAATGTAGAAAACATACTATAATTTAAGAAATTCATGTTCAACTTCTCGTAATTACCATGAAAATAATAATAATAATTCAAGTAATAATAACATAATGAAAATCTTATTTCAATCTGGTCTGAACATACTTAAAAAGAAATAAAAACTTAAATGCTTAAAAAAAACCAAGTCCGAATTATCTTGCTAGCCGGCCACCCAGAGTCCCTCCAAACATCGAACCTTCTACTGAGCATTACCTAAAAATAAAATAAAAGAGGGGGTGAGTTTTCGAAAACTCAGTGTGCACAACCCTCGATGAAAAACAAGCATTCAAAGAGAAACCATAAAACATGCAATGCAATCCCATCCAAATTATCCATCTGCTACACACTAGCTCCGTCCCCCGTCACACCATGTGGGGATATAAATATCGACCCACCCAGCCCACACACCAATGGTAGCCCGGTTGTGGAACTACCTTCAGTTACATATTGGGCTTTAAAAGCCATCGGTGGATCCACGATTGTCAGGCAACCATGCGATCCTCATATACTTCCTCCGTTCCATAGTTCCCACCCCATATGCAACCTAAGCAGAACAGCATATGTATGCATGTCACATCCATAAAACTTACATTCAACACCTAAAGGTATTTTGGTCATTTTCTTTCTTAAGGGTATTTCGATAATTTTCCTTTAATTATGGTTTTCACTTACCTTGGCCCATGAACAAGTCCCGCGAGCTAAGATGAATGAATACTATGCACCAGGTAGGATTCCAGAGAAGAGGAGGTGGGTCCTTAAGACTGCTTAAGTACCAAGCTCTCCCTAGATCCAATCCTAGACATGCATACACTCGTTGCCACACCTTAACCCTATAACTTGCCCACGGTCTCAATTAATTAATTAAGTTTTATGTAGTCATCATATACTAGGCCCAATACCCCTACAAACATGCATATGGCCCACTAAGCCCAATCTTATTCAAATGGCCCATCTAGCCTAATTCATATTCTTATGGCCCACTAAGCCCAATTCACATTCATATGGCCCATTAGGCCCAAATCATATTATATTCATGCTCACATACAAATTTCCTAACACATAGCATCACTTATCAATCCTTGCCTATTATAGGCCCAATAGCCTATCAGGCCCATTTAGCCCATTCCGGCCCATTTGGCTAATTCTCAATCCAAGTCCACAGAATCTCCCGTGGGCCTCAAGCAACCTATCGATTTCCTCTCCACTAGTGTTCGCGCACTCGTGTGACTACCATAGCCCAACTTTTGGCTTTTCAGCATTTTGGCTTTTCGACTTTTCGGTATTTCGGCTTTTGCCAATTCATTGTGTGTGTGCAGTGTATGTACACACCTAGTAGGCAAGTGTGTTGCGATTTCATTAGCCCAAACCTACAATCGATACCATTCAAAAATTAATCTCACATACTTATCGAATACTTTACCAAAAGCAAGAATCTCACCTTAACCTTACCTTACGCGATAAGTATAACAACCCCTTTGTGACACCCCTAATTTGACCCTAGTCGAAAAGTGGTTTCGGGACCACAAAATCAAGTCATAAAAATAATTAGCCGTCATATTTTATGACTATTATATGTGAATATGAATGTGTGAAAGTTTTAAGCTTTGATTTAGTAAATTGCATGTGAATTTAGTCGATGGGACTTATGTGTGACACTTTTAAAATGTGATAGTTAATCTATAAGGCTCACTTAGTGCATGTCATATGAATAAAGGGTTTGCATGTCAAATATCCCTTATGAATGAGTAGTGGCCGGCCATGGATGGGTCATTGAGGATAATATGAATTCTTTTATTAGCACTATGAGTTTAGAAAATAAAAGAATGAATTAAGAATGATAAAACATGAGGTGAGTGGGAGGAGAAACCAAAGTTGTCTCCCCCTTACTCCCCATTGCCGTGACTTGTGAAAGGGGAGGAAAAACAAAATCCTTTCTTTGTTGTTCAACATGGCCGAATAGAAGAAACAAAGGAGGGGAAGAATTTTTGGTCACTTGAGTCATTAAAAAGGTTAGTATATTATGTCAAATTGTGAAATTTTAACTTGTTTTAGGTAAATAATCATGGCTCTTACTTAGCCCATGCTAAAATTTGTAATTTTGATGGATGATTGGAGCATTCGGCTAGGGTATAAAGGAAGGGATTTTGATTGTTTCATCTAAGTATTGATGATGAATGTGTTATGGAAAGAAATCGGTCTTCCTAAGAATATGATTTGTGAATGTTTATATTAGTAATAGCCGAAATTAAAGAGGTTTGATGTCTTGAACAAATGTTGATTATATGATTCGAAAATGAGATATGTTAATGATGAAGTATAATCGGCCATGGTCTTTGCTTGAATTTGAGATTTGTAATGTGATTTTCTTAAATTGTCTATGAATTTTTGGTTGTTGATTTCATGGTAATGGTATATTGAATCCATGACTTGAATCCATGAAAATTTAGTAAGGTTGCATTCGGCAACTTGCTTGGAATTAAGAAATGATGTCTAAGCTTAGGTGATTTCGATGATGATATATATATATTCATAAGTATATTTAGTTGATTCGGCTTTGGTATTTGCATAGATAAAATATGTGTGAAGTTAGTTGTTGTGTTTGGTTAAGGTGCTATAAATAGCTTATGATTAATTCATCTTTGGTAAGTTTCATGTATGATATGCTATGGCTTTGAGAATGCATTTTATAAATTAGTTCGAAAAGGAGTGAAATAACAATTATATGTTTGACTATGTATTGGATATTTTGGTTTGGTTTGTCAATGTAATGTATGCGCTTAGGTTATGCTTAAATGGTTAGTGGAAGTAAATGATGTAATGTCAACCATAATTTTATATGTTAACAAATATTATGCTATTTGTTATGATTGGTATGAGTTAAAATGCGGATGTGTATAGATAAGCAAAAGGATATGTTTAGTATTTAGTTAAAGTAACGAAATTGTACTAAAGAGAGTATTAATGCATGTTTGGTACTTGAGATGATTGAGGTGGTGATCTCGAAGCTAAATGTTATAAGGAATAAGTGTATTTCTTGCTAACCGAATTATAATATAATCGAATGTGGTTTTACACAATAGTGATGTGATAAGTTTAAATTTGGTTCATTAGCTCAAGAACTCAAGGAAACAAAGTCGGATCGTGGAAAAAGGGAAATTGGTCGAATAGTCGGAATTGACGTACATTAGCAATCGAGGTAAGTTTTAAGTATTAATGCCTATAATGTGATTGAGTATGATATGTTAAGCACATATTAAAAGAATCATAACTCTATTGTAAATCTTTATGCATATAGCCTAATGGTTATTATGAAGTATAGGTAAGTTATTGATATGATATGTTGCCAAATGGATATGATATTATGAAGTACTGAAAGGATATGTCAGAAGAGTAAAATTGTGATAAACCTGCTCAGGACAGCAGCAGTAACATGAATTCAGAAAATCACCATAAATTCATGGATTTGAATTAGAGGCTGAATGAGACATGAAATTAAAGCTTAATGAGTCTAGTTTCTTATAAAAGAAACCGTGTAAACAAAGGAATTTCTGATAATGAGAAATTTGATTCGTAGTGAAGAGTGGTCAGATTAGTCAAACAGTGAAACAGGGGAAAACTTAAGAAAAATCTGGTGTTGATTGGCCCAACCTAAAATTCTGGAAATTTCATGGATGGAAGATATACGAGTCTATATTCAGGAAAATTTAACGGCAAGTGATTTGGAGTTTTGTAGCTCCATTTATAAACAATTTAGTGACCATTGCTCAGGAAAACAGCTCGTAGTGAATATGTGATGTTGTTGTAAACATGGATAAAACTTGTTTTAGTTACTCATAAGCTATTGATTAAACCCATACTTGAATTCTAAATCGTGATATTGTAAGCTTATGATAATTCGAATATGAAATGATAGTATGGCGTAAAATTGAATTATTCATTGGAAAGTGATGGATGTAGATTCGGTCAAGCCCAAGTCTGTACATGATAGTATATGTGGTATGTGAAGTCTAATTGAATAAATGTGAAAGTGTATATGTGTGAATAGGGCCGAATGGCCAATGTGATGAAAGTGAACATGCATATATGAGATAAGGCCGAATGGCCAATGTGATGAATGTAAACATGTGTATGTGTGATAAGGCCGAATGGCCAATGTGATGAAAGTGAACATGTATATGTGTGATAAGGCCGAATGGCCAATGTGATGAAAGTGAACATGTGTATGTGTGATAAGACCGAATGGCCAATGTGATGAAAGTGAACATGTATATGTGTGATAAAGCCGAATGGCCAATGTGATGAAAGTGAACAGGTGTATGTGTGATAAGGCCGAGTGGCCAATGTGATGAATGTGAGCATGTGTATGTGAGATAAGGCCTAATGGCGATGTGATGAATGTGAAAGTGTATAAATGTGATAAGTCCCGAAGGGCATTTGTGTCAGTACTATATCCGGGTTAAAACCCCGCAGGCTTTATGCGAGAATATTATCACTGATTAATGTCCGTAAGCTTCGTGCTCGTACTATATCCGGGCTCTAAAGACCCGATGACTGCGTGTGGGAATTTTGTCCGGGTAAGACTCGATAACTTCGTGTGGAGGTTATGTCCGGGTAAGACTTCGTAATAAGAGTTGCTTATAAATATATTCAGTGCGAAAGGTTAAACAGGTATGTACTCCAAGTCTATATGTGAGCTTGATTGCACTAAATCATAAGGTAGTTATGTGATGCATGTGAGAGCAATCTATGAGACTACTCCTATGATTATGTGATATCGGATCAGTGTGAGAGGTGATGGGAAATCATACGATATATCTATGTCACATGAGCTCACTTTTACGTGAAAGTTTATCTGCCTATTGTATATGATGAGACGTGCGTATTCGGAAAAGGGATGGTATGCCCGAAGGAAGAGTGAAATAAAAATACGAACAACTATGTTATAATTTGATTGTTATCTATTGCCACTGCTTAAAACTTACTAAGCATTGTAATGCTTACTCCGTTTACTCTGTTTCCTCTGTTTTATAGATCTCATTGCGAAGCTACAGGCTCGGGGATCGTCAGCAACTAGTCACACTATCACTATCCACGGTTTGGTACTGCTATGTTTTGGATTGTCTTATGGCATGTATAAAATAGACTAGTGGCGGAAGAATATTTTGGTTAATGTATATAGCCATGCGAAAATGGCTTACATATGTTTGAGCATAATGTTATAATCATTTGGTATGGAATGGTTAATCACTATCATAATTTGTGCTATTCATGCTAAAGGGGCTAGTTGAATCATGGAAACTATTAAATAGGTAAAGTCTACCTTAAAGGCAGATGTTGGCAGCAGCAGTGATGTAGATTTGGAAAATCACTAAAAATAGTATGATTGGAATTAAATAATGAATAAATTATGTAAACGAACCTTGATGAATCTATTTTCATAGGGAAGTAACGAAACGATCATATGGACAGTATGTTAAGAGTTATTGAGGTTCTCGTGAGACAGGGCCAGAACGGTTTCTGGATTCCCTGTTCCGACTTTGGAGATTTATTATAAATTAACCAGAGATAATTAGGAGTCATGCCATATATGTACAGATTCCTCTCTGAGTCTAGTTTCTATAGAAACAAACGACATCAGTATTGAAGCTCTGTGCAGGGAGATATCCAATTCGTAATGCGCAAGGGTCAGTGTAGTCGATCCCTGTAACATGGGAGACTTTGACTAATAAACTGTACTAATTGGCCCGACCAAAAATTCTAGAAAAAAATATGTAGATGGGCATATGAGTCTAGTTTCAGGGAAAAATCACGAAACTGATTTTCGAGTTGTGAAACTCAAGATATGATTTTTAAAGCGACTATTACGCAGATTGGCAGTGTCTGGAAAATTTTTAAAAAGTCTGTTAACACCTCGTGTTCGACTCCGGTGACGGTCTCGGGTTCGGGGTGTTACACCCTTCACTAACCACGACCAACTCCTAGATCTGCACCAATCGTAACTATTAAAACTAGAATAATAGGTGACTCATATCCAACACAAGTCCCCTTACCTTACTATGGCTATTCGGCCAACCTTAGCCAATAGATGACGAATACTTACCAAAACCGCAACATCTAAGGGGCAATTCAGTAATGAGCTAAGATTCGAGATCCGGTACTAATTCCCTACCACAGTTGATTAGAAAGAGTGAGGGACAATATTCGATACTTAGCAAAGAAACCGATTGGAAGAACAACACTTACACTAGATTTGACCAAAGTAGAAGGAGTAGTGATTGCACCAAGAGCATTCTGCCAAAGAGGTTTGACCGTTTATGATTTTGCATGGCAAAAGAGGGTTATTCGGCTCCAAGGAAAAATAAAGAAAAGTCAACAATGAGGTAGAGGAAGAATAGAATTCGGCACAAGGAAGGAGAAAAAGAAAAGAAAGGTAGAGCGTTTTCGGCTTTTAGAGAAAAGAGTTTCTGGTAACAGGGTGAAGGAAATTCGGTCATTAGCTTCATACCCTAGCATTCGGAACCTATTTATAAGCCTTATAGTCGAATTTTCCCATGCCCAATTCCCCATTCGGCTCTATCACTTCTCCCTTCTCATCTCCTCGTTTTTCTCCCTGATAACCCATTGATCATTTCCTTAATTTTCTCTCCTAAACACTTCACTTTGAGTCCACTTTCATGCCACTTCCATCCTTCTAGAAAGTCAAATTAAACTTCTAAAGACACTAAGCTAGGATTCAAACCTTCGACCTCCTTGCTAGCTATTAACGCCACCTCCCTACACTCTATGTGGCATCACTTAGCCACTCCTCTACTAGGCTCTTTGCTGCTATTTTCCCCTATCTTTATTTAAAAGCCCAACTACTTGCCAACCCTGATTCTTTTAATAATTAACTTATAATTTCTTCTACCGCTTAATTCGAACTCAAACCTTGACCAAGACCTACCTTTGCGTAATTAGCACTTAACCGGAATTATTAAGCACAAAAAGAAAAATTCAAGATTTCGGGATTTTTTGGGGCGTTGCAAGATAAGTATATTGTTGTCTCGATGTGTTTTCACGTGACTAACTAAAAATACGACAAAGGCAAGTGCACCTATCGATAAACAGCATAGCTATGGTGAGTAGAGATATCGTATCCTATGCACAAGGACTAAAAGTACTAGTAATTATCATTTCTTATTATTTAGTTGACAAATTGGAGTGATTTTAAACTAAAATTACTAAATTAATCTAACTAAAAACTCAGCAGAGAATAATTTAGGAAAATAATTGAATAATAACAATAAGAGAGACTTTATCTATTATTATAAATCTGAATTAAACGATTTATTCACTTGGTATCTTGATCGTAGAAATCCTTAAATTATGCTAATATCTCTTTTGAGAGTATGAGCAACTGAATCTAAGTTGATTAATTGAAATATCTTTCTAATTAAAACCCTTATCGTCGCATCCCCTATAGATTTGACTCTAATTCAGTAGATTTATGTCGTCCTATTTCTAGGATTGCATGCAACTCCACTCAATTATGCTAGATCTACTCTTAAACATGAACTTTTTCTCTTCTGATTTAAGTACATTAAACATGAATTAATATCCAAAAAATATTAAAACAAGAGATAGGAATACATAACTGAGAATAAGAATCAAGTATTTATCATATAAAATAGAAATCAAATAATAGAATTCATCATAGGGTTCTTCTTCCCTAGGTATTTAGGGAATTAGTTCATAATTTTGAATAAAAACATCTCAAAGTCAGAATAACCATAAGAAATAAAGAAACTCATAAAAATTTTAACAGAAATTAAAAGGAGGTCTTCGATCTTGATAGAAATTTGCTTCAGAGTTCGCTCCAATGGTGTTATTCAAGTTGTTTTCTTCAATATTCTATGATAGCCCCCATATCTATTCTTCTATTTGGTATTTATGGACTTTAGAATGCTTAAAAAGCCTAAAAATTGCGTTTTTTGTGTGTTTGGGATGCGAGTTGCGAAATCGACACAGTCTGGCAAATGGCAGTGTGTCCAGCCCATGTAGCTCTTGAAAACTATTTTTTTGTCCATTTTTCACTCGTTTTCCGCTCCTTTCCCTCCCAAATGCTCACCTAATTATAAAAACATGAATTCAAAGGATTAGGAGAATAAAACTCACCAATTAACATGAATAATCATCCAAAAATGCATTAAGAACGGGATTAAAAAAATGTCACTTTTATCACTTATCAGTCTCATTGCCTGTTCAGCTTCCCAAGTAGCCTCTTCTGTCTTATGGTTACACCTCAAAACCTTATCCAATAGAACTCTCTTATTATGCAAAACCTTTTCTTCACGAGCAACAATTTCAACTAGTTCTTCCTCATAAGTAACATCATCTCGAACTTCAATTTCCTCAATTAGCATTATATGTGAAGGATCTGAACGATACTTCTATAACATAAACACATGGAAAACATCATCAATTTCCTTAAGTTCTAGCAACAACTTGAGACGATAAGCTACCAAACCAATCCTCCCGACAACTTTATCAGGTCCAATATACCTTAGACTTAATTTACCCCTCCTTCCAAACCTCAAAACTTTCTTCCAAGGCAAAATTTTTAGGAATACCTTATCACCAACTTGAAGCTCGACAACTCGACGTTTCAAATTCGAATAAGATTTCTACCTATCAGACACTGCTTTCAAACGATTTGCAAATCAACTTCACTTTCTCTTCAGTCTCACGAGCCAAATCTGGTCCAGCAACTCGCCTATCATCTAATTATGTCTAATACAAAGGATTTCTACACTTCCTACCATACAATGGCTCAAACGGTACCATACGAATACTCTCTTGATAACTATTGCTGTAAGTGAACTCTGCCAATGAAAAATATCGCTCTTAACTACCACTAAACTCAATCACACAGCTACACAACATATCCTCTAACACTTGAATTACCCTTTTAGACTAACCATCAATTTGAGGATGATAAGCTATTCGAAAACTAAGCTTTAACCCCAAAGTAAAACATTGATCCCTATCTGAAATAATTGAAACTAGAACTCTTCCAAAACCTCAAAGTAAAACATTGATCCCTATCTGAAATAATTGAAACTAGAACTCCATGAACACATAAAATTTCAGCGATATACAACTTTGCCAACTTCTGTAAAGAAAAGTTAGTGCGTACTATCAAGAAATGCACACTCTTCGAAAACTGATCAACTATAACTCACATAGAATCTTTCTTTATCAGAGTTAAAGGCAAACCCGAAACAAAATCCATAGTAATCCTTTCCCACTTCCATTTAGGAATCGTAATCGGTTGCAACAAACTTGAATGAAACTGATGCTTTGCCTTAACTTTCTACAAACCATATATCGAGTCACAAAATACGTAACATCACGCTTCAACCTAGCCAACCAATAAATCTCTCTAAGATCATGATACATCTTACCACTACGGGATGCATAGCATAAAGGCTACTATGTGCCTTGGTAAGAATCGCTTGCCTCAAGATTCTACGTCATACGACACACACAACCTACCTCAAAAATTCAAGATACCATAACTATCAACATCAAAATCCCCCTTAATACCTTGCTCAACCTACCGAATCCTTTTAATAATTCTCCATCTAAAGGTTGCTTCTCCTTAATTTTTTGTGACAAAGTTGGCCTCGCTTCAAGTTCAGCTAACAACCCACTATCACTAACTAAACTCAAGCATGCAAACATAGCTCTCAATTCCATCATTGACTTTCTACTCAAAGCGTCAACAACAACATTCGCTTTGCCAAGATAATACTCTATCACACAATCATAATCCTTTAATAGTTCAATCCAACGCCTTTTCCTTAAATTTAAGTTCTTTTGGGTGACAAGGTACTTAAGGCTCTAATGGTTCATATAAATCACGCACTTCTTGTAACAGTCTATTTTTGGTTAAATCAAAATAGTGGTTTTAGAACCAGAAATTTGAAGTCAAAATAATTATTTTATTATTATTTTAATGTTTACATTATGTTATCATGTTGGTGTGAAAATTTTGTTAAGAAATTTTATCGTTTAATTGCTTAATTTGAGAAAAAGGACTAAATCACGTAAAATGCAAAAGTAATGTTCTATTAGTTAGGTGTCAAATAGCTTTGGTTTTAAAATATGGTGGCCTTAAATGGTACTTAAGCCATTTGAAAGATGAGTGGACAATTTTGGACAACCATTAAATGATTTTTAAGTTATATTAATAAGGTTAGTTTAGTAAATTAGTAAATTAAAGTAAAATTTAATAAAATAAATGAAATATTTCTTTCATTCATCTTCTTGGAACTGAAAACTAGGGCTAAGGGAAGCCATTTTTGGTGTTCAAGCATTTGGTCACTTCATTGCCAATTTGTAAGTCCATTTTTGCTTAGTTTTTAATGATTTCTATGTTTTTGTAATCTTTGTGGCTAGTACTAGCTAGCCCAGGGACTAATTTGCAGAACTATTAAAGATTTTGGAAGTTGTCATTGATGAATATGTATGAGTTTTGATGTTTAATGATAGATTATAAATATTTGATGTTAGTTAAACAAGTTTTGTTAAGTTAATTTTGGTAAAAATGCAAATTAGCGGCTAAATGAAAAATATGGACTATTAGGGGTATAATGGTAATCAGAATAGTGGTTTCGTGACCACAAATTTGAGATAGAAATAATTGTTTTATAATTATTTTGAGGTTTATGATATGATTTCATGATTGAGTGAAAATTTCGTGATGAAATTCTATGCATTAAGCGCTTAAGTTGAGATTAGGGACTAAATCGAATAATTTGTAAAACTTGTGCTCTAGAAGTTTTTAGTATGAAATTGCTTTGGAATATTAATTAGGTCTTACATAGAAATTTTACCAATTTCTAAGTTTATGGAAAAAAATTGGACATGGATGGAATTTTTGGAAAGTTTAGTAGTAAGGGCATTTTGGTCATTTGTATATTAAATGAAATAAAATGGGAAAAAACACAAAAATGGTCATCTTCTCAATTAGTTGCTGCTGAATTTTGCTCTCCTCCATAGCTAGGGTTTCTTCAATTTTCAAGCTTCATAGTAAGTGATTTCAAGCCCCGTTTTTAATGATTTTTATGTTTTTGAAATCCTGGTAGCTCGATTTAGCTTATGTTAGCAATAATTCAACCTAGGGTTCATGTTTGGAAAAATAACCATTGGTGAAATTTGTGTATTTTGGTGTTTTATGATAGAATATGAGGTTTTAAATTATGTTAGACAACTTGTGCTAGTCGGTTTTGAGTGAAAACGAGTAAAAGGGCTTAATCGGTAAAAATACCTAATGTTTATAAGTATATGTTGGAGTGAGAATTTGATGTTTCCATAGAAGAGAAAAATGTTTAGCATGTCATAAAACATAAGAATAAGGGCTGAAATTAAATTTTTGAGCCTAGGGGCAAAATCATAATTTTGTAAAAGTTAGGGGGAAAAAACGTAATTTTTCCATAATATGATTCTTGGATTGAAATAAATAGTATGAGTGTTAAATGAGCTAAATGTGTTGTTATAGATCAAGAAAGACGTGGAATCGATCATGATCGGGGAAAAGAAAAGCTTTCGGACTAAATTATAACATTTCTAAAGTTTGCACTGAGGTAAGTTTGTACATGAATAATTTATCGATTTTTTTATGTTATTTTATGTTGTTATCATATGAACTGGTGACTATTCGTAGAATGATTAAATGACAGAAACTTGCAAATTTAATTAGATTATGAATAAGTGTTAGTGTTAACGGTGAAAAAGGAAAGATTTTCCGGTTGAACCCTCGGAACAGGAACAATACAAATGACCCATTGTGAATACACGTGTGTAGTACTAAGTGCAGGCTACTATGTGTACCATACTGTTAAGTCGCATGTGTAGTACTAAGTGCAGGCTACTATGCGTACTCAATGACTTTGATCACATGTGTAGTACTAAGTGCAGGCTACTACGTGTATCAGAAGGTGAGGTCACGTGTGTAGTACTAAGTGCAGGCTACTACGTGTACCGGATTGTTGGTCGCATGTGTAGTACTAAGTGCAGGCTACGATGCATATCAGATAGCTTCGGCTATAAGTGTGGAAAGGGGAAATATGTGTAAACAATGGTATATTTGTTATTTTTCTATTGAGTTCAACGGGGAAAATCGATAAAGTGGTAATATGTGAAAGTTGTTATAAGGTGAATATGTGCAAATTTATGTTTATGAAAAGTTAGGAGCTATGTGCTCGATAATTGAGTGAATTCTTGTGACAGCCTTAAATTAACCCTAGTCGGAAAGTGGTTTCGGGACCACAAGACTGAGTCATAAAAATGATTAACCATTATTTTTTATGCTTATTATATGTATATTGGCATGTGTGAAAATTTCATGTTTGAATTTTGTTAATTGTAAGTGAATTTTGATAAATAGGACTTGTGTGAGAAAATTTAGAAATGTGCTAGGCAAATGTTAAAGTGGCCTATTGATGCATGCTAGAAAATGTTGTCCTTGCATGTCAAAATACCCAAAACTTGGGATGGTGGTCGGCCATGCTATGGGTAAAAAGGTATTATAAACATGTTATGTTAGTGTTTCATGGGAGGAATGATAAAATGAGGAGCATGGTAATAAAATAATGAAAAGGAAAATGATGAAGAAAAAAAAGAAAAAGTTCTCATGTTGTTCAACTTGGCCGAATAGAAGAAAGAAAAAGAAGGGAATGAGCTTGGAGAAAATCGGCTATGGTGGTTCACTAGACTAAGGTATGTTGATGTTGTTCCATAAGATTCATGCATATTTTTAGTTGTTAGCTAGAGTTCTACCTAGCCCATGGTTTAAATCTTTGCTATGAGATGGAGATGATATTCGGCCATGGGTGTTGTCTTCTTGGTTAGTGTTTGATGTTGTGGTGATGAGGCATGAAGATGAGTTAAGTTTCGGCTAAGGTGGACTTGTGTTGATGTCATTTGCATGCTAAGTGTGAAGCTTTGTAATGATACATGTGATGGTGATTGATGACTCTTGGATTTTCTTTTTAGCATTTTTGAGTTAGACATTAAGTTCTTTGTTTAACCCATGACCAAAATTGAAATGGTATGGTGTCTTGATGCATTCGGCCATGGTAGGAAGTAGATGAGAATTGGTAGTAAGGTGAAGTGCAAATGTTAGTATTTGATTACTAGTGTATATATGTGTATTAGCCGAGTTTTGAACTTGAAACAAAATGGTATGTAGTCAATACAAGTAACCATATTTGTAGGAAGTGTTAAGCATATAATCAGCCTCAACATAGACATGCATATTCGGCCACATGAGGTAGATTGGTGTTGCATGTATTCAGTTAGAGGCAAGCATATTGATGCTTTTATCTTGGCTTAGATAATCGGCTAAAAGAGAGTGTGGGCTAATATGTTGAGTTGATTCATGATTTCATATATATATGACTCTAATGCCTAATATACATGGGCTAAGTACCTTAAATTTCTCCTTGATGTTCAAAATGATTAAATCAATTTATTTGTTAAATTAAGCTCAAGAGCAAAGGGGAACTAAATCCGACAAAGGAAAGGAAAAGGTGATCGAATAGACGTTGAAATCGTTCGACAACATCCGAGGTAAGTTTTCGAGTAATGGAACTTAGATTATGATTCGATTGGGTCATGACATATAGGTATGACAAATAAACGGTGATATAATGATTCTACTTGAATTATATATTGAGGTGATTAGTTTATACCTATGACGGGTAGCCGAATGTGTATAGAGATCATGTTATAAAGCCAATCAAAATCGTGCTCTTTGTATGTGGCTATTGAGTCGAAATTAGTAATTGTGATAAGTGTCTTGTGTTTGAGCTTTGGTAATGAAAATGAAATATGGATGTGTCATGATTTATTGATATATGTGCATGGTTATTCGAATGATATCCGGGCTAAGTCCCGAAGGCTTTTATGCTAATGACTATATCCAGACTAAGATCCGAAGGCATTTGTGCGAGTTGCTATATCCGGGCTAAGACCCGAAGGCATTTGTGCTAGCGGCTATGTCCGGGCTAAGTCCCGAAGGCATTTATGCTAGTGACCATATTCGGGCTAAGACCCGAAGGCCTTGTGCGAGTGGTTATATCCGACTAAATCCCGAAGATACTTGGGTTTGGGAATGATCGATCTTGCTGTAATAATTTCAATTAATACGCTCGTAAAATCCCAACGATGAGGTATGTTTCGTATGTGCATTGAAATAATTGATTCCTTCTAAATAGTATTCGCTCAATCGATTAACAAGCTTCCGGCTTTTAGTCAAGTTGATTCCTTATGTATGAATATAAGGGTTGGAAATGTGAAGTAGGTATGATTGTGAGAATATGTGTATATGAAATTATTCGTTTAGTCGTATGAATGCTATACTTCAGTTGTGCATGATTTCATTACTCAAAACTTACTAAGCATTAAATGCTTATTCCGTTTCTTTGATTCTCTGTTTTATAGATTTTGGTTCGTCAGCTATCGGACTCGGGAGTGTCAAAGTCGAAGTCATCCACACTATCAAAGCCCTTTTGGTACTCATTTAGATGAACTCTGAAAATGGCATGTATAGGACTGCCCTTGTGTTATTAGTCAAGTACTTTGGTGTTGTATATATTTGGATAGCCATGCAAAAATGGCTTATATATTTTGAGCATAGTGTTATAATCATTTTATATGTATATGGTTATTGAGAGGTGTGGATATGCTTGGCGATGATTGGCCATTGGAATGGTTAATCATGATCATATTTTGTGCTATATATGCTAAAGGGCTAGTTGAATCATGGAAACTATGAAATAGGTAAAGTCTACCTTAAAGGCAGATGCTGACAGCAGCAGTGATGTAAATTTTGAAAAATCACTAAAAATTGTAGGAATGGAATTAAATAGTGAACAAATTATTTAATCGAACCTTGATGAATCTACTTTCATATAGAAGAAACGAAATTATCATATGAGTTGTATTTTAAGAGATATTTAAGTTTTCGTGGAACAGGGCTAGAGCAATTTCTGGATCCCCTGATCTTACTTTGGAAATTCACTATAAATTAACCAGAGATAATTATAAGTCATGTCATATATGTATAGATTCATTTTTGAGTCTAGTTTCGTTAGAAACAAACGGCATAAGTATTGAAGCCCTGTACAGGAAGATATCTAAGTCGTAATGCATGAAGGTCAGAGTAGTCAAACCCTGTAACAGGGGAGACTTTAACTAATAAACTGTACTAATTGGCCTGACCAAAAATTCTAGAAAAACATTTGTAGATGTACATATGAGTCTAGTTTCAGGAAAAATTTACGGAACTTGTTTTCGAGTTTTGCAACTCGAGATATGATTTTTAAGGTGACAGTGATGCAGTTAGCCAGCTTGTCTGGAAATTTTTAAATAAACTGTGTTTTACAATGAAATAAGTCCATAAATACCTCGTGTTCGACTCCGGCAACGGTCTCGGGTATGGGGTGTTACAATTCTGGTATAACAAAAAGGACTAGGTGAAATTATGCAATAGTGAATGTTAGAAATAAAACAGTGTTGGATAGCTGCAGTTACATGATTTTAAAAATTTACCAAAAATCGTGGAAGTTGAATAAAAATTAAAATGATATATGAAAATAAAGCTTAATGAGTCTATTTTCACACAAAAGAAATAGGGGAAGCAAAAGAATTCTATATTGTGTGATATTTGAATTCATGTGAAACAGGGTCTAAATGAATTTGAGATCCCCTGTTCTAAATTTAGAAAGTCACCATAAATTTTAAAAAAATTATTAAGAGTCATATTTTACATGCATGGATTCCTTATTGAGTTTATTTTTAAGGGAAACAAATGGCATGGTCGTTGGAATTCTGTACAGGTAGAAATTTGGTTCATAGTGCACAGGGGTCAGAGTAGTCGAACCCTGAAATAGGGGAGAATTTAACTAATAAACTGTAATAATTGACCTGACCAAAAAATTCTAGAAAAATATAGTAAATAGACATATGAGTCTAGTTTCAGGGGAAATTTACGGAATTGGATTTCGAGTTTTGTAACTCGAGATATGATTTTTTTTAAACCGGGACTCCAGAAAATAGCCTATCCTGAATATGTGATTATATACTAGTATGATTGTTTTACTTTGATAAATTGAATATCAATTTCGTACTTACTTACTAAGCTATATGCTTACCTTCTTTTCTTTTTCTTGTCTTATAGAATTACTAAGCCAGCTCGAGATTTGGAGATCGTCAGAGACCCATCCACACTATCAATACTTTTTTGTATTTTGTAAACACTATTTTGGAATCATTTTGTTATGTGTCATAATTAATTTGTTTTAAAATATTACTTTTCAAAATTTGATAATTTACTTGTACTTATGTATATCTGTTAATGTTATCTATTTTTGTTCAAGCTAAAGGAATTAATTACGTAAGATTAGGTAAATGTGTGAATTCATGTTTTCATGATATGTAATATTTCGTACCTTGTTTCGGCTTAGAACATGGGTAAGGGGTGTTACATCGTGATTTTGTGATTTTGTGAAATAAGGACTAAATTGTAATAATGTGAAAGTTTAGGGGAAAATGTTTAAAATAGCCCTAATGTATATTTTGGATTGGATTGAATAAATAGAATAATAAATAAGTTGATTTCGATTACTTATAGATCAAGAAAAGAGGAATTAGAACTTAGATCGGGGAAAAAGCAAAGTAATTGAATAGTCGGTTTGTTTCGTCATTTTCGTACACGAGGTAAGTTCATTTAATTGAACTTAAATGTGTATTTATTTAATTTATGGATGGTATTATGAATGTATATATCATATTGGTTCAATTTGGAGATTTTAAATTATAAGTAAGATAAGTTACCGAATAATACCATAGTTGGGCTATGACAATTGAAAAATAAGACCATAATTGGGTTATGGCATGTGAATGTAAAACCACGGCAGGGCCATGGCAATGTATGTGTAAGACCATAGTTGGACTATGGCATCGAAAAATCAACGTACTTGTATCGTGATCATTTATAAACTCGAAGTGATTTGAAGTAAATTGGTGAGAACATATATATATCAATACATGTATGTACGGAAAACTATTCGAATAACGAGCTAAAAGAATTTTTGAATTTATGATGTGGTTAAAATTTATGTTATCTATTTGGAAATGCTAATGAATGATGATGATTATTTTATATTTGCATACGAACTTACTAAGCTTTATAGCTTACTTTGTTTATCTTTCTATGTTTTATAGTATTTTGAAGCTAGCTCGGAACCGGGGATCGTCAAAGACTTCATTGCACTATCAAACATCTATTTTGGTACTTTTGAAGTGTGTATATATGGTATATGGCATGTATAGGGTTGAGTCATTTTGGTATGTGATGAAAATGTATTTTGGCCACTTGAGTTGGCTTGTGATGATGAATTTAATAATGTTTATAAATGTACAAATGGTTTTGTTTTGAGTTTGGTAATTGACTTATATTGTGTGTTTGAAGTTAGATTTATGATGCTTAATGATATTAGGTAATTTGAATGGTAAAAGATTGATATTTGGGAAGCTTTATGCTTGTGAATTGGTACATGATAATGCATGATTGGAATGGTATAATTAGTTGAATTGTATATGTGAATTTAGGTATGGAATTAGATGGCAAATTATAGCATATTGGTGATTGGTTGATGGTATTTTGATGCATATTAGTGTCTTGAAATGGTACCATTTGAGCTTGAATAGGTATGTGCAAAATGGGTGGCAAAATGGCTTGGTAAATAGCCTATTTTTGTTCACACGAGCAGAGACACAGGCGTGTGTCTCAGCTATGTGTGACACACGGTCATGTTACACGTCCGTGTGTCCCCTGGTGTTGAATTTGAAAACAATTCAGTATGCTCCACAAGGTCTTCCACACGGGCGTGTGACTTGGCCGTGTGGTATAGGTTAGTATACCCTACAGGTTTTATACGGCCTGGCACACGAGCGTGTATGGCAATTTTTGGGGCACACGGGCGTGTGTGTTGGCCGTGTGAACAAGTGAGTGAGTTGCACGGCGTTGGACACGGGATGGGACATGGCCATATGCTCCCATTTCGAATGTCCACACGACCTATGACACGGGCGTGTATGGTGGCTGTGTGAGACACACGGCCTGGCCACACAGGCGTGTGTCCCCTGTTTTGAGAAAAATTTTCAAAGTTTTATGGAAGTCTATTGAGACATCAGTTTAGTCTCGAACCACTCCCAAAGCATGTTTAGGGCCTCGTAGGCTTGTATAAGGGACAAATTGATTGAGATTCAATGATGAATGCTTGAAATGAGAAAACGTATGCTAAATCAATGTTTAATTCTTTTTTAAGTCCGATAATGCTTTGTAACCCTATTCTAACATTGAATACGGGTGAGGGGTGTTACATTTATTGGTATCAGAGCTACGGTTTAGTCGATTCTAGGTCTAACGTAGCCTATGTGAGAGTATTGCTATAATTACCATATATATAACCTGTGATAGTCTGATGAATCCTGACATTATAAACTATGTTTTCGTATATTAATGGATCTTGAATGAGCTGTAGCAGATGATGTTGAGAGTAATGTGCCAACTCCTGCTCAAGGGACAACGCCTTCTGAATCTAGACTCGTGTTGAGTAGTCACGGAGGTGAAGCTAAATAAGCCTTTTTTTTCCAAATGATGAACGAATGGTTCACTCAATATGTCCGAACAAACCCTGCTGCTCAATAACCTCTACCCCCGCCAAATCCTCAACCAATCCCCGTGGTTCCTCAAGTTCTTGATCCAATACAATTGAACAAGCCGTCGGTCGATAAAATTCGTAAGCATGGGGCTAAAGAGTTCAGGGCTAATGTTGATGATGATCCTGAGAGAACTGAGTTTTGTCTTGAACAAGTTGAATGTTAGTTAATTTTATAATTAATTTTGATGATTTTTGGTTATTTTTGACAGATTTGCACAAAGGGCAAAAATGGCTCGGCAGACACTGCTAGGAACACTAAACAAGAAGGAATTTAAAGTATCAAGGCAAACTAAATTTTAGCCTAAGACGGTCCAAAATTATATGTATCAATTCATAATATAATTAATTTTAATTTATATCCAATTTAATTTGGGTTAATAAATTATTATTAATTAATTATCAGAAAAAGTGGTCAGTTGAAGTAAACCGAGTGAACCGAACCGACCAAGAAATGGACAACCCAAAAATCGTCCCAAAAGCTAACCTGAATTAGCTTATTTGCTGATTGTTTAAGCTTGCAAAGAGGCCCTTGAAGACTTGTTCAAGTTGCATTCAAACCCCTCCACAATTGGTGGCTTTGTAGATATGCCCCAAGTCAAATTTAACAAAGTTGGAACCATCCACCATGCCACATTTGTGGTCGAGCAAGGGATGGCTCTTTTGCTGCTATTTTTAGCTAATTTTAGCAGCCATCTTCAGCTATAAAAACCCCACCTTGGCTGATCATTCAACACATCTCAAGCATTCACATCTTTTCTCTCTTCTCTCCACTTTCTTTCTTCTTTTCCATTCTAAATTCTTTTCCTCTCTTGTTGATTTCTTTCCTTGGAAAAAGGGTTTTCATTAGCCATTTTGAAGAAACATTGATGTAACACCCCGAATTTGGGCCTAGAAGTATTGGGCCTTGAGTGCGGGTCCGTAAGGAGGTTGTATATAGGTATTTAATTGTGCAATGAAATAACACAATTAAATGTTTGCTTTAGTGGTTAATGGCTTTGAGAAGTGTTGGAGAAATCTTGGGTTCAAACTTGGGCTTTAACAAAAATTTTGGTATTAAGTGAAAAAAACCTGGATGCTTGGATGAGGGCCTTTTAAATTATTGTGGTAAATAAATGACACAAGGAAGCATGTAGTCTAGTGGTTGTGGCGTCATTAAGGTTGTATGGGAGCCTGGGTTCAAGTCTTGACTCTTGCAATTTATTTTGGTTTTTAAGGGAACCTGGACTTTGGCCTTTAGACCTTATAATTAATTGGGGATAAAATATGACACAAAAAGCCTTGTGGCTTAGTGGCAAGTAGCGTGTGGAGCATCTGAGGGGAGGCATGGGTTCGAATCCCATGGCAAGCAATGAGCATTTACTTTGCTAACAGGGGGCGACAAGAGTTGGTGTTGAATTTAAACTCTGATGCTAGAGGGATCCCACATCGAGAAGCTAACATAAGAGTGGTTACGAAGCTGGCTTTAAATAGAGGAAACCATGAGGAGAGTAAAGGTACCTTTCTTGGCTGATCCCTTTCACTGTATGGCGTGCTCGTTTGGGTTGGGCGTCGGCTAAGAGTGCTCGGAGCTTGGATTAACTCCAGTCGCCAATCAGGTGTGTATTTCTCGCTACTCTAGCTGTAGGATGGCTACTTCGGGCCGCGATGGGCCGAAAGGGGTCATGTGGGCCCAATGGGCCTACGGGCCCAATTGGATAAGTTGTTTGATTGTGTAGTAAATATTAGACTAGGCTAGGTGAATCTCATATCTGTGGCTAGATTTGGGCTAAAAGGGCCACACGAGCGTGTGGGCCCATTTGGGCCGAGAATAGGCTTTAGGCTCATTCGTATTGTTATCCTTGTTTAGAATACTTTATTTACCAAATTACTGAAATGCCCTTAAATTGTAAAATTACCAAAGTACCCTTGATTTATAGAATTACCGTTTTACACTCGATTTACAAAATTATCATTTTACCCTCGATTTATAGAATTACTGTTTTACCCTTAATTTACAGAATTACTGTTTTACCCTTGATTTATAAAATTACTAAAATACCCTTGGTTTGCAAAATTACCAAAATACCCTTGATCAGTAAAATTACCAAAATACCCTAGTCTGTAAAATTGCTAAAATACCCCTAGTTTGTAAAATTACCGAAATACCCTCAATTTGTAAAATTACCAAAATACCCCTAGTTTGTAAAATTACCAAAATACCACTAGTTTGTAAAATTACCGAAATACCCTCAATTGGTAAAATTACTGAAATACCCCTAATTTACAAAATTACAAAAATACTCTTGACTTTCTAAAATTTATAGAAATACCATTGGTTTACAAAATTACTAAAATACCCTTGGTTTGTAGATTTACCAAAACACCCTTGTAGAATGAAATGACTAAAATACCCCTAATAGGTAAAAAGACCGTAAAGCCCCTGTAGGGTAAAGTGACTGTAATACCCTTGTATGGTAAAATGACGAATATGCCCTTACGTTCCGTATGACTGATGTGCTTAGGATTTACTTATATTGATATTGGATTAGTTTAAGTTTGAGTGACAGGTGGTGGTTATCATAGGTGATTGATTATGGAAACGTTTCAACTTCGACCCATAACAGGTGTGTACTAACCTTCGTAATAGCTTAGATTAATATTTGCTGAGAAGCCGAAATGCTAAAATACATGTATTTCGGGAACTTGTAATGTTGCGTTTGGGTATAGATGCGATAAATACGATAAGATCGGTGCTTGGATCGATGGAACAAGTAAGAAATCAATTTTGTGCACGATGGTAAGTTGGGCCTCAATGGGCTGAAATTGGGCCCAATGGGCTTTCGGACCCATTTGGGTAGAATTGATAGAAAATGGAATTTGGAAAAGTTGCACGTTAACACGGTTAGTATTGTTGTAAAATTTGGGTTAAGTAGGCTAAATTAGCATTCGTAGGGCCCATTAGGGGTTTTGGGCCCAAAAGCCCGAATTTGATAAAGTGGGTTAAAGATCATTGTTTAAACACTCGAAAATATTGATAATTGTAATAAACATGGAAAACCCTGATATTTGGTAAAATTACGAAAATACCCTTATAATGTGAAAAATGACTGTTTTGCCCTTGTGGGCAAGTGACTGACTTGGACTGTGTGGTTGTCGGATTGATTGTGAATATATGTTGGTGATATGAATGACTTGACTGTGATTGTTTATTCAAATATGGGCTTGACATTCTGCATACATGACATGTTGCATTGGGTTGGGTTTTTATATGGATGGAGGAAGTGCAAAAGGGCTTATGCCCCAGTTTATTGAAAAGGGCTTATGCCCCAGTTTACCGAAAAGGGCTTATGCCCCAGTTTATTGAAAAGGGCTTATGCCCTAGTTTACCGAAAGGGCTTATGCCCCAGTTTATTGAAAAGGGCTTATGCCCCAGTTTATTGAAAAGGGCTTTACCCCAGTTTACCGAAAAGGGCTTTGCCCCAGTTATTAAAGAGGCTAGGCCTCCAGATATATGATAAAACAGCTATGCTGCCAGCGGTGTGTTGGTTGGGTGGGTTGAGTTATTCCCCACATGGTGTGTTGGTTGGTACGGGTGGAGAGTAGCGGATGGTGGGTTGAGTAGTCTCCCCAAATGGGCTTGCATATATTCATTCGTATTTCATGTGATATTGAAATGGGCTTGCATACATCCATTGACATTACATGTGATATTGAAATGGGCCTAAGGGCCATACCGTTTACAGTAAAGGATTTGGCCCAATGATATGATTTATGAAAAGGCTTCGGCCCAGTGATATAATTTATGAAAAGGCTTCGGCCCAGTGACCGTTAAACGAAAGGCTTCGGCCCTGTATATGTCAAGACTAATAAGGCTTTGGCCCAGATTGTACTGATACTGTGTTTTCACTGTTTGTTTGTTATTGGGATTACACACTGAGTTTTCGTAAACTCACCCCGTTTCTAACTGTGCAGGTAATCCCTAAGCTTAGATGGTATGGAGCTGCGAGGGACTCGGAGATGGCCACACTACTGTTTCTGTTTCTTTTAATTGCAATAAGTAGCCGATTTATTTCTTTATAAGTTTTATCTTATTAATATTATTGTTTGGTTTTGGGTTGTAATAAGGCCATTTTAATTATTTTTCTGGGATTATTTTATTTTTAATAACTTTAATCTGTTTGTTAATAAATGGGCTAGACTTAGGACGTGTTTTCAAAATGATAACTGTTTTCAAAATAACACCACGCCACGATTATCCGATTTATCAAAGATTTCAACTTAAATAAATTACAACTCGATTTAACCAAGTGTGGCAATGGTTGTGGGCATGTCTAGGATTGGATCCATTAGAAGAGCTTGGTACTTAAGCAGCCTTCATGGCTCACCTCCTCTGTTATGGATTCCTACCTGGTGCCCAGCTCCTATTCACTTTGTTAGCTTAACAAAAGTCAGTTTTTAAAGCACTAAAACGAAACATGGGTTTTTAACTTCAATGTGGCACATCAGATTCGGCCATAACGTCTGGGCCGGGTTTGGGGTGTTACAATTGAAGTGTTTATAGTAGCTTTGGTTGACGAGGACAACAGAGAGCGAAGAACGTAGCAAACTAGTCAAGCCACTGACAAACACTGGATTTGATTCTTGTTCCCTATGTCTTTAATTTTTGTTGTTCTTATGATGAAAAAATCTATGAATATTTATGTTGTTGGAATGGTTAATTTAATCAATTAAGCTTGAATTTAATTTGTGTTAGGTTGATTGCATTTCGTTTTCTTAAATTGTTAAAATTGTGTTTATGTTGTTATAGGCCACGTAAGATGCTTGATTAAGTAAAATCACGACTAAGTTATTCTTGCATTACAATTGTTAGGTAACTAATGAATTAATTATTTAAACAAAATTGTAGTTAATGGACACAGTAATTAATCAGTTCATGTTTAATCATCTAAGATAGCCGAGGGTTAAATTAGCAACGGTATCTGACAATACATTTGCCTTGCATAACTTTCAAGATTATTGTGATTAAATTGTTTCAAGGTAAGGTTACTTTGTTACCTCACATAGTCTTTTATGTACTTATTAAATCGAGTTAATTGTTTCAATTGACATAGGGATATGTTTAAGAGATTATTTTGATTTAATAAGTACGTATGTGCAATAACATATTTGCCTATTAAGATTTGTTTAACCTATTGAATTGACATAGGGATATAGTTAAGAAATGAATGGATTTTGGTAGGTGAGTATGTTCATAAGTTAGCAATTACCGAGTTGCCATGAATTTATTCGTAACAATATAAACATGAGTGTAATAATTTTAAGTTATGATATGTAATTAATCTAACACAATTATGTCATCTTGATTACAATCGTTGTAACACCCCTAACCCATATCTGTCGCCAGATTAGGGTTACGAGGCATTATCGATCAAATTACCACTCAATATGGTCATACAATTCAATCATGCACATAGTAATATTAACTCCTTTACAATAATTTTTTAACTAAGTTTAACCAAATATAATCATGCATTTTATTTTATTCCAATACATGCGCATATTATACTTAATATGCAACATCACATGGCAAATAAACCAAAACACATTCGGTATAATCAACCTCACCAAATGATCAAGTATAAAATTTTTAAACATCAACGTCATGTACTCATTTTACCTAATTAATATAAACCATTCTAAAACACATACTACTAATCAAAGTATAATCAATTTACAAATTTAATAAATCCAAGCCAATTCATATATATATTTATTCATCTCATGAATTATTCGGTTAACACAATAATCTAAATTAAACTATTTCCACGGCATAGTAAACACATATATTTTACACATAAATAATCTTTATAATAAGACCAATACAACAAATTTAACATTAACATTTTACTAAACACTTGACTAAATGATTTAAACTATCATTGCCAAATCTCAAAGTTGATTATAATCATCATATATAATTTCATCACATAACCAAATACATAACACTTTATAAACAGTTTCCAAATTGATTCATATATCAAACACACCTCATATAAGTACCATGAAACCTAATTCCCTACATGAACATATATCATGATCAAATCTATATAATCATAAACATTACTTCTAGCCATTTGGATCCAAACCTATAAAGCCAATTTACAACCAAATACATATCCATCATTTTACCTCATCACCAAGCCATATTATACAATCATCCAGCACACATTATACCACATTTGATACTTCCAAAATAAGTTTAAGTCATAGCCACATACACACTAACTTTAACATTATAATCAAGCCATTTTCGTATGGCTATATATATAAATATACAAACTTCAAAACCAAATATATCAAAACAAGCCTATACATGCCACATAACCAAATCTCAAAGCATTAGTTACCAAAATGATAATCGGATAGTGTGATGACGTCTCCAACAACTTCCAACTCGAGCAATTCATTGAAACTCTAAAGACATAGGAAAAACACACAGAGTAAGCTTCAAGAGCTTAGTAAGTAAGCAAATAAATAACTCAATATTAATATCAACTTAGTTTAATCAAACTAATTTATACTATCATGATTACATTTATTTTCAAGCTCACAATTTCATATATAACATATACTTCCATGTACAAATTTTACCTTGACTGAATATACATGTATCTATTATCAAAATAACATACCATTTCAAAGCCATATTATCAATGTATATATAACCGAATATTTAAACTCTTATATTCATATCTTCATAAATCAAACCATAATAACACACATATATATATACATAATATGTGGTCGAATATATATTTTACAATAGCCAAATATGAAAACACATACATTTCATTTACAAAATCACCTATACTTTTCATTTGGCCAATTATAGATTTTCCTATACATATATACTCTCATTTATGTCATGAATACATAAGTAAACCGAATGTATACTTTCACATATGCATACATATAATTCACATTAACATGTAACATTTATATCATTAATTCTAACATTCCATTTGCCATAATTTCATAATTTAGTATGAATACATACCTGAGCCTTTTAAATCGAATTTTCATGCGTCAGAAAATAGCATGACATAACATTTTTATCACATATCTTTCAGCCAATTTACCTTCATTTCAAATAAGTAAACCACACTCACATACCTCATCACTTTAGCTCATTTAACACATTTGATTACTTTTACCGTTGTTCACATAAAATTTGCTAGGCATAAAGCCTAGTATAATACACCGGCACAGAGGCTGCTAGGCAATAAGCCTGATATAATACACCGGCATATAAAGCCTGCTAGGCAATAAGCATGATATAATACACCGGCACAAAGCCTGCTAGGCAATAAGCTTGATTTAATACACTGGCACAAAGCCTGCTAGGCAATAAGCCTGATTTAATACACCGGCACAAAGCCTGCTAGGAAATAAAGCCTGAATATCACTGATACAAAGTCGGTCTTACACATAATTCATATTTTGGAAATCCTAATTATTTCTTAATGTTCATATTAAGCTTTTCAAACATCATATCTCAATTGAATCGAACTTGTTCCCAAATCTCATAAACATTTATACATTCAGCTATAACTAATAAAAATTCACACAATTAAATTCAGCATATAAAGATCATATACATTCAAATTTTAAAACGTTTATTGCTTATAGACTTACCTCGGACAACAGTAATCGAAACGAGACGACTAATCGACCACTTTGATTTTCCCCCCAATCCAAATCCGAATTCCACTTTTGCCAATCTAATTAATATCAAAATTAACTCACTTGTTCAAAATTTCATTAAATTTTATCTAAGGACACATAATCTGGGCATTTTGCATTTTATCCCCTAACATTTCACATTTTCACAATTTAGTCCCTATTTCAAAATAACACAAATTATTCAAAATTTCATCAAGCCCATGTTAGGCTGAATTTATCTTAGGTCTCTAGCAACCCATTTCTTTTATTTATTTCACATTTTGACCCCTCAATTTACAAATTTCTAAATTTAGTCCTTAATACACATTTTTATCAAAAATCATTTAATTAAACATGAAAATCAAACATCAAAGATTTATTATTCATTATGAAACAACAATTTCATCACAGAATAAACAATGGAAAATATCAAATTCTTCATTAAATCCAAAAATTAAGGCATGGGTTTACTAGTACTCGAAGCAACGATCTCAAAAACGTAAAAATTATCAAAAATCGAGTAAAACACATACCCGAATTAAGCTTCCAAAGGTGCCGAATATTCAAAGCTTCCAAACTCATCTTTTTTCTTTTCACATTTGGCTATGGAGAAAGATGATAGCATAAAAAGACAAAAAAACATGGCTTTTGATTTATTTAGTTAAACTCTTTTTTTTAACATATTACCATTTTACCATTAAAATAAATTCATATTTACACAAATGCCAAACCAAATATCATCCACTATCTTATAAATGGGCTATTTACCACTTAAGGCCATCATATTAAAAATCCAAGGCCAATTGACACCTTTAACTAGTAGCATGGAACTTTTACGTTTTACGCGATTTAGTCCTTTTTATTAAATCAAGCACACAACGATAAAATTTTCGTACGAAAATTTCACACATATCAATTCACATACTTTAAACACATAAAATAATATTAAAATATTTTTTGACTCAGATTTGTGGTCCCGAAACCACTGTTCTTACTAGGGTCTAAACCGGGGTGTTACAATCGTATTTTGAAATTGTGCACTTGAGATTTATTTATTTATTTAGTTTACTTAGTTTAAAATCTTAGTTGTTAATCACCCTCTTCAAACAAAATATTTTTCTTTACCAAAGTGTTTTAAATAACATTCATAAATAATTCTTTTCACAGTCCCTGTGGGTACGATAACTCGACATTTACTTGTCACTTTGTTACTTGTTGCGATTGTGTACACTTGCACATTTCCGTCGTTCCAAGTTTTTGGCGCTGTTGCCGGGGACTGTTTTAAAAATTCATTATTTGTAAATTTGTTAGTTTTCCATTTTGGTTTATTTTCCTGTTTAAATTTTTACTTAATTAATTTTTCTATGATTATTTCAGGTGTTTATGAGTATTGACTGAATTATCGGTTTACTCCCTGTAGACCCTGAGATTGAACGAACTTTTCAAGAGTGAAGAAGAAAAGCAAGTCAGAGAAGGACCGAAGAGATGAACTTCGAAAATCAGAATCAAGGAAACGGAGCAAACCTTGCTCAAAATCCTATCCTTATTGCTGATGATAGGGATAGAGCTTTAAGACAGTATGTCGTGCTAGTATTCTACGATCTTAATTTGGGTATTAGGAGACCTGAAATTGAGGCACAACAGTTCGAGCTGAAGCCAGTCATGTTCCAGGTGCTTCAGACAGTGGGACAATTCAGTGGAATGCCTACCGAAGATCCTCACCTACACTTAAAACTGTTTATGGAGGTGAGCGATTCTTTCAAGTTAGCCACAGTTCTTGAAGATGCATTACGATTGAAGCTGTTCCCATATTCACTAAGAGACAGAGCTCGTGATTGGTTGAACTCATTTCCACCAAACTCAATTTCCACATGGCAAGAGTTAGTAGAAAGATTTCTTATGAAGTATTTCCCGCCTAGCAAGAATACTAAAGTTGAGGAATGAGATCACTGCCTTCCAACAAATGGATGATGAGTCCTTGTATGAGGCATAGGAAAGATACAAAGAATTATTATAGAAGTGCCCTCATCACGAAATCCCACATTGCATCCAACTTGAGACATTTTACAATTGTCTCAATGCTCACACAACAATGGTAGTGGATGCTTCTGCTAATGGTGCTCTCCTTTCTAAGTCTTATAATGAGGCTTATGAAATCATTGAGAGGATTGCCAGCAACAATTATCAATGGCCAACCAATCGAGCAGCATCAGGAAGATGAGTCACTGGAATACATGAAGTAGATGCTCTCACTTCACTCGCATCTCAGGCATCCTCAATATCATCAATGCTTAAAAATTTTACCACTAATAGGTTTAATTGTTTTGCAGCAGAGCCACCGAATCAATTTGAAAATGTAGCCTGTGTTTATAGTGGGGAAGGACATTTGCTTGAAGAATGTCCATCGAACCTAAAATTTGTGTATTATATGGGAAACCAGAACGAAAATTGAGGAAGGCAAAGACTGCAATCCAATTTCTATAACCCATCAAGGCTAAACCACCTGAATTTTTCCTAGAGTAACCAAGGAGCAGGAACCAATAACAATTATGCCTAACCTAGATCGATCCAGCCACCTAGCTTTTCCCAAAAAGCTCAGAAACCAACCCAAGCTGAACCATCCAATAGCCTAGAGAATCTATTGAAGGAATACATGGTGAAAAATGATGCCACTTTAAGGAATTTGGTGAATCAAATGGGCCATCTTGCAACTGAACTC
Organism: Gossypium hirsutum; assembly: GCF_007990345.1. Lineage (NCBI taxonomy): Eukaryota > Viridiplantae > Streptophyta > Magnoliopsida > Malvales > Malvaceae > Gossypium > Gossypium hirsutum. The sequence goes on along the minus strand of NC_053425.1, from coordinate 39,913,825 downwards.
TAAAATCGACCACAAGGTGTTGTACCTAGTGATACGGAGAATTTGAGGAATCCAAGGAAGGAGCATTGTAAAGCATTGACATTAAGAGCGGAAAGACATTAGAGCCCAATACCGACGAAGTTGAAAAGGAGCCAGTTGATGCTCAAGAATCAGAAGACATTCAACCGAGTTTGAAATTCCAGTTTCATAAGAACAAAAATCTGCCAAATCTGACAAGGTAACTTCAGAACTAGTTAATTCTGATCAACTAACAACTCTGTTAGATATAGAATTACCATAGAAGAAGAACCAACCAATTCTAGTAAAAAAACCTCCACCACCCTACCCTTAAAGACTTCAGAAGTTGAAGCAGGAAATTCAATTCAAGAAGTTCCTAGACGTACTCAAGCGACTTCATCTCAACATCCCGTTTGTTGAAGTACTAGAACAAATGCCAAACTACGTCAAATTCATGAAGGATATCCTGTCTAAAAAATAAAGGCTTGGAGAATTTGAGATGGTAGCCCTAAAAAATGAATGCAGTGCATATCTTCAAGACAACTACCCCCAAAGTTGAAGGATCCTGGATGTTTTACCATACCTTGCAACATTCAGGCAACATATTGTGGTAAGGCACTATGTGACTTGGGTGCGAGTATCAACTTAATGCCTATGTCAATATTTGGGAAGTTGGGGATAGGTGAAGTTAGACCTACTACGGTTACACTTCAATTACCAAATCGATCCTTAGCACATCCAGAAGGAGAAATTGAGGACGTATTGGTACGTGTAGACAAATTTATCTTTCCTACTGACTTTGTGATTCTAGACCTTGAAACAGACAAAGTGGTGCCATCTTAGCAACCGGAAGGACCCTTATTGATGTGGGCGAGCTTACTAACGTGTTCAGGATGATTAAGTAACATTTAATGTTTTAAAGTCTATATGATTTCTTGACACAATTGATGATTGTTCTGCAGTGTCCGATTTAGAGGAGTTAATCATGAAAAAGAAACCCAACTATGTTGAGGACCCATTGGAACGAATTTTGACATTAGATACTCTAAATGATGAAGAGGAGGATGATTACTTAGCTTTGTTCGAAGCTAATCAAAGGGGATTTAATTTGCAATCTCGCTTTGAATCTTTGGATTTAGAGAAAATGGATTATGCCTAGCCAAAAGTGTCAATCGAGGAGCCACCTAAATTAGAACTGAAGGTACTTCCCTCACATTTGAAATATGTTTATTTAGGTAACTATTCTACTCTACCTGTGATTGTTTCAGTAGAATTAACTACTAAGCAAGAAGAGAAACTCATCCTGGTATTGAAACACTTCAAGAAGGCTATCGGTAGACCATAGCCAATATCCATAGAATTAGTCCATCTGTATGCATGCACAAGATTATCCTAGAAGATAGTGAAAAGGGGACAATTGATGGAAAATGAAGACTGAACCCCATCATGAAGGACATAGTCAAGAAAGAAATCATCAAGTGGTTAGATGCGGGCATAATTTGCCCCGTCTCAGATAGTTCATCGATAAGTCCGGTCCAGTGCGTGGCAAAGAAAAGAGGTATCACGATCATTGAAAACGAGAATAACAAGTTCATACCAACTAGAATTATGGGATGGAGAATTTGCATCGATTATCGAAAGCTGAACAAGGCGACTAGGAAAGATCACTTTCCTTTTCTGTTTTTGGACCAGATGCTAGATAGACTCACAGGGCGAGACTACTACAGCTTTCTCAATGGATACTCAAGGTATAAACAGATTACGGTAGCACCAGAAGATCAACAAAGATAACATTCACCTGTTCGTACGGTACATTCACATTTAGACGCATGCCATTTGGTTTATGCAATGCACCTGCTACATTTGAAAGATGTATGATGCCTATTTTTACTGACATGGTTGAAAAATACTTGGAAGTTTTTATGGATGATTTTTCAGTATTTTCAGATACATATGATGATTGCCTAGCCAATTTAGCCAAGGCACTAAGGCGATGCAAAGAAATAAACCTCGTACTCAATTGGGAAAAGTGTCATTTCATGGTACGAGAAGGTATTGTTCTAGGGCATCGGATAACGAGACATGGAATTGAGGTAGATAAAGCAAAGGTAGATGTTATTGAAAAACTCCCACCTCCGACATCTGCATAGGGTGTTAGGAGCTTTTTGGGCCATGCCAGTTTCTATCAAATATTTATCAAGGACTTTTCCAAAATTGCTAAACCTTTATGCAAATTATTGGAGAAGGATGCGACATTCAAATTTCATGAAGAGTGCTTAAGAGCTTTTAAAGATTTGAAGAGTTGACTAGTTTTGGCACCCATAATCGTCACACCAAACTGGGATTTGCCATTTGAATTGATGTGTGACGCAAGTGACTTCGCGATAGGAGTTGTTATGGGCTAGCAAAGGAACAAATTCTTTCATCCCGTTTACTACGCAAGTCAAACTCTGACAGGAGCTCAACTGAATTATATAGTAACAGAGAAAGAGTTACGTGCTATTGTGTTTGCTTTCGACAAGTTTCAATCTTATCTTGTAGGTACCAAAGTGACTGTCTATACGGACCACTCGGCAATTAAGTATTTACTTCCTAAGAAATACGCTAAGCCGAGACTAATCTGATGGGTACTTCTAATTCAAGAGTTCGATCTAGAAATTCAAGATCGAAAGGGAGTAGAAAACCAAGTAGCAGACCACTTGTCTAGATTGGAGTCGCAAGAAGGGAACTCTCCTCTTATACCAATTCGAGAGACATTTCCAGATGAACACATACTGAAGGTAAATCATGTCCATAATACCCCTTGGTTTGCTGATATTGCTAACTTTTTAGCTTGTGGGTTGATGCTAATTGATAAGACGTATCATCAAAGGAAAAAGGTCCTTCACGAAGTGAAGTACTATTTCTGGGAAGAGTCGTATTTGTTTAAAAAGTGTGCAGATCAAATGACCAGGAGATGCGTGGCAGAAGATGAAGTACATAAGATTTTATTCCATTGTCACTCAGCTCCGAATGGGGGACACTTCGGAGGCACACGTACTACAGCCAATGTATTGCAAGCCAGATTCTTTTGGCCAACACTATTCAAAGACGCATATGCTTGTGTAAAGAGTTGTGATCAATGTCAAAAGGTCGAAAATATCACCAACAGAAATGAAATGCCCTGAACAAACATCATTAAATTTTTCGATCCTTTCCCTCCTTCTTTTGGTCATAAGTTCGTATTAATAGCAGTAGACTATGTGTCTAAGTGGGGTGAGTCAGAGGCATATCTGACAAACGATGCTAAGGTTGTGATGAAGTTTTTATAGAAGCATGTGTTCACAATGTTTGGAACCCCAAGAGCAATCATCAGTGATGAAGGGTCCCATTTTGTGAACAAGTGGTTGAAATGGTGTCTTGACAAACATGAAGTCAAGCACAAGGTTGCCACAGCTTACCATCCGCAGACAAATGGGCAAGCTAAACTGGCAAACAAAGAGATGAAAGGCATACTTGAGAAGGTAGTTTGCCCGAACTGACGAGATTGGTCAAAAAGATCGAATGATGCTTTATGGGCTTAAGAGACAGCATACAAGACACATTTAGGGATGTTACCCTATAGGTTAGTCTTTGGGAAAGCCTACCATCTACCCCTGGAGTTAGAACACAAAGCTTACTGGGCTCTCTGACAACTCAACTTGGATCTTAAGCTTGCTAACGAGAAACAGATGCTCCAGCTCAACGAGTTAGAAGAATTTCGAATGTTATCATACAAAAATGCCAAATTGCTCAAGGAGAGACTTAAAAAATGACATGAGAAGCACATTCAAGTTTGTGAATTTGAAGCAGGTGATCAAGTTTTGTTATTTAATTCTAGATTAAAGTTCTTTTCAGATAAGTTTAAATCACGTTGGTCAGTCCATCTACGATTCATTGAGTCTATCCGTACGGAGTTGTTGAACTTTAAGGTAAGGGAGGTAATTTTTGAATTAATGCTCAACACTTGAAACATTACTGGGGAGATAAAATTGAACGGAATCAAATTTCATTCATTTTATCAGATATTTAATTTTCTTGTTCTTGTTTTTGAAAAAATGGTTTAGGGTATATTTTCAGGAGTAGTATGTTTAAATAAATTTTGTCTAGGAGATTGGAACTTAAGCGGGACCACTTGTGACCCCTCCAGTCTTTCCTGAGAATTGATTTTGACATAATTTTCCTAGAAATTATTCCCTAAATGGAAAAATAAATTTTTAAACTTTCAAATAAAAGGGTCAATCTTGATCCAAGTTTTAAAATTGCAACTCAATTTTAAATTTTCATTAAGTCTAGGGACTTAATTGAACTATTTTTAAAATATGGTTGCTTTTTCTACAAATATTAAAAATTAGATGCCTCTTCTTGTAAATATTTTCAAAAAGCTTTTAGAATAAATGTTTTTAGTTAAAAAAAAGATGATAATTATTAATATATAATTATATCCATTATAATATATATTAATTATTATCAACTTTATAATGCCTCGAATTTTTGGCCTAGAAGTATTAGGTTTTGAGCAAGGATACAGTTTGGAAACTGCTCATAAATATTTTATTATGCAGGGAAGTGACATAATTGAGTGTTTGGCTTAGTGGTTGTGTGCTCTAGTAGTATCTGGGAAGTCATGGTTTCAAGCCTTGGCTTCCACAAAAATTTTACTTTTTGAGGATAAAACCCCTATCTTTGGCCAGTAGGGTTATTAAGTTTATTTTGGTAAAAACATGGCAGAATGGGCCTACTGGTCTACTGGGTAGTGGCGTGTGGAGTGGCGTGTGGAGTGTGCTAGTGGTCTGAGGTTCGAATCCCTGCTTGTGCAAATGGAGATTATTTTTGTTGGTGGCCATGAGAGGGAGTTGTGTTTGACTGAAACACCAAGAGTTTGAATAGATTTGAATAGAGTTGTTGTTGGCTGAATTTGAAGAGATGGATGGGAGGAAATTAAGGAGAAAATCAAGCAAGTTCAAATTTGGAGAAGAGTCTTGCTGGATTTGAACTCTGGCACTTAGTATTTCAGTTGTGTAAGGATGTTGGCGGAGGTGTTCAGTGTGTGGAAGGCTGAACGAAATTGGGGAGTTCTTTTGGAGCAAAATTCGGCTGTTGGAGATATGGTCAGATAGGATAATGTTGAGAGATTTTAGGAGTTTGAAAGGGCTGGAAAAAGAGGTTTGCCGAATTAGGATTCTCAATTTTGGCAAAGTTTGGCTTTGGCAGTCAGTGTAGGATTAATATTGTTTTTCGGTTCTTTTCCTCTGGTGGCCGAATTCTGTCTTGGGGAGTGCTTTGTTTCCTTTCTTTGCGTTTTGCTCAATTGAGTTCATTTCGTGTTTGCTCTTTGTCCTTAGTTTTTTTGGATGACTGATTACCTCTTCTCTCCTTTCTTCCATTGCAAATTCTTTCAAAAGGTTAGCTGAGGTCTTTAGGCCTATTCTCCGCTCCTCTTTCCCTCTCCTCATCACTTTCAGATTTGACATTGCACGATGTTACTTTTGGCTGAATAGGTTCCCTCTCTTCTTATCCCTCTACTTTTTCAATTTCTTCTAGTTTACCTCTGTCATTGCTTGTGCCGAACATCCTTTCTTTTCTCTGGTTGCTGAACAGCTCACCACTCTATCCATCCCTCCACCTCTTGTGTCTTGGTGTTGGGGGTAAGTACTCTAGACTTCTCTTTTCCCCTCATTACGTCCTTCTTCTGTTTTCTTCTCTATTCATTGTTTGGGGTTAGACGAATACCCTATTTCAAGTTTAAGTGCAGGTGTTGTTCTCTTTGTTCCTTGTTAATAGTTCTTCTCATCCCCTCAACATTGGCTATTTTCTATCGGGTACTGTCAGGGGTGACTGAACTATCTTGTGCCTCGGTTTAGGGTGTTTTGTTTGTGGGTAAATTGCTACAACCCTCCACTCGTTGTTCTACATTTCGGTAAGTGGTTCACTTGGTTCAAGTGGTTTTCATTTAGGGTGTTATTTAACAAAATTAGGTTTTAATGCAAGTTATTGCCAAGAAGTAGGTGATTACTGTTTAAGGGAGGATTAAACCCTACTTGCTTAATCAAGGTAAGTGATATGTACTATTAGGGATTTAGTGTTCATAAGAGGGTGGCTAACCCTGGTGATTAAGGGCTGACATTGGGTCATAATTGGATTTAGGTTGGAGTATATGAAGATTGGCGTCCTTTCATCAATAGGTGCGTGTAACATTGTCATTGGATGTGAAACTGCAAAGGCTGAAAAGTCAAAAAGCTGAAAGGTTGAATAGCCAGAAAAGTGGGTTGATGACACCACACGGGCATTTGGGCGCCCGTGTGGCAGTCTGTGTGACAAAACATGGCCGTGTGATCGACGAGATGGCCTTGAACATTTTCATGGGCCAAATTGGTAATGGGCCATTTTGGGCCAAACTGGGCCATGTAGGCCCAATAGGCCTGTGGACCCCACACAAAATCAATCAAATAAAAGTGTGGTTATTATTGGGCTAGGTTGTGTAAATCACACGGCTAAGGCCAATTTGGGCTATGTGGGCCATACGAGCGTGTGGGCCCACATAGGCTTGCAATATGGGCCGTGGGCCCATTATCATTAGTTGACTGTTAAGGTTGTAATTGTGGACCTACTATTGGGCCGATAAGTGTACTCAGACCCTTATTTTTAGTAAGATGACTATTTTACCCCTATGTGATGTATGACTATTTAAGCATGCCATTTTTACTGTATGTACATTTATATCATGTTGTATTGCATGGGGTGCAATTTATGATTTTGGAGGAAGTGTACTGAAAGGCTATAAGCCTATTACTGGTAGCTCTGTTGCAAATACTATTGTAGTGCCATAACCAGTACGACTTGGCGTTCAGGGTTGGATGGGTCGATTTTATCCCACATGGTGTGTAGGGCTGGTACGGAGATGGTGTGTAGCGGATGGATTGGGTAGGATTCTGTGTTTGCATATTGTACTGAAATGGGCTAAGGCCTAGACTACCACTAATACTAAAATGGGCTCAGGCCCAGACTGTTACTACTACTGAAAGAGGGGCTAAGGCCCCTAACTGAAAGTGAGGGCTTAGGCCCAAATTGTGTTTACTCTAATTGTATGCTTTTATGGGATTTCACACACTGAGTTTTCGAAAACTCACCTATTTGTTAATTGTGCAGGAAATCCCCAGGCTTAGACGGATCGAGGCAACGGAGGACTCAGAGGTGGCCACTCGATGAAGTATTCTTTAATATTATAATTAATATTTTATTTTGGGTTTCATTATGTAATAAGGCTTCAATAATTTTAAATTTTTGGGTTTTATTTAATTTGGATTTGTATCTGCTAGTAGTAGGATGTGGGTTTTTAAAAGATATGTGTGATTTACCAAAATACAACGAATACGCAAAATCGTTTCAAAAGCTTCTGCAATAAATAAAATTTTTGAATTAATAAGTTTTAAAGTGAATACTTTTTGATAGTGACACAGATTTTAAAAATCATTTTCTAGTTCACACAATGAGGCTAAATAAACATTGGACTTGTCAAGTGATTTCACACTTTACGAAAAACACTTCAATGTGACATCGCCAGATTTGGCCATGATGTCCAGGATGGGTTTGGAATGTTACATTTAATTGTATCAGAGTGAAGTTGCAAAACTCGACTGTGGATTTTGGGCTTTTACAAAAATGTGGAAATTTTAACAGAACTGTTTCAAATTGTTTAAAGTGATTGATACAATTTGGAAATATTTTATTGAAGGAGATGGCCATGAACGTTTTCATTGACAGAATTGGTATTGGGCCATTTTGGGCCGAACTAGGCCATGTAAGCCCAATAAGCTGTGGGCCCCACACAGAATCAATTACATAAAAGTGTGGTTATTATTAGGCTAGGCTGTGTAAATCACACGGCTAAGGCCAATTTGGGTTATATGGGCCATACGAGCGTGTGGGCCCACATGGGCCCGCAATATGGGCTGTGGGCCCATTATCATCAGTTGACTGTTAAGGTTACAATTGTGGACCTACCGTTCGACTAGTAAGTGTACCCGGACCCTTATTTTTGGTAAGATGACTATTTTACCCCTATGTAATGTATGACTATTTAAGCATGCCATTTTTACTGTATGTACATTTATATCATGTTGCATTGCATGGGGTGGGATTTATGATTTTGGAGGAAGTGTAATGGAAGGCTATAAGCCTATTACTGGCAGCTCTACTGCAAATACTATTTTAGTGCCGTAACCAGTATGACTTGGTGTGTAGGGTTGGGTGAGTAAATTTTATCCCCACATGATGTGTAAGGCTGGTACGGAGATGGTGTGTAGTGAATGGATTGGGTAGGATTCTGTGTTTGCATATTGTACTGAAATGGGCTAAGGCCTAGATTGCCACTGATACTGAAATGGGCTCAGGCCAGACTGTTACTGCTATTGAAAGAAGGGCTAAGGCCTCTAACTAAAACTGAGGGTTTAGGCCCAAATTGTGTTTACTCTGATTGTATGCTTTTATGGGATTTCACATACTGATTTTTCAAAAACTCACCCATCTGTTAACTGTCTAGGAAATCCCTATCTTAGACAGATCGAGGCAACGAAGGACTCAAAGGTGGCCACTCGACGAAGTTTCCTTTAATATTATAATTAAGATTTTATTTTGGGTTTCATTATGTAATAAGGCCTCTATAATTTTAAATTTTTGTGTTTTTTTTATTTTTTATTTATATCTGCTACTAGTAGGATGCGGGTTTTCAAAAGATATGCATGATTTACCTAAACACCACGAATACGCAAAACCGTTTCAAAAGCTTCCGCGATAAACGGGATTTTTGAATTAATAAGTTTTAAAGTGAATACTTTTTGATAATGACCCAAATTTTAAAAATTATTTTCTAGTTCACACAAGGAGGCTAAATAAACATTGGGCTTGTCAAACGATTTCACACTTTACGAAAAACACTTCAATGTGACATCACCAAATTCGGCCATGACGTCCAGGCCGAGTTTGGGGTGTTACAACTTTATATAAAGTTAGGATTAGTTTTAATTTAATCATATTTTATTTGATAAGTTTTTATCTTAATAAATTAATAGCAAATAATTATTTAATATGCATTATATTAATAATTAATTGTTATTTACTTTGAGTAGAATTATAACTTAGAATTTTTAATTATTAATTTATAATAAGAATTCTACTCTAATTACTACTCCTTCCACTATAAATTTCACCCATTTATTATTATTTGTTTCATTCATACACCATTCCCTCCAAAAACACTAAAACCCTTGAGTGTCGAAACCTTCTAGCAATTCCCTCGCTATAGCATCGCCCAGCTGATCGGTCAGTAGCACGTCGCATGCCCACCTAGTGCACAATT